>NC_080758.1:18602916-18905946 GCF_020826845.1 Diceros bicornis minor
AACCCAGGCAGTTAGGTCCACAGTCTGTGCACATAACCACCCTGCTGTGATGCCTTACTAGTTGGTTTGTCAGTAGCTTGTCTATTGGGCATTTGCTCTGAGTCTCACACTATGCTAGGCTCTGTGGGAATTTTTTATTAAACTTCGGGGGTGGTGTTTGTCTTCAAGAAGCTGACAACATCACTAAAAAGATAGGACCACTCAAACAAAGAGTTTAGATGGGGTTCTTGATTCCTATGTGGTTAGTCCAGCTGTTCTGGCCTTGGGTTCATACTGACAATCAACGCAGATATTCCTAGAGTATGTTGAGGAATTAGGAGGTACCTACTAAATATTTATGGAGCAAGGGGAATGAGGAGAAATGTACAGGGGACTCTAAAACTAGTCTTTGAATCAGAAAGTGCATCCAGAACTTCAGAGATGCCATATCTATTTCACCATAAACCAGACGGATGGTAATTCTGGCTTATTTCCTGAAGAACAGGGTCTTGAGTCAGCTCATCCATCTTGACAGGACTGATCACCAACGTTAAAGACAAAAATAGATATTCATCAAACTTTAGGACTTGATGGTTAACCATAAAGGAAAGTGGATTTCAGGGCTGTCAACAACCGCTCCACCAATAATTCTCCATAATTGGCATCTGTATTTTTTTAAATTTATCCATTCATTTATTCATTCACTCATTTATTCATTCAATAAATACTAATTACATTCAATGTTATGTACTAAATGCAGATCTATTTCCAAAACTTGAACTTCTACCCAATATGATATACTTCCTCTCTGTAACAGGAAAGGGGACCCTCCAGGTATGCTACGGCCAGGCAAAAGAGGTCATCTTCAACTTCTTCCCCAGTGATTAGGATTATGGAGCACCAGAAACACCCCACACCAGAACACAGCAGGCATATTGGAGCACTCTGAAATGTACAGGGAAATCAGAAACTGGTCTCTGAATCAGAGAGTGGCTTTATGAGTCTCTGGATCATACTTGCACGGGATCCTTCCCGATGAAAGGGACTTTAATTCCAAGCCTTCCAAGCCCATCCGTGTCACACAGAGAGGCAGTGTGATTTCATTCCCAGTTTTCTTTTTCTAATTGTTACTAATGCAAAGAGCCAAGAATGCAATTGTTTTCTTCTCTCAGGTGCCTTACAAGGCCTCGTGCAGTGTTCCTCATATAATCGTGGCTCAGGAAAGACTTTTTGGGGGTTGATGTCCCGCAGAAACCTGAAAATTCTTTCTACACCTCTTTCTGGGTGCATGAGCATAAATGATGCCTGGGCAGTTTTCGCACCCAGTCCACTAGCTCCAGGGCAAGCCTGCATGGGCACCTCACAAGTAACTATAATAATAAACATTTAGTGATTTACTCAGCACTTAACATGTATTTTCTTATTTATTCTTTGCCACTTCTCTGGGATATGTCTAATGCTATTCTCATTTTGTCTGTGAGGAAACCATGTCTTAGAAAGGATAACTATTCGTATTACACTGTTTGCAACCTTTGACTGGGCACTTTTCACTGTGCTTTTCTCTTGTTATTCAGGGGTACCATCGACCTCGGCACTACATTGCAACTCAAGGTAAGTGCCCTCCTTTTCCTCTAAAGGGCCCTTGCCCTTCACTGGAGGAGAGGAATGAGCTTCTACCAGTACAGAGGTCGCATGAGAGTAGGACTGGAGAGCCTCCAGAGGTCCTTGAGATTGTTCATTTGTTTGTTTGGGAAGGAAGGAGGTGACAAGTTCAGCTACAGCCGGGAAGGACGTGAGTGAGAGAGGAAGGAGGTGTCGCTAGCAAATAATCAGGCAGGACAGACCAAATGCATGAGCCTCAGGCCTGTGCTGTCGATATCCACCGTCCAGCACTGGAGCTGACGGTGCCTCATCTCCTCAATGGGTGTGTGCCCAGAAGAGAGAAGCGGCCGACTGTCCTAGAAAGCATCTTGCCAGTATGTTATCAGAAGGCTTAGAAATGATCACACTTCTCAAACCCTTCTGGAAGGAAATCCTGTGGATAATTATATATGTGGACAGTGATTTATCTATAAAGATTCTCTTCACAGTGTTATCTATAATAGGAAAAAAGTGGGAAATCTTAAATGCCCAACAACTGGTAGGTTGGTTAAATAAAGTATGATACTTCCATATTATATAAAATTATGCAGCTATGAAAAATATCGTGCTTGGTAAGAATTGTTAAGGGCATTGGAAAATGCGTATAATATATATGAGGCTTGTTACAGTAAATACCTACATATACATATATACACAGAAAAACGGCATTCAAAATTTTATATCAAATGCATGTATGACCCTTGTAATTTTAAAAATGATGAAGGCCCAAGAAATGGAAAGAAAAATTTCTGAGAAAATTGCTTTGGACTCTCAGATCCTATCTCCAATTTCCTCTCTATTTTTTGTCCTCCTTTCTGTCTGGGCTGCAGATGAATGCTTCTAGCATTTGTCAACCTCAGAATCAGGCATTCTCTGTTTGTGCTCTCAGCATCTGGCTCCTGGCAGACCTCTTCTCTCCCACCCTCCCCACCCCAATTTCCTTCCTGTCTCTCATTGAGGTTCTGGAGCCCAATTTTTGAAAATCCCCCTAAGTTATATTATTAACCCATAATATAGTCCAGATAAGATGATGGGTCAGTGGGAAAGTGGGGCTGGTGGAAAGGGTCTGAGCAGGACAACAGAGGGAAGAGGAGAAGCTGTCGACGTTTCCCATGGATGCTGCAGACCTTGCAAGTTTGGAATGTGGCTTTTCTTATCCATACTCTGACTTCACATGCCATGGGCCCCAGTCTCAGCTACTTGGGTGTCCCAACGAGGATCACTTGGCTTCACCCTTGCTCACCTATGTGGAGCCTTGACTGATCAACCAGCAGGGACAGCCTCTTGGCTGCTGCCTGGACTTGTAATCTTTGACCCTGTCACCTTCTCTGTTGGCAGGTCCAATGCAGGAGACTGTAAAGGACTTTTGGAGAATGATCTGGCAGGAGAACTCGGCCAGCATCGTCATGGTCACAAACCTCGTGGAAGTGGGCAGGGTAAGCCCCTCCTGCAGTTACCTGGATAGAGGATGCTGGCGTTGCCCTCCTGAGCATCTCTCTGTTCCATGCATTGTGTCAAGCCCCTTCTATTCAATATTTCACCCTCATAGCAACCTACGTGGGAGAGATCTTCCCTCCTATTTCACACTCAAGGAATGTCCTTTCCCTTCAAACCCTCCTCATCCTTTTCTCCACCCTCCCTCTCCGTTGATGATGTCATCTCATATAGTTTGAGGAAATTAAAGCCATCAGACGTGAACTCTCTCATCTTCACCCCATGAAGCTGCAATCCTACTTGTATCTACAACCATCTTCTCATTCTTCCCCTCTAATGAGGTTGAGCCATAAAATATGGCTGTTTTTGTTGACCCCAAAAAGATAGAATATCAGCCGTTTCCTATGGCTCAGCCTTATACAATGAAAGAAGTGACTTTTGCACTTTCAAAGGTAAGCCTGGTGCCTTGAAAAACAGATTTTGCTCAAAAGTTTTCTCATCTTCCCCTCTCACTTGAAAAATATGTCTCTTTCTCATTGCTGGATTATTCCCCTCAGCGTACAAACATGCTGAGTACCTTCCCCCTTAAAAAGAGAGACCAGCAAACAAAGATGATTCTCTTGTCTCTGCTTTTCTGCCAAACTCTAAAGACACACACACGGGCTCTGTTTCTTCAAGCCCACGTAGTGATACTGTCACCCCCTCCATTCCACCCATAGTGATATCGTCAACATCACCAGCATCCTTCATGTTGACAAATCCAACAGCCGCTTCTCTCTTCCCATTGTACTCAACCTCTCAGCAGCATTCAACCTTGTGCTCCCTGCTCTTCCTCCCCTGACCCCTAAAGCTTCATGTTCTTCAGGGTTCAGGCCTTGGTCTCCCCCTCTGCTCTATCTAAACTCTCTCCTATGTGGTCCTTAGCTACTCCTAGGGCTTAGAAATGGGACTGCTATTCCCAGCTTGCTTCTGCCTACTTGGTAAACTGTGCCATGTGGGTGGGTGGGCTGCTGGGTTTAGAGGCAGGTGTACAAACACCAGACATAGGAGGGCCTCTCTACTTACCACATGAACTAACTAAAGAGTGGGCACGTAAATTTTTGGTTTGACGAGAACCAGCTAATCCATTAAAATAAGGAGTCCTGGCCTCCAAGATAATGGGAAAGGGGGAATCTGTGTTGTCAGTCATAATCCAGTAAAAGAGTGTAGACATTTCGTGGCCTCATTGGAACTGAGGGCCAGGAGAGACTTCATCCTTGAGCCCACTCTTACGTAGTCCATTCCCAAGTTTTACAGATGAGGAAATAGACCCAAAGGGGTGGAGTAACCACCCTGAAGTCACCCAGCCATAACCAAGCCACAGTCTCTGACTGTTGACTCTCATTCTAGTGCCCATGGTCCCTCCACTCACAACTGCTCCCCAGGGACAGAGGCCCAAGGTGTGGCTACTTTGGACAAAAAGGCTAGCCCAGTATGTAAGAATTCAGGGCCAAATTCTATAACACATCTCGCATTGGAGACAGATTTCCTTGATGGGTAGATCCTGAATCTAATTTGGACTTGGGGAGGGAACAGGAAAGCAATCTCTTAATGGAACTCCTGCTAGGAGCCAAGCACTGCCCCAGATTCTTATTGTGCATCACCTCATTTTATCTCAAGACAATGGTACGAGGCAGTGTTCCTGGTAATTATTCAGACGGCCTGCCTCCGCATCCTGGCTCCATCCCTTACCAACGAGTGACCTTGGGCAATTTTCTCAGCCTCCCTCTGCTTCCAATTCCTCATCTGTAAAATGGGGATAGTAATAATATCTACTTCATCAGGTTGTGATGATAAGTAATTAAACTAATACATGTAAAGGATTCATAGAAGATATAGAAAGCAGTCAACAGAGTTGGCTATCATTAATAGGAAGCTGAGGCTCAGAGAGGTATCAGCACTTTCTGGAAGCTACACAGCTACTGAGTGTTAGATCCAAGCAATGCATCCATTTGCCTCCAAAGCCTGTTGTGCTATGCCAGCGTTTCCCAAAGTGGGTTCCATGGGATGCTAGTCTGCAGGATGCTTAGTGAGAAGAGGGTTCCATGGTTAAATACGTTTGGGAAATGCTGTGTACTCTTTGCCCCTTTTGGAGAGCGGTAAAACACGTTAGCATTAGCACATTAAATGAGCTGAGAAGTCCTTTAGCAAAGCGGCCTGTTTAACTTTGTTTAATCCAGCATTTCCCAAACTCATTTGACCACAAAACCTTTTTTTCTTTGTTTTTTGTTTCTTGTTTTTTTTTTTATCTAACACCTATTAGCACCCAGCGGAACACACTGTGGGAAATGCCACTCTGGGCCGCGCGGCGTCCCCCGGAATGGTAATGCTTTTGTTCTTTTAAGGGGAAAACAATGATGATCTCTTTTTCTTCCTGCGGAGTCTGACTTAGAGTGAAATGTGGGAATAGCTTGTTCGTAGCATCCGCACCCACCACCCAGGCAGAGAGCAGTTGCAAAGTCTTCCCTTTGAGGCCAGCGCCTTCCATCCTTTCCCCAACTAAGAGCCTTTCTCCTTCCAGCCCCTGATTACCACCTCTTAATAGTGTCCCCTCCTGACCACTTCTGCTTCCCCCTCCTCACTGTTTCCCAGCTTTTACTCTCATCTCTGCTCAGCTGATATCACTCAGCTGCCCCAGCCTGGTTTAGCAGAAAGAGGACCCAGCCCAAAATAGAACTGGCCACGTGACCCTAGACAAGTCACCAAACCTCCAAACTTGAGTAGTATTTTCATCTGTAGAATGGGGCTAACACCACCTGCCTATCTCACCTGGATCTATTTCCTCACTTAGTGTGATGAAGGATTTGGAAATTATATGGAGCTCTGCAAAAGAAGGTGCTCCCATGATTCCTGATGGGTCCAGTTCCTCTAGGAGTAAGCTTGGCCCTGTGCACTTGGCTGATCCCTGGCCAACTGAGAACCCCTTGGACTGAAATTCCTCCACAGTAGTCTGCGGGTTTATTTGAATGGGAAGACCAGATGAGGTGGCTGCTCGCACTCAGCCACCTGCTCATCCGTCCTCGTCTCTGTCCTTTCTCACAGGTGAAGTGTGTGCGATACTGGCCGGATGACACAGAGGTCTACGGAGACATTAAAGTCACCCTGATTGAAACAGAGCCCCTGGCAGAGTACGTCATCCGCACCTTCACAGTCCAGAAGGTAAGTTTCCCTGCGCTGTCGGCAGCCTGTCCACCGTGACACATAGTGAATGAGGGTCTGCTCTGTGCCCCTTCTGTGCTTGGCGTCAGGGGCAGATCAGCAATCCAGTTAGATGTGGATCCTGCTCCAAAAGATCCCACCTCTGGCGGAAGGGACAAACAGAATTCCACAGACAAATAAATGGAATAATGGCACATGGTGGGAAAAACCACAAAAGAAACATGTCCCCAGTGGAGACGGGAAGATGAGGTGGTCAGAGAGGGCCTCCTGGAGGAGGAGACATTTAGGCAGACAAAGGATGAGAAGGAGCTAGCCGAGGGAAGAGCAGGAGGAATGCTCTCCCAGGCAGAGGGAAAGAACCGTACAGCATCAAGGGGAAAGATTTCAACATGTTCTAGGCCTGTTGTTCTCAACTGGGGGTGATTTTGTCCCACGAGGGACACTTGGCAATGTCTGCAGATATTTTTAGTTGTCAAAACTGAGGAAGGAGGGGTGCTCCTGTCATCTAGTGGGTAGAGGCCCGCGATGCTGATGAACATCCTACAATGCACAGGGTGGCCCAGCCTCCAACCACAAAGAAAGATCTGGTCCAAAATGTCAATAATGTCAGAGTTGAGAAACGCTGGTCTAGGCAGGGAAAGGAGGCCAGGGTGGCGGGCGCTTGATGAGCGAGGAAGAGATTGCAAATAGTTATTATTATATTTATAATTTAATTATTTAATCGTTGTTTTATATCATTACTATTATATTATAATGATAGCTAACATTTATCGAGCCCTTACTAAACCAAGTCCTTTTCTAAATGCTTTGCATAAATTAACTCATTTAATCCTCCCAAACACCCCTTGTGGTAGGTACAATTATTACTCCCATTTGACAGATGAAAAAACTGGGCACAGAGCATTTAAGTCAGTTGCCCATAGTTGCCCAGCTGCAAGGTGGCTGAACGGGGTTCCTACCTCAGCCCGGACCTGAAGCTCATTGTCGCTTCCCCCACACCATAGTTGCCATTTTCTAAAGCAGTGGCATTAATGGACCAAGGGCCCACAGGCCTGAGGACGCAGAAGCACTGGGGCTTCACTGCTTTGAGAGCTGTGCTGTTGGGTTTGACAAGTCCTCGTGAGGGCCAAAGCAGGTATATGCACAGTGCCATTCCTGCGAACCTGGTTGTGGTACAGGGCACACTGCTCCCGGTAGCTCCCCCTCCAACCCCCGTGCTCCTGAAGGCCTGCATCTATAGACTCGGGTGAAGAGCCAGGAGGGAAGGGCACCCCTGCACTGCAAGGAGGAAAACAACAGGTACATCCATGTGGTCTTAGGTCGGGTTCCTTGGACGCAGAGCCTGAGACAAGGATTCGGGTGTACATGGAGTATCAAGAGCGTGCTCTCAGGAGAAACTTGTAAGAGAGGGAGGGAAGCAGGAGAGGGAAGGGGAAGGGGCCAGGCAAGGACAGAGTCTCTGGTAAAGTCTGGCCTAGGCCTGATCCATGGGGGCCTCCAGAGTGTAAGCCACACCACAGAATTGACTCCCTTGAGGCAACAGCACCAGACTTTTGTGCCACCATATCAACCAGTCCACTGAATGTGGACCAGCCACTGAGGGGTAACCTCCAGAGTGAGCTGGCTCCTGTTGGCTGAGGGTGCTTCTCCAGAAAAGGGAGACTCACTAGCAGCCAGCACTCCTGGACATACCACAACAAAGAGGATCTGGCCGGGACACCAAGCTTGTCTACCACAGATACAGTCAGTGCCAGAAAGGAGAGGAGTAGCTGGGACGTGGTGGCCCATCTTGGGACCCAGACTCTGAGCAGGGAGGCCTTGGAGAATTGCAGCCAGCCCAGCGTGTTGAGGAGTCACCATCCTTTCTCGGGGTGTCTTCTTGTTTTCTCTTCAAACGATCACAGGGAAGATATTATTCATGAGAAGGCACCCTTAAAAGACCCCATGGGCCTCGGAGGATTAACTCAACTTAGCTAGCCTCTCCACAGCGTGCAGGCGGGCGGTCAGCATACACGGCCCAACTTATTAGCTCAAAATCGGTTCCTGAGCTGGGGACCCAGAAATAATAAACAGGAAGCACTGTCTGCCCTTGAAGCGAGCGCAGTCCCCTCAGGGAGAGAGGACCCTTGATAAATAGTCACAGCGCAGGTGGTGACGGCTGGATCATGGGCTCCCAGGGCTGAGTTGATTTGGAGGATGGAGTGAAAAGCTCCAAGTATTCTTGAAGTTGTTTTCTCTTCTGCTTCAGTTGGTCCGTCAGTGCCTTAATCTGGGCCTTTGTTCACTCCCGCCCGGACTTGGGCAGCAGCCTCCTAACAGGGCTCTCTACCTCCAGCATCGCCCTGTCAATTTGGATTTCTGAGAAGCAGAGCCTGAGGCAAGGATTTGGGTGCCCTTGATGATGTGTTGAGGGAGAGCTCTGAGGAGAAGGGGAGTGCGGGAGGCAGGACAGGGCAGGGGAAGGAGCCGGGATGCGTGCGTCAGCCTGATCCCACAGGGAGCTCTGGGGCATGCATTGCACCACAGAGTTGATCCCATCTTGAGGCAAGGGGGTCTTTTGAACCCCTATTAGGGTAACTCATCATCCTGTCTTATCTAGGACAATCCTGGCTCTGGCCCTGAAAGTCCCATGTCCTGGTAAACCCAGTCCTCAGCAAACTGACAAAGTTGGTTGGTCTCTCTCAGCCGCTGAATGACAGCTGCTCACACCCACCCCTGGGGGAGGTGGCTCCTATTTGACTGAGAGCAGTTCTCTGAAGAAGGGGGCAACTGTGAGCTGCCTGCAGCCAAGACTCAGTAGCAGGGAGTTGGGGGGGGATGCACTGACTCAGGAACAGGGATCTAGGTGGGCACCAACAGCATCCTCTACACAGCCCCCCAATACGCCCGCCCAAATCCACCCTCCACAGAGCAGCTGCGTGATCCTCCTGAAATGTGGGTCTGATGATGCACTGCCCCTTCTGTGCAACCATCTGTGCAGCCTCCTCGGAGCTGCCCAGGCCCTCTGGGATAAAGTCCAAGGGCCTTAAAGTGGGATTCCAGGCCTTCCAGGATGCAGCTCCCGCCCATCCTCCCACCTCCAGTCCCGATGTCCATCTTTGCCTGTCTTCCACTGCCCTCTGGAATCCTCCTGGGCTGCTTGTGATTCTGTGCACATATCGTGCTAAGTCCTGACCCCATGCCTTTGCCCGTGCCATCCCTCTGCCTGGGAATCCCTCCATCTCTTCAACTGGGTAATACTCAGGCGTCAGTGTATCCTAATGATTAGGAACACAGACTGTGGAGCCCGACAGGCAGGGTTCAGATTGTAACTTCACACTTACTAACTGTGTGACCTTGGGCATATTACGTAACCTTGCCTAGCCTCAATTTCCTTATCCATAAAACAGAGATAACAATATGAAGATTCAATGAATTAATATATTGAAGTGTTCAGAAGAGTGATTGGCAGAGTCGATGCTTAATAAGCGGTAACTGTTATTTTCACTATTCATATGTTTCAAGACTCAGGTCAGGCATCACCTCCTCCAGGAAGCCTTCTCTGATTTCTCCTTTCCCCAGATGGGGTTGGCTGACACTCCTTTATGCACTTGAATAGAATCATCCACTTAGGAGCCTGCCTCACCCACCAGACCATGAGCTGTTCCAGGTACAGGGTCTGTGGCTTTTACTTCCCCCTTCCTAGTGCCTAACACGAGGCTGGGCATAGATAACTCTCAGGGAATATTCTTTAACTGAAAGAATGAAGAATCAAACGCTCTTCCTATTCAGTGCTCTCAAATATCTGCAGGGGATTTTTAAGTAGAAAAAAGTAGGTGGGGGACCTGCATAAGCAAAGGCTCAGAGGTGTGACCCGACGTAGAACAGCCAGAGAACCGCCATGTGGCCTGGAGGGCATCTCTGTGAGGGGTGCTGAGAGGGGATGGGGACCACCCGGACCACTAGGCCCCACCACCCCCATCAGTCAGAGAAGCTCGCTTTTGTTTGTTTCATATCTTATAATTCTAAATAAGAATCTAATTAATAAAGAAGTCTGCTCTGTTTTGTTTAATTTGAAAGCCACGGAGACTATCATAGACAGCACTGGAAAACTGGAGGACCCCAGATCTCAGTCACTGAAAGGCCTCCTATTCCACTGGAAACAATTTGAACATGATGCTTAAGGCCAATATATCTCTGAATCTGTTCGGCTGAATATAAGTTCCATGAAACCTGATCAAAATAGGGTCCTTTGGGCAAACACTGTGGGTGTTATATGCCACCTTGAGGATTCAGAATGTATATTAGCACACTAAAGGCTCTGAGAAGTCCTGCAATGAAGCAATCAGTTTCACTTTATCGACTTCCGAAGTTCCTGGATGTAACAGATCACAGACTCTCTCTGCGTGGCAGCACCTATTAGCCCTTTGGAGAGGCTGGCTCCTCCATGCAGCAGCTGCCGCTCCCCAGGGGTGCTGGTCAGGGTGGGTGGGGGCAGCAGCTGGAGGAACAGAGGCCCGTTCTCTCCTCAGAAAGGCTACCATGAGATCCGTGAGCTCCGCCTCTTCCACTTCACCAGCTGGCCCGACCACGGCGTCCCCTGCTATGCCACCGGCCTCCTGGGTTTCGTCCGCCAGGTCAAGTTCCTCAACCCTCCCGAAGCCGGGCCCATAGTGGTCCACTGCAGGTAAGTGACAGCCCCCACTCTCAACCAGGGGGCTTCTGCAGCTCTGCTCTCTCAGGGAGGGAGATACTACCGTGTCCAGTGACCTTTATTCTTTACCTTAAAGACTCCCCTGCCTGAGTCCCCTATGCCCAACCCTTTCTGGTGAGTCCCAGGTCCCAAGGTCTAACTACAACAGTAGTAGTAACAGTAGCAGTCATTGTTATTGTTGTTGGCCCTGAAATAGGAAAGCCGCCTGGGGACGTGGGCTCGGCACTGACAGCGTCTGCTACAGGTGCATTTGACCCACATGACTTCATTTACTTCTCGCCCAACTTGCGAGGTGGGCCTTCTTGTCATTCCCATTTTACAGATGAGAAAACCGACGTGCTGGGAAGGTAGACACTTTGCTCACGTCACACAGGT
The DNA here is from genome assembly GCF_020826845.1 of Diceros bicornis minor. Classification (NCBI taxonomy): domain Eukaryota; kingdom Metazoa; phylum Chordata; class Mammalia; order Perissodactyla; family Rhinocerotidae; genus Diceros; species Diceros bicornis. Next base: position 18,614,237 of record NC_080758.1, read on the forward strand.
GTAAAATTGGAGAGCCGGGATATTTAACATGCTTTTCTCCAGACGCTCGCCCTCATCTCGTTGACATGGGAGCAAGGTGCCTCAGTGGAAGTGTGCTTCTCCTCATTTCTATTATTTTAAAAATCACTTGCTGGCCTTCAGGGTCCTTAATAGAGAGAAAGTGGACAGCGTCAGCCTTCACCTTATTATGGAGAAGAGATATTTTCAGCTCTGACTGAGAAAGTCACATTGGGAGTGAGTGGCACGTCTTTGAATCCTCCTAAATGGAGATGAAGTGTCATGACAAGGACATTAAGAATTGGAGGAGGATGGACGTCCAGACCTGAAGGCCAGCTGGCCTGCGCGCCCCCCTCCTTCCCAATGCCTCTTTTCCAATGCAACCTTGGCCCCAGCCCGTCTTTTCAGACCCTATGTGCTGTCAACTGCATGCAGGTTGTCTCATCCCTGCCTTGGCAATGTCTACATCAGTCAAGGTCTTGAGTCAAGTCAAGGAGAGGCTACATAAACTGTGGATGTCTCAGAGCCAGCCCCTTTCTCACACAGCATCCATTTACCCTCTCCACAACAGCAAGGTGTGAATTGGAAACCCCATTTCACAGATGAAGCAATTGAGGATTAGGAGGTAATACTCATCGCACACCCTGGTCTCTTTAAGCATTTTGCATATATTCACTGCTTTCCATCTCATGACGATCCAAAGACAATAGACCATTTGCTGCCAAGTCCCGTGTCCCAAAGAGCAGCCAGAGCAGGGGTCAGAGAGAAGGGGTGACAATGGCAAACATTATCAGACCCTCCTTGCCTGATGGCTCTATGTCTGTATCTCCATAGCAAGTCCCCTTAATGCACCTGAGCAGAGTGGTACCCCCTCCTGAGGCTATGCTAAGGATGAAATGTGTTGGCTAACATATACTAGGTGCCTAAGACAATTCCAGACTTATCATAAGTACTTAAAACTATTACTATTCTCTGCCTCTTAATGTTGTCCCCCTCCCCCGACTATTAATCCTTCAGAACAGGAACCATGTCTTATTTCTTATTCATCTTCATGTCCTCTCTCCCAGTCCCAGCATCTAGCACATAACAGGTGCTCAAGAAATATTTGTTGAATATAGGTAGCAACCATTTATTGAGAAATTCCTGTGTAGCCAGGCACAGGGCTAAGCAATTTATGTGCATTTTGCTTTCTCAACATAATTTCATGCAGTTTACAGGTATTATGCTATTAGTGCTACATAGTGGGTCTGTTTATTATTATCGGCCTCATTTTATGGATGAGGGTATTAAAACACAGAGAGGTTGAGTCATTTACCCAAAGTCACACAACTACTAAGTGGTAGAGCCAGGATTTGATCCCAGGGGTCTGATCCCAAATGTGCTTAATTGTTTAATTAATTGCTTAAGTGATTAATTGCCGTGTGATGCTGAAATAAACACAGCTCAATCCTCATGAGAAGCATTCAGGGAGGCATATTAGACGTGTCAGAAAACAGGCTCACAGGCACCAGGCAGCTTGCTCACTGATGATAGATCCAAGATGCATAACCGAGGTGGGCTGGTTCTTACCCCTAAAACAGGTTGAGCATGAGACTTCAGAGAAGGCGTGGATGAGTGACTTTTTCTGCTCCCTCCTAGACCCCAAGGCCCAGCCTGCTGAGTCCCTTGTGGGAGTCTGGATTGGGGGGTGGGATGTGCTCTGGGGGAAATACAAGTCAGACTTAACTCAAGTCAAACCATGAAATTTTACCATGAATGAAGACTCTGCTTCCCACGGGTTTACTTTCCAAATCATCGAGGATGGATTTCCAAGGATTTACTTTCCAGATCACTGTAGGTGATGGTCCCCTTGTATTTATGGCCTATCCTTGTATTTATGGTCAACCATATTGCTTTTCCTTCCTGTTCCATAACTCTTCCTCTTTTCATTTCTGTTCATTTCCACATTGTGAGACCAAGACATTTGTTTCCATGAGGGAAACAAGATGTGAAAACGCAGCCAAAGTGGACCTCCCTGCTAGTTTGGCTTTCACTTCCAAAACTATACGCATTTAAGACAAAGGTTCTTGTATTTGTCCCTGGTTCAACACCATGATTTTGGAACCCAGCACTGATCTGGGAAGGGCTGGCCTTGGTCCATGGGGTCTCGTTGAGGTCTTTTGCTATTTTGTACTTGGTCTGAGATTCTCCTAAAGGAAGAACGTGGTGATCAGAATCAAGTATGTGTCAGGAGACTTGATACCGGAACAGGGTCTCAGGACTGTCGGCTGCTCCAATTTACTGGTACTCCTGCCTCATGATCTGGGGAAACAGGTGCAAGTGAAGCCAAACCCAGGGCTTGGGACATGTGCCTCAGGACTCTCTGCCTTTGGGGCAGCTCAGAGGATCTGATTTCTGCCCTCTCACTAACTCCTCTCTGTTCTCTCTCGTCTCTCCTTCCTTTCTTCCATCCATCAACCCATTCGCTGAAGAAGACAAGAGAAAGAGAGAGATGGAGGGAACTGGGGGTGGAGGGGGAAAGGAAGGAAAGAGATGCTCATTAGGCATCTCCAGTGTGCCAGGAACTATGCTAGATCCCTTAGAGATGGACGAGCTTCATGCATCAGATAAGGAAACTGCATGGATACGTGTTGTGTAAGCATGCACTATGTGCTATGACGATTATTGAGAGAGGAAGTACAAGAGCACAGACTCTGGAGCCAGACTGCTGGGTCAAAGTCCCAGCTCCAACACTTGCCAGCTGGGTGACTTTGGGCAAGGTAAGCTCTCTGTGCCTCAGTTTTCTCGCCTGTGAAATGGGGTGAGAAACTTCCCAACAACCTCATAAGAGAATGAATAGGTAACATTGGTAAAGCACTTAGAACAATGTCTGGCACCTTGTAAGTGCTAAATGAGTGTGTGCTAAATGAGGACAACAAAAATAAGCTAGTCCTGATAAAAGAGTCCCCAAAGGCCAGCATCACCCTCCCATCCTACAAATGAGAGAACTGAGGCACCGAGTTTAGTCACTTGCTCAGGATCTCCTGGTAGCGTTGGAATCCAGATTGTTCTGTCTGACCTCTGCAGCAGACTGCCTCTCTACATGGTCCTCGGGGACAGGGCTGAAGGGGAGGGGCCTCCCCAGGGCTGGTCCCACCCCAAGGCCCCTAATACAGACCACTGTCCTCTCTTCCAGTGCTGGAGCTGGGAGGACTGGCTGCTTCATCGCCATCGACACCATGCTTGACATGGCCGAGAATGAAGGGGTGGTGGACATCTTCAACTGCGTGCGTGAGCTCCGTGCCCAGAGGGTCAACCTGGTGCAGACGGAGGTGAGTCCTGGGGACTGAGCCACTGGCCACCTGCAGCCTTGGCCAAGGAGAAGCACGGTAGAACAGAGAGACCCATGCTCTGGTGGAGGCATCCTTAGAAAGAGTCCCGGCTGTGGGAGAAATGGGAGGGAGTGAATACACGGATTGCTATCATGAGACCACCATAGAAACTAGGATGGCCCTGCCAACCCTAAGGGCCCACGGTGCAGGGATTTCCACCAATGATGAGTGGTGGTGAGTTCCCCATCTCTGAGAGCATCTAAGCAGGGACTGAATGACAACTTTCAGGGATTCTTTGAATAGTATTCCTTCCTTGGGTGAAAGAGAAGAGAGAGAGGGAAGGATTGACATTTGCTGGATGCGTACTGTGTGCCAAACATTGCTTCAGTCACTGCTGAAATGGCTCAGTCAACAGTTATTGAGTACTTGCACTGGGTTCTGGGGATTTCAAAAGAGATAACGCACAGCCCCTGCCCTGAGGCAGAAGCGGACCTTCAGACATCCCTCTGTCCAGTTAGAGAGCCCAAGACCCGAGGGAAGTGGGAGGGGTTCATCTTTATTGCTGAGCACCTACGATGTACCAGGCACCCATGCTAGGTCCTTTATATTCAGGGTATTGTTTCTACTCCTCACAAGCCTCTGTGGTAGCTCCTACTAGCATCCCCATTTTACAGATGAAGAAACTGAGAAACTAGGTCCCCAAGGCTCACACAGGCAGATGGCAGTAGAACTTGGGTCCGCGTGATCCCAAGGCCCATGCTCTTTCTCCTGAACCATGCTCTCTCGCTGGGCAGCCTTTTCTGCTTACCCTGCTCCTCTGAGCCATGGTTTGTATCATTCCTATAATGAGCGCATCTTCTGGTTCTAGTGAAGGCTTGGGGTGCACAGGCAGTCAGAGCTGAGGCAGATAAGGAGCTGCATCTATCATCAGCCCTGCAAAGGGAAATTACTCACGGCTTTGGTCGTGGCCACTCACTGCTGGTCCGCAGGGAATCCTCCCACTTAGAAGCTTATACACACAGGAGCCTGCTGCGGGCTCTGAGCTGACTCCCACAGGCCAGTCTTCTGGCTTCTTGGTGGGGCTGCTAAAGCCGAGAGGCTGCTTTATCTGTTCCCAGGTTCATGCACGCGGAAGGCAGGCTTGCTGGCTGGCGTTAGACACGTGGACCTTGCTGTCTGGTAGGGGAGACAGACATTCAAACAGATCATCATGATGCGTCTGAATAAGCATTTGATATAAAGAGATGGGCAAAATGCTGCAGGAGAACAGTCACTCTACAAACATTTGTTAAGGGCCAAGAAATCATAGCATCAACTTCTACCTGGTGGATTTAGAGAAGACTTTCCAGGGGGAATGAGGCATTGAAGGCATAGAAAAGGGAGAATGATGTTCTGGGAGAAAAGGACAACAGGTGCAAAGAACTGTAATGGCAGCGGGGGTGGCACACATTTTAGGAGCAGATCCTGAGACAAGGATTTGAGTGCAAGTGATTTATTTGGGAGGTGATCCCAAGACACACTGGTAGGCGAGTGGGGACGTGGGATAGAGAAGGGAAGGAAGTCAAGCTTTTTGACACCGTTAAAGTGTTTCACAAGCTGCTTAACACAGTGGACACTGGAGCCCCATTCTGCGGGGGAGCTCTGGGAGACAGCGTGGAACATGCACTTCCAAGTTTCCCACCTAGGGGAGAGGGAAGTTAGGTATTTATCCACCAACTCTCCATCTGCTGTTGCTTGGGGGCTCCTTTCCGGGGCGTTCACTCTTTGGTCCTGCTGGCTCGTTCTGCGCACAGCCCAGGTATGCTTCTGGGACTGGATAAAAAGCCCTCAGCATGAATCTCAGGTATTTGCAGTGAGCAGCCTTCAGCAGATAAAGGTGAAAGCTGAGGGGACATGGGCAGGACATCGAGAGCACATGCATGTCCAGAGATTTGTAATTTTGATCAGTGACTATGCTGTCCAATCTTACACAAGGGACAGATCTCACCACAGCATCACTGAGAAACATGGAAACTGGGCCCTTTGGGTTACAGGATAGAAAGTGATTCTGCAGTATAAATCACGCCCATCCTTCACAGCCACAGGCGTAGATGTGGACAGCAAGCTCCCAGGTCACTATTCTCACCCGGGAGCCTCTCCCCTCTTCCCTTGGCTTTGCAGGAACAGTACGTGTTTGTGCATGACGCCATCCTGGAAGCGTGCCTCTGCGGCAACACCGCCATCCCCGTGTGCGAGTTCCGCTCTCTCTACTACAACATCAGCAGGCTGGACCCCCAGACCAACTCCAGCCAAATCAAAGATGAATTTCAGGTATGAGCAAACCCCAGGCTCAGTGACCCAGCCAACTTCAGCGGCACTGAGCACGCTCGTGGGCTTTTCTTTGTGAGAGCTGATACGTCTGTGCGCTTCCCGTGTCTGCAGCTCTAGACAGCTGCAGAACGCATTCCAGAACATAAAACGCATGGCCATGAGCAACTATTAACCAATCACTCAGTGATTGCTGACGCTTGTTTTTAGCTATGATTCTGTTTTTGAACTGAGGTCTTAATTAGTTCTAGTCCAGGTTGTCGGGGGAGACAGGTTTATACACACAGGTGTGAATTTCATGCTCCTCCGTCCCTGGAGGGACTCGGGTTTTCTCAGTCTTTCTGTACAATTAGAGTGTGTCCTAGATCCTCACTACTCAAAGTGGGATCTGGAGATGGGGAGCACCGGCTTCACCTGAGAGTTTGTTAGAAATGCAGCATCTTGGGTCTTGCCTACACCTACTGAATGAGAACCTGCAATTTAACAAGACCTCTGGGTGATTTGTCTGCACATTAAACTTTGAGAAGCACCATCCTGGAGCTCAGCTGAGGCAGAGCAGATCTGCACCTTGGACCCCATATGGTCAGAATGGCGGTGACATTGGTCTGGAGGCCTGGACATGAATCACTGAGTAAGGCAAAGCCAGAGTCTAGTCTGTTGTCCCAAGGTCAGTGCCAGGGTCATACTTGGGCAACAGGAGCTGAGAACCAGGCAGCAGGAAGCAAGGAAGCTCCAGGACTTGAGGGGCAAATGCTGGGCCCATAGTTCCATAGGCAGATACCCCAACCAGGCCAATGCCTTAGTGCTCCTTCAAACAAATAGACTTTATTGATTGGGAGTAAGATCCAGTGCCAAGAAGGATGGAGGACACAGACCCCTGCTGGTTGCACAGAGCATCTAGTCTATTGACTGGGCAGTTCAGCTGTGACACCACACTTGCAAGACTTGCTCTGCAGAACATAGCCCTGAAATTTTCCAGACCTACTAGAGCTCACCCCTTGAGGGTCTCTCACCCATCCTGAGCAGCTCATCCAAGCATCCTTCCATTCTCAAATAGCTCTCTCTCTGAATGGAGTGTTGGTAAAATCATTTCCCTTATTCCGTGACATGTCAAGGGATGTTTAACACTCATTAGGGATTCCCTACCCCCGTCCCCCACCTTATGACCTCCTGGCTGGCCCACCCTTTAATGTAGCACTGGCTGAAATGAGCAGCTTAGCTCAAATGGTTGGCAGGTGTTGGGAGCCTGTGTCTATGCTGTGTGTGGGCGTGTTGCCCCTGCAGCCTTGGCATCGTGGTGGTGTCTCACAGCCCCCAGCAGAGGCTCCCAGCTCCCAAGGCCTGGAGCAGCCAGCAGGAGATGATAGAACATCACCATGGAAGATGAACAAGTCCTGGGAAAGGGACTGGAGAGCTAAGTTTGGAGGATGGAGATGGCGGGTAGGCTGGGTTTGAATATCGCTGTCTCCTCTGTTTGGGGCAACCATCTGAGCAGTGCCTGTCTATCCACCTTTGTACCCTACAGACCCTCAACATCGTGACTCCCCGTGTCCGGCCTGAGGACTGCAGCATCGGGCTCCTGCCCCGGAACCATGATAAGAATAGGAGCATGGATGTCCTGCCTCTGGACCGCTGCCTGCCTTTCCTCATCTCCGTGGATGGAGAATCCAGCAACTACATCAATGCAGCGCTGATGGACGTAAGCTGAGCCCTGCCAGGGAAAGCTCCTGGCTGACATTCCAGGGAAAAGCTCCTTCCCAAGATGGAGGTGCCTGGACTCCCAGAGCGCTGACATACCCACCCACCCACAGCCAGCCTCTCCTTGCTTCTGCCCTTCCTGGCCCCCAGGACCTTTGCACCCCTGAAGGCACTGGTCCAAACCTATATACAAGCTGTGGTCTTGGCTCTTTTGCTCCCACAAAGAGGCTAGAAAGAATAGACCAAAAGCTTAAAGGGGGTCCCATGACAGCACAGCGAGGCTAGAGGCAGGCCCGGTCCCCTCTCCTGCTGCCTATAGAACTGACTGTCAGCCTTAAGTCGAAGTCAGAAAACGTTCTCCACGCCAGGCCTCAGCCTGGGCCCTGGGAACGCAAGATGGTGCAGCCATAGGTTCTGCACTCCAGGAGCTCCCAGGCAGGTTCCCAGGTACCTCCTGTGCAGAGGCAAGAATGAGGATGGCATGTAGTAGGTGCTCAGTAAATGGCTGTTGGACAAGTGATGGGAAGCAGCAAAGGGAGCATGGAAGGGGGACACGCCATGACTCTTCTGACTCTTCTGGTAGGAGCACTATCTCCTGCTCTCTCAGCATCAAGTCCAAGAAGGGCACTGCTGCCTTGACCTGATTTGGGATTAGGAGGTCATATCCCTGCCCCAGCAAGTCCATGCTCCTAACTCCTATGCTTCCCCCTGGGTCCTCCAGCTACTTCTCGTTACCATCCCTCCACCTCCGGGATGTAGAGACGTTTGCAGCAGGAAGGAATCATGGATCATCTAGTCTCATGCTTGCACTTTCTGCACTTTCCCGGAGAGGGAAAGAGACTTGCTCAAGGTCACCCAGAAAGCTAGTGGCAAAGCCGGAACCCAGGAGTTCTGGCTCACACTCTAGAATTCATTCCTCGAACCGCCCCACAGTTTGCACGATCCTGTAAGATGCAAACATCTTGCCTCCCAAGGCTCAAGACTAAGAACATCATTGCCTGATTGGGGATGAGCCCTTCCGTATGCCCCTCCCCACCTGTTTGAGGTCATGTCCATCCAGCCCAGGTGGACCTTCCATCTCACCCAGAACAGGCAGGAATGTGGGGTGCTCTCTCCTGGGAATTCCTACATCTCTGACCTCTGATCCTCCTGAAATTTTGTCTCTTAGGGCCCTCAGTGTTGGAGGCAGGGAGGTGACAGGAGGTCAATGCCTGTCTCAGCTCTGTAGGGGCCTGCCCTGGTGTCTGCCCACAAGGTGCATGAGTTCTCCATGGAAACCCTGGGTATGAGTCCAGAACCAGGGAGAGTCTTTTCCTGATCAGGTCAAATAGCTGGATGTGGATGGAAGACTTCTAGCTTTAGCTTAGAGCCTTCCAAGGTCAATGTGTGCATGTACGCGTTATGTGTGCATGCATGCGTGTGCACGTGCTCATGTCCATGTGTGTGTATGTGTGCTCGTGTTGGGAAGAGATTGGGTCTGGGAGTCCCCCCACACTTCCAACTTTTTCCTAGCTTTGTCTCCCACTTGTCCCAACTCCCCCTCTCCACCTTCCTCATCCAAGCAAGGATCAAACATGCTCCTGGCCTCTTCTTAGTAGGTTAGATGCCGCCTGGAGTCAAATGCCTTCTGCCAAGCTCTAATGCTGATTCTATTCTCTTTGTCCACAGGGCGTTTCTCCTGTGAGCCATCACTGTGGCCTTTGCCTTTCCTACAAAAAAAAAAAAAAAAAAAAAAAAAAAAAAAGCCCTTATCGGTATTCCAGCTCAGTCTGTGCATTATCTTGTAACCATAGCAGCTTTGCTCCTAGTAGAAAAATATGAAGTCCTCTGGGTTAATTTTTAATGTTTCCCCTGGTAAAGGATGATGTTATCCATGAAATGGATTGCTGGCTGATCCCTGAAACCCGGCAGGAGCATGGATCTAGAGCGTATTTTCAGATAAGGCTTTGTCAGGCGTGCTGGCCTAATAGAGCATTTATCACAGAGAGAGAGAAAAAGGAAAGAAAACTAACATTCCCTGAGTGTTGGGCATCATGTCGGGCCCCAGACTTACACTGTCTCATTCTGCATTTGGGTATTATTATCCCCATTGTCCAGATGAGATGTGGAAAGTCAGAATATTTCCATGACTGTCGCCAGGTCAACTAGCTCAGAAAGTGTGGAGCCAAGGATCTGAACCCCAAGTCTTTCGACTCTTAAAGCCTAGATTCTTTTCCATGTCTAGAAATGGCTCAAAGACCTGCTATCCGCAGCTAGAGTTTGGCTTTTGGGGAAACTAAACAGTCTGCCCTCCCAGACCCCTCCTCTAACTATTCCACTGGCCAGGAGAAGGCTTTTGAAAGACAGGAGCCCCTAGTGCATATGTGGCATTTACAATCGCAAGGCTTTTTTTTTTTTTTTTTGGCCCCCAGGACACTGAGAGATAACAGAACAGGAAGGTGCTTTATGTAATCTATTTGGCAGGGTCTTTTGCCAGCGTCTTCCCCATCTTTCTGCTGACTTGTGACTCCACTGAAAACAGCTGTGACTCCCACAGGAACCATCTCTCAAGAAAACATGTTGAGAACATGGGCTATTTCTCAGGTTTCACAAACCACTAATGAAGTGAAGAATCTCCCCAGTCTTTCCAAATACCTTCTCACAGGGTGCTGTAATAATAGGGCCTAGTCAAAGCTTCTGGATGTAGTCCAGACTTGCACAGACCATTTTCTCTGTGCCTCAGTTTCCCATCTTTAACATGGGATTGAATGTATTCACTTGTTTGCTAGACGTGTACTGAGTGTCTAGTGTGCCAGCCACAAAGCTAGTGCCAAGGATGTAGAACCAAATCAGGGATGTCTCCACCCTACCAGTGGGCTCACAGTCTGGTTCCTGCTTATTGGTCTTTTCCCATGCAAATCTCATTCAGTCTCTACAACAGCTGTCCCTTTGGAGTTACGATTCCCATTTTCCAGATGAAGAACCTGAATGATAATTTGTCAGTGCTTAGCACTAAAAAAAACAAAGCGCTCTACAAATGGTGCTTGAATTGAATGAATGAATAGACGGATGGATGGATTAATGAATGGATGGATGACTTATAACCTACAAGTGGCAAAGATGAGTTTGAACCCCAGGTCTGCCTGACTCTAAAACCTGGGCACCATGCACTGTCCCATTAGCTCAGGGGACACAGTGCCCATCTCTTCTGCCAGGCCAGCTCAGCCCTCCTTCTAGCCCTGAGGCAGGAATGAGCCTCCTGCCATATAAGCCACTTCGGGGGGCTCTCTGCCTTGGGCTGAGCCAGCCCCTCCTCCAGCATCGTGGGCACAGGGACACAGATATCCCTTATTTCCCAGGAGGTACCTTGGCCAGCAGAGCAGGAAATCTGCATCAAGAATCTTTCATTTTGTATTGTAATGATGATTATTTGCTAAGCTCCAAGACATAAATAATTTATTTGGATAATCCCCATCCGAGTGACACTTTCCTAATGAAATGTCTTAGTTTGGAGCAGAATGAGTTCATCATGAGAAGGTCCTCTTTGCCACCAGCGCACCCAGAGATAACAGAACAGGCAGGTGCTTTGTGTAATCTTCTTGGCAGGCTCCAGGGCGTCTGGCAGTCACCCGGTCCTCATCATCATCAGGACATCGCTGATGGATGTGTTTTTTACAAAGCCTGTGTCGTTCCTTTGTCAGAGCCACAAGCAGCCTGCCGCCTTCGTGGTCACCCAACACCCTCTACCCAACACCGTGGCAGACTTCTGGAGGCTGGTGTTCGATTATAACTGCTCCTCCGTGGTGATGCTGAATGAGATGGACACTGCCCAGGTAGGAGGAAGCCCAGCTGCTGCCCTAGTTGCTCAGGTGCGTTAGGGCAGCCGTGCCCTAGAGTTGGAGGGAGAGCCCTGAGAGCCAGACAGTGCTGCCTCTGTCCAGCCAAGCTTCCCTCTGATGGGTACTGTCTGGCTGTGAGCACCAAGCAAGCCCATTTGGCTTCCAGCAGAGGCCAGGAGTCCCTTACCACTCCCGGCCCTCCCACTTCCAGCAATGACTCCCCCTGATTATGAGCTTTATCCAGTACCCCCTGCCCCAAGGCCAGACCCTGTTGCTCCATCCCCCTGGCACTGGTTCAGGTCTTGCTCCAAATCATGCAGAGCTTGGTAAGCCAGGAGGCTACCTCCCCCAGCTTGGAGTGTCTCCAGCCCTGCAGAATATCCTGATGCCTGGCCACACCCACCTGCCCTGCCCCCTCCACGATGCAGCCCACACTGACAGAGCCTGGGGCTTGAACCTTCAACCCTTTGCTCATTGACCACCCCACCAAGCCCTGGATTTGTCACAGGAGGCTTCATGCCTTAGCCCCTCTGGGTCCAAGGGCTCCAAGCATCATGTGCCTACAGCACATCCTAGTATTCAGGACCCGGGATACATGTTACGGGACAGCGTCTGGAGCCCACACTCCACGGCAGGGCAGTCATTCCTGGGTGGAGGAGGTGAGAGTGGCCTTTCAGGTTTTTAGAAAAGCGATCGTTTGACTGTCTTAAAGGAAACTCAGAGTAACTCAGCACACTCCTGTGTGAGCGCTGGCCTTGTGTGGGAATAAAAAAATGGATCTGAGCTGCAGTCTCAGCCCTCCAGGAGCTCAGAGTCTCGCTACAGAGACAGATGAGCAAATTGTCCCAACCTCTTGCGGCAACGCTGTAATAGAGGTCAGTGGCGAAGTGCTGTGTGGCTGGGAACAGGGAGCAATTAATTCTGCCCAGAGGGTGAGGGAAGACTTCACAAAGAAGGTGACTTTGGCCTTGAAGAAGGCAGCAGAGATTTGGGTGTGTGGGAGATGCAGTAGTTGGGAAAAGGCATTCCGGGCAGAGGAACAGCAGGGGCCAAGGCGAGGTGGGGTGAATGTGTGTAGGCTGTTTGCACAACAGCTTCTGTTGCAGTGTGGCTGGGGCTTGGGGTGTGTTGGGAGGGGAAGAGGGTGGTAATGCTGGAAAATGCAACAGGGCCCAGCCTGCAGAGGGCTACCCATGCCGGGCTGAGGAGCGTGGGCATTGGCCTGCAGCATGGTAAGTGACAGATTTTTACTTTGTAAGCAACAGAATCCTTTCTTCCGATAAAAGCTTTCATGTAAGCCCAATATCTGAAACAGGTATAATCAAGAGCTGCTCAAGTTGAAGCAGAAGGGTGGAGGGTGGGGGACTGGAACTCTACCCACCCTGGTCTTTTGGTTACTCCTGATGCCCCTCAGAGAATCAGCCACTCTAGGTACCTTTGTGGAACCCCTGGGGTTCCTAGGAGCACAGTTAGAAAATGCTTGCTGTATAGGGAGGAGAGATACTGAAGAACTTAAGCAGTGGTGTGGCAGAGCCAGAGTCCCTGTTAGAAAGGCGAGTCTGGGGGCCGGCCCGGTGGCGCAAGCTGCTGGGTGCGCGTGCTCCACTGTGGTGGCCCAGGGTTCGCCGGTTCGGATCCCAGGCGCGCGCCGACGCACCGCTTGGCAGGTCATGCTGTGGCGGCGTCCCATGTAGGGTGGAGGAGGATGGGCATGGATGTTGGCCCAGGGCCAGTCTTCCTCAGCAGAAAGAGGAGGATTGGCAGATGTTAGCTCAGGGCCGATCTTCCTCACCTAAAAAAAAAAGAAAGAAAGAAAGAAAAGAAAGGCAAGTCTGGGGACCAGTGAGGAGGAAAAGCTGGAGGAACAACCTGGAAACCAGGAGAGTGGGGAGGAGAATGTTGCAAATGTGCAGAAAACAAAAGTGATGATATGAACTGAGGAATGGCCAGGAGGTGGGAGAATTGGGGCTGGAGGCAAAAACATTTCCAGAGTTGAAGTCCACAGGGTTAGGGAGCAGTTAGACTTGGGAGGTGAATGAGAAGTCATGGCTGATGGCAGGGTTTCTAGGGTGAGCATTTAAGCATCTGGGATGCAACTGATCAAGGAAGGGAGGCAGGAGGAGAAGAAGAGAGAGGAAGCAGGAAGGTCAGGGAGGCCAGGAGAGGAGCAGCTTATAGGGAAGAAACGGACTGTAACTCAGGATGGGCATGTGAGAGAGTTCTGGAGGGATGCCGCTCATTCATTCAACCACATTTGTTGGGTATCTGCCATTTGCCAGAAGCTGTTCTATTCTATTCTGAACAAGAGAGAGAAAACAAAACGAGAAATTTCCATCTCTTGTCCAACTTCTAAAGCAGGGGAGAAAATAAATAACAAACACTCTATAATGTGCAATTATATGTTGGAAGATGACTAGTGCATGGAAAAAGAAAAATAAGAGGGCGGGACAGTGAAGATCAGAAGGCTGATTCAGGGCACAGGATACAACCGTCAGAGAACGACGAGGTAGGGCCCATCCAAGTGAGTGGAGAAGGTCATATTCAAGCGCAGATGTGAAGGAGGTGAGACAAGAAGCATGGGACCATCAGAGGGAAGAGCATCCCAGGCAGAGGGGACAACCCGCACCAAGGTCTTATGGGCACGCGCCTGGCACACTTGAGGAACAGCACAGAGGCCACCATGACTGGAGCAGAGCAAGTGTGGGGTGACAGCCGAAGGTGACACAGCGACACAGCAGGGCCGGGTCATAGAGGGCATTGGGGGTCATAGGAAGAACTTGGGGTTTTACTCTGAGATAGATGGGGAGCCACTGACAGGTTTTGAGCAGAGGAGTGACTTGAAAAAGTAATCTGACTTTTTTAAAAAAGCATCCCTCTGGCTACCGTGTTGAGAATAGACTGTTGGTGCAGAAAGAGGGAGGGTGTTTGCTAAGAATGGAAGCAGAGAACGGAGATGAGGCTCCTGCAGTAATCCAGGTGACAGGTGCTGGTGGCTTGAACCAAAGTGGTAGCAATGGAGTAGATTCTGGAAATATCCTGAAGCTAGACCCAACAAAATATCCTGACAGATTGAATAAGGAATGTGAAAAGAAAGGAAGAATCAAGGATGACTCCATGAGTGAAGGAGAGCCTATGAAAGCCTGTTTGCTGTTCCCTGTTTTCCACCATCCCTTTTTGCAAAACCAGAGCCCAGGCACAGAGCAGGAGTTTCAAAGAACCTCACCTTGGGACATATAGAGAAGTAAGGGTCAAAGTCATTGGCTAGAGCTCCCCCTTCCAGGGTGGATCCTGGATAAACAAAGATCTTTCAGCCCCAAATGTTAGTACAGGCTTTGAGAAACGATTCTCTAAATGCAAAAACATCAGGCTCAGAAGTGCCCTGAGGTTGGCTGCCATATGCAGCTGGCAAGCATCCCCTGAAATCGGCAGATGAATAGAGCACTTATTGATATAAATATCATCACCGCAACAGCTGGGTGCCTTACGAAAATAAACAATGTCACACAGCGTGAGCATCAGAAAAGCCGCCCTCAGCACCTGGAGGGGCGGTTCTTTGAAGTGGTATCAGCATTTGTCTGCCAGTGTGCTCAGCCAAAGCAGCCACCGCTTCAGCCAGCCCAGCAACACAGACAGATCTGCTCCCAAGAGGACCAATGCCACATCCTGTGGTTTGACTGGTGACCGTAAGCGCTCATGTTGAGGGTTGTGGCAGGGCTACCTGTAAGCTGCAGCACAATAAGGTTGAGGAGAGGATGAGAGATCTCAGAGTGCTTTATTTTCTTGCACAGCTGGCCATATCTGTCTGCCTCTGCTCAGAATCCTATCCTACTTCATCCAATCAGCCATCCCCAGCCACAGATACTCTTCCGTTCTCCACAGTGGCTGCTCTTCAAAGATAATTATGAGCAGTGGGAGTTTGAGATAAAGACTCTCACAGCAACTACATTCGACCTGAGAGATTTTTCTAGCTCTTTGGGACTCCAAAGACCTGTGGTCAGACTAGTGGGGCAAAATCCTAGAACCACAACATCTGGCAAATGACTCTGTGTTTTCAGATGGGTACATCAAAAAGAACCTTCTTAATCACACCCAGTAGCATTGACAAGATCTCTTTCATCTTTGTGGGCTCTGTGGTTAGCCCAGAGCCCATAGGGAGCAGACACCAGAAAGAAGCCCTCTTCATGATCATGCCACACCCACCATGTTGTTTAGAAAACTCAGGAGATCCTCTGTGCCAGCTATGCGGTAGAGCTGTGTGGTAGGTGGAATCATGGCCCCCAAAGATGTCCACATCCTAGTCGCCAAACCTATGAATGCGTTATCTCACATGGTAAAAGAGACTTTGCAGAAGTGGTATAGTTAAGGAACTTGAGATGTGTAGATTATCCTGGGTTCTCCAGGTGGGCCCAATATTAGGGTCCTTATAAGAGGGACGCAGGAGGATCAGAGTCAGTGGAAAGCCATGTGACAACGGAAGCAGAAATTGGAGTGATATGGCCACAAGTCAAGAAGTGCTGGCAGCCTCTAAAGCTGGAAAAGGTCAGGAATGAATCCCCCCGAGAGACTCCAGAAAGGACACAGACAGCTCTGCTGACATCTTGAGTTTAACCCCTTAAGTCTTATCTCAGATTCGTGACCTCCAGATAATAAATTTATGTTGTTTTAAGCCACTAAGTTTGTGGTTATTTATTACAGCAACCATAGGAAACTAATGCAGGCAATAAAACTGAAACCAGAAATTCAGACTTGGAGGTGGACCCAGTATTTTGAAAGCTTTTATTTCCCAGACTGTATTTACTAATTTTCTTATGTTTTTTCTGTAAACATAACTGCCCCAATGAACTTCTGATCTGCGGGCTACATACAGAACTAACACAGAGATGCTCTAACTCAAGCCAAAAGCCAGAGACTTGGTGTTCTCCACTCCAGGACCACAGCATGATCTCCCTTTGGCTTTCAAAGCCTTTGGAGAAAGCTCATTGGCTTCTCCTGCCAACTTGATGGACCCCACTTGGGAAACCACTGATCTGACCCAGGTCCATTTCCCCTCATTTTGCAGATCAGGAAGCTAAGGCCCAGGAAGGGGGAAGGATCTGTCCAAAGTCTCACAGCCCATCACTGACTCAGGCTCTCAGCATCCTGCTAGGGATGGTGAAGATTTTTGCCACCATTTAAACAACAGGATTTCCAGGGCCCCAGTGCCTGATAATCACTGACTTGCTGGTACCTGGGAATATGGAGCAGGACAGAATTTTCCTTAGTTTAAAACAAGCAAGAGCCCCCCAGCTTGTTTAAAAGAACCCAGTTCTGAGGCTCCCACCGTGGAAAATCTGAAGGTTCTGGTGATGCAAAGCCCGGTGGAAAGGTGAGGCAAGGTGCAACCAAGAACGCTGCATTTCCACCAAGCTTCTGGAAATGAGAGAGGCAAGCTCGTCATCCTCCCAGGAGAAAAGCGGGGGTGATATTTCAGAGATGTCTTTTCCTGTCATTGCACCTGCTGGGCAAATAGCAAGCATTGACATCTCCATTTTTATCGCGGCTTGTGAAAACACAGCCTAACATGCTAGCAAATACACAGCGCAGCCAAGTCTGCAGCTCCGCAAGCCTCAGGTCTGACTTTGCAAGGGGACGTGTTTCTGTCTCTACCCCACAGTGGGTAACCCCACAGAATAGTGGGGGTAACAATCGAATAAGAAGTCTGGGCTCAAGAGACCTCAGTTCAAGCTCTAGCCTTGCCACCTACTTGCTGTGTTGCCTTAAGCCAGTTTCTTACCTTGTCCAAGTCTCAATATTGTCAGCTATTAAATTTGCGTAACCCAGATGTCAGCCAAGTTCACTCTATCTTTGAAGATTTAAATAAAATGGGCCCTGTTTCCCATTTCCCATGCTCTGGGAAAGTCCATTGTCCACCCTCAAAATTTCTGGGAATTCCAAGGGAGTCCTGTTTTC
Organism: Diceros bicornis minor; assembly: GCF_020826845.1. Lineage (NCBI taxonomy): Eukaryota > Metazoa > Chordata > Mammalia > Perissodactyla > Rhinocerotidae > Diceros > Diceros bicornis. The sequence goes on from NC_080758.1 coordinate 18,631,317, forward strand.
ATGTTCACTTCCGAGTTCCAGCTCAGGTTTTCCTGGGGGCAACATGGGGTTCATATCCCAGCAGTGCCCATGACAGAGGGCTGAACGTCACCCATCCTTCTTCTTAACCCCCATCTCACCTCCTCACCCATGGAGGGCCGCAGCGCGTCTTCCTCCCACCCTGCTGCTCAAACCACTTTCTTCCTCTCTCTACTTTTCTCCCACTCCTCCCTTCTCACCTCTTCCACCTCCTCCCCAAAAGTTGTCCCTTTCTTAAGCTGCATAATTCAGCTGTCTCTCTAATATCTCCTTCTACTACCTTCCCCCAGCCTTTGCCTCCCACCCACTCCACCTTCCTCTGTAGATATTCTCTCCAACTCCCACCTTCCTTCCCTGAAATCTGATGCAGCTGTCATAAGTTTCTACCCACTACATGGGGATTGCATTAGTCACTTCGTGGGGCTATTGATTATGGTCCATGCAGCTTTCTCTCTCTGTCCCTTGCTTCGTGGCCTCCCCTTCATCCACAGTGTGTCTTCCTTAACTGGCCACAGCGTTAAAGCCAATTATATGTTTTTGGCTTTTTGTAGAATCTATTTAAAGGAATTTTATAATCACTGATCTGAATCTTAAAGCCAATTCAGGTGACTCTTTTATATTTTTCTCTTAAAAATACGAATTCAACATCACCTTTAGGTGGCCCAGGATTGACTTCCCCCCCATGGATCACAAGGACCTTGATAAGTAGAGTCCTTAATTTCTGAAGCTATGATATTACTTGGCTTTTCCATTTTATCAAAGTATTTTTTTAATTACCAAAAGGCATAACTAAGGTGCACTGAAAGATGATTTAAAATTGTTTATTCCAAAAATAGGCCATATGCTAGTTTTCATTCAACTCATCGAAGCATGTTTATTCCAGCGACTAACAAGCTTTCTGATTCCATCAGCAAGAAAATGATGTTTAACAGTGAGGCCACCTCCGCGTTTGTTATATTTCGCATATGAACTCGCACCCCCCGAGGACAGCTTTTCACGGCCCAAACAGCTATGGAGAGCACTAGGGGGAATAATGTATGGCAGCTGTTCCAGAGCTGTCCACACAGGCTTCGCGACTTTCGCTTCGTTTAACTTGTCCTGACAATAAATAACAAAAGCCCCTCTGCTTTTCTGGAAGAAGCATGGCCATTTCTAAATCAACAGCAGCAGCTGTACTGGCTTCCCCTCCCAGGCGGGATCATCAGCACTGCCTTTGTGGATCTGCAGTGGTGAAGCCCTCCTCCGGGGGATGCAACACCACCCCTCCGCAGACTGATGGGTGAGAAAGGGGAGGCGGGGAGTACTAGGACGTGAGATGGGAAAGGCTGTTGGTCCAGGCGCTGAGCTAAAGGATTGGACTCTATTCTTGGAGACAGCCACTTGGAAAAGTTTCCATCTAAGGAAGAAAATGCCAACATTGCAATGAGTGTACATGTGGCCCCGCTTCAGCTGAGTCCTCATGGTTTTAGGAAACCAAGTGGGTTTCCTTGAACCCCCTATTTCCAGGGCCTTAAGAAACCATAAGCCCCCCTCCCCAAGATTTCTATAACTGCTGACACTTATGTGCTCATGGTCTAGCCCCTAGTTCACATATGTGGTCTTTGCTCCATTTCTGTGTCACCCAGGGAGCAAAGCTCAATTCCTCGCAATTTCCACAATCCAATTTCCACAGGAAGTCCATGCCCGTTGAGCATTGTACACGTTATTATAAATCTACTGAATATATAGGAGGTGAGGAGGGGGTCACGTGACACATTCATTCCCCTTCAACGCTTCCACTGGTTCCACAATGCTCCCAACCTTCCTCTTCCATCTCCTGAGTCCCTCTCAAGAACTCACAGATCTCTCTCCTTTGACATGCAGGACAGTGTCCCCGTATCCCGGATGCCACTCATCCCCACTGCTCTCCCAAGCTAGCTGATAGGAATTTTCACAACAAGGACAGTCCTTTGGGTATTATCCTAAAGAGAAACTTTCATAAGGGCTACTAAGTGGAGAAATAAACCCTTCACTTACCCATCTTGTTTTGAGTGACCTCCCCCACACTGCCTACTAATTACAGCTCACGTTTATTGAGGACTCACTAGTTACAGATCCCTGTGTTAAGTAGACACATCAAGATTCACAGCCACTCATAACTTAACCTGGAGAAGCTAAAATATTTGGCCGTCACTCAGCTAGAAAGTGACAGAGCTGGGATTTGAACCCAGGGCCCCGCAAACAGGAGCCCTGCTACCTTTTGCTCCACTGCATACACAGGCCAAAATGAGGCAACCAGTGGATATCAGGACAGTCTTGAGCTAAACCATAGAGGACATTTCTTGTGGATGAGAATCATTTCCGAGCCCCAAAGGGTCACTGGGAACAGAACACTTGGCTTCCCTGCTTCCTTCTCCCATTTCCCACGGCTAGATTATGTGCGACATCCTGGACGGTGGGGACCCTGACGATCCTTGGCAGCTCAAATACTGCATCTGTGCACACATCACTCTGCTGAATGTCACCCACGCAGTTGCTGATGTGGTCTTCCGAATTAGGGAACTCGAGTGAAAGGATTTAGGGTTAGGAGAAGCCTGCAAGCTTCCCCAGCCCTCTGGGCATTAGGGGAGAGTGACCTGGAAAATCAAATGCAAGGAAGTGTCCCCAAATACAGGAGTCTTGTTTGAGGCATGGTAGAACCTATTAGTTTGAGAAATTGGTCTGGAAACCTTATAAAAGAGACAAATCATTCCACATTCTCTCCAGACTGAAAATATTGGGGATAATCGACTTTCCATGATGCCTCGGACCCATGTACCTCATGTCAGGATCACAGCCAACCTCTGGCAAGGCTAAATTCAATGCAGGTGATAAAAGGCAATTATTTTTTGTAAATGGGCAGTGCTGATTAGTTCTGATTTCTCTGGCCAGCCGCAGACTTATTTGTACCAGTCCCTCATTACTGTGAAGGGTGCTAGGCAGAAGAGCCAATGGCAAAGAGAAATGAAGTTCAAACTGTGGATTTGTCATTACTGCATAGCTCAGCAGATGATTGTCCAGCCACGGAGGCCCCTGTGACCAGCCCTCCCCCTCGCCCTACACACACACACACACGCGTGTGCACGCACACACATATCTCCTTTCTCAATATGCCCAATTAACCCCCGATGGAGATGCCTGGGAAAGCAAGGCATCATTGCATCATGAAACTTAACCTTGCTTGTCTTTGCTATTTAAGAAGGGTGAGAAGAAGAAGAATCCTTCACATTTATATGTTAGCTATTAAAATTATTGTTGTTATTCTTGTTGAGCACTGATAGGTTCTATAATAATATGAATCACTGGCATTGACTGGGTGCTTATTCCATGCCTGGCACTATGCTAAGGGCTTTCTTCACATGCAGTGTCTCCTTTATCCTTAGAACAACTCTACAGGACAAGGGTTGGCGGACTTTCTCTGTAAAGGACCAGATAGGAGATATTTTAGGTTGTGTAGGCTATGTGGTCTCTGTCTCAACTACTCAAATCCACCTTTGGAGCTTAAAAGCAACCACAGACAATACATAAATGAATAAGCACAGCTGTACACAATAAAGCTTTATTTACACAATCAGGCAGCTGGCCAGGTTTGGCTGTGGCCCCTAGTGTGAACAATGTTATCCCTCAGCTGGAACTTGCATTCCACAGCTAGGAAGGTGGTAGACATGTGCTTTTCTCTCTCCTACACGCCCCCTCCTCTCTGCTCTTCCCTTTTGGTTCTGTTTCTGGAGGGAGGATAGAATAAAAGGCGTTTTCGCATGTGACTGCCCAGAGTGAGTTGGCTGTTCTCTCAACAAAAAGGTGAGCCATCCTTTTCATGAAAATCCTGCATCCACAGTGGCTGTGAGGAGGTCACTGGATTTCTGTGGGTTACCTCTGTCAGTCTAGCTCCTGGTCTGAAACTTGGTGTAGGCTGTGGCAGACCCCACTGATGAGAGACTCCATCCCAAGCTGCTCTCAGAAGCCCTGGTGGGTCTTTGTGAGTCTCAGCTATGTCTTCCGGGCAACCCCCAGATGAAGGGGCTTTCTAACACTTGGCCTCTTTGTCCACCCTGGGGTGCTCCCCAGCAAGCCTGCAGCCCCAGTCCAAGCTCTCCTCTCTGCCCCAACTCTGGGGCTTGTAAACCTGGACAGGGTCCATCCCCACGCCCCTTGGGAACCAAGAATTTGAGGAAGCATGCTTTGCACCTCTCTGAGCCACAACCACTGCTACCTATCTCAATATTCTTTTACCAACTAAAATCTCTAGTGGCTCAACAGATACAGGGGAATAAATTATCTGTCTCTCCTTCTTGATGACACTATAAATTTAAGAAACAATTTATGATCTTAGACCAGGGTTTCTCAGTGTCTGCACTATTGATATTTGGGGCCAGATTATTCTCAGGGGAGTACTCATGTGCATTGTAGGATGTTTAGCAGCATCCTGGCCTCTACCCACTAGATGCCCATTGCAACCAGCAAGAGTGACAATCAGAAATGTCTACAGACATTGCCAAATGTCCCCTGGGTGACAAAACACCCACTGGCTGAGAACCACTGTCTCAGGTTGAGGGGCAACCATTGCCATTTGCTCTCAGCTGTGGGTTCTACTTCCTAATTCCAGAAAAATAGGAAAGATCACAGACAACATTTCTCCATATTATGTTACTTTATCTTTTGGTGCAGGGTCAGCATAATTATCTCCATTTTACATATGAGAAAACCGAGCTGGGTCACACAGCTAATAGGCACCAGAGCCTGGATTTGGACTCAAGCCTATCTGATGCCAAAGCCTACATGTTTTTTAAAACTACTCATGATCTGATGATGAAATGAACACTGTGAAGGTTTTCCTAGAATGGGGAAAACTTTGCTGTGATTCGTGTTGAACTAGAGATTGTACCTGCCCTTCCCTCAGTGTTCTTTGTAATCCTGACAGCAGTGCTTCAAGGTATATATTATTCTCCCCATTTTACAGATGAGGAAACTGAGGCACCGCAAACATAACAAATGGTTTGAAATCAGCGTAGCAAAGGTTTTTAACCCCAGTGTTTCAACGTTCAGAGCTTTGACGTTTCAACAACCATGAAAAGATGTGGCTGCTCCCCAATGCGGACACTGAGTCTAATTTTCTACGTAATACCCTACCTTTGTAGCCAATGTGTCCTGCAGGCCATAAGAAAGGCTCAGCGATAAATGAGACCAACCCCCACCCACCCACCCCGACCCACCCCCCGTCCATGGCCTATTTCTGTGACCTCTTTCCATGCCGCAGCTTTGTATGCAGTACTGGCCTGAGAAGACCTCTGGGTGCTACGGGCCCATCCAGGTGGAGTTCGTCTCCGCGGACATCGACGAGGACATCATCCACAGAATATTCCGCATCTGTAACATGGCTCGGGTAAGTGCACAGGCGCCATTGCTTCCCATGCCCCTCCTCCCCAAAACAGATGGAGGCTGCCGGGAGAGGATCCCGTACGCCAGCCGAGAGTCTGTGCTCTGCTCTCCTGATAATCTCGTCCTTGCGGAAGTGATGCCCCTGGCGATTCCGGCTCCAGACCCAGCAATGGCTCCAACAAGCAGAGACACACAGGGCGACATCCAGCCTGCCATCTGCCTGTTTCCTGACACACTTGCTGCCGTGTAGACAAAACTTCTCAGAAATTAGCGCTTCCGCACTGTGTCCCACTGTTTTGGCATGAATTGATTTGCCAATTTTGCCACTCAGACTTTGAGTGGATCCAGTAAGCTTTGGGCTAGACCCTGGGAACACCCAGATGAAAAACATTCAGTTGCTTCCGTGAGGAAATTCACCAGCTGGGTGGAAGAGTACTGGGTGGGAGAAGGGAGAAGATTAGTAATCTGCGAAATGGTGGCTAACGAATGCGACTTTGGTCTTTACTGGGGGCCCAGTGTGAACAGAACTCAGGCCCAGTGTGAACAGAATTCAGTCCTTGCCCTCACAGTTCACTATCTAATGGGAAAGTGAGATCTGTTCCTGCACATGAATCTCAGGGAGAGAGATGAATTCTTCTCGGTAGAGTCAGGGAAGGCTTTTCCTAGAGAAAGGGACATTTGAATTGGGTTTTGAAGACTGAGTAGGAGTTTTCCAGGTAAAGAGGGGTGCAGGGCTGTCATGACAGGAGAATAAGTGTGCACAAGGGTGTAGGGATGAGTAAGAGGATAGTCTGTGACTCTTCCCATGATGACATAGTGTAGACCCCATTTAGTCCATCTCCCACTACAATGCTGCAGCCCCCAGTGTCTCTGGAGGGCTTGCATCCCTAAGCATCCCCAGCAGAACAGCCCTAACAACCTCTCTGTTCTTAGCCACAGGATGGGTATCGTATAGTCCAGCACCTCCAGTACATTGGCTGGCCCGCCTACCGGGACACGCCCCCCTCCAAGCGCTCTCTGCTCAAGGTTGTCCGACGGCTGGAGAAGTGGCAGGAGCAGTACGATGGGAGGGAGGGACGCACTGTGGTCCACTGCCTGTGAGTACCATGGAGGGGTCTCCAGGGCAACAGGGTGGGGGGTAATAGGACATCCTTGAGGATGCTGCTGCCGCAAACACCAGTCCTAGCCATGCCTGGCTATACCACATCTCAACATCCACTAAAGGTCGATGGGAGTGTATTCAAGGAATTACAATCCTTTAATGGACTGGGGTTGCCCATTTGTTGCCCTGAACTAATGTTATATAACACATTATTTGATGCAAATAATGCAAACCTGGTAGCCTTGCCACAAACATAGGGGGTGGGCAGATTGCTCCCCAGTGCTCCCAATAGGGAGATAAGCCCCACTCTCCAAACCGGAGGCATGGTGTGTCCTGCTAGTCATAAGAAGCTCAGGATGAAGTGGGTTCCACTGAGTAGATCCTCTTCTATTATTTCCTAAAGAAGGAAAAGAAGAAAGGGGAAGGCATTGATTAAGTGAGCTTAATGCCAGACGTTTTAAATGAATCACCTCATTCCATCTGTGAAGTAGATATTATCGTGTTATAGTGAGAAAACCGAGACACAGACAGGGTAAGGGATCAGGCAGTTAAGAGAGGAGCTTTGGGGCCAGCCCCGTGGCTTAGAGGTTAAGTGCGCGCGCTCCGCTGCTGGCGGCCCGGGTTCGGATCCCGGGCGCGCACCGATGCACCGCTTCTCCGGCCATGCTGAGGCCGCGTCCCACATACAGCAACTAGAAGGATGTGCAGCTATGACAGACAACTATCTACTGGGGCTTTGGGGGAAAAATAAATAAATAAAATCTTTAAAAAAAAAAAAAGAGAGGAGCTTTGATTTGAATCCACTGGGCTCCAAGCTAATGTGCTATCCATTAACCCACACTGCCTCTGAGTAAACCAAAGGACTCATCCACCACCTCTGCCTGCTGGGACATCCCTGCTCTGGGCATAGTGGGAACACAGGGGCACAGAGAGCATGAGGGGGAGCACTGCCCTCAGGGGCTGACCAATGGATGCGAAGGGCCCTGGGAACACTGTCTCCATTACTGGGTGAACTGGAACCTTTACCTCCTGTCTTAGAATGGGCATAGTGGGGGCACAAAGATTCCCAGTCAAAGAGACCCTGATGTCATAACGTGGGGTGCATGTCAGGACCCTTAGAGGACTGTCATCTAGAAGAAAAAAGCTGTCATTAAGAAAATCAGTGAATTTTGCGAGCCTCTGCTTCCTCATCTGTCCAATGGCTATGTTGATTTAGGTCAACTTAAGATCCTATGGAGCTTTGGCATGAAATATTTAGAAAACAAACACAATTTATCTACTAACATAGAGATCCACAATATCATGGTAGCAACAATGCAAATGTTGTAAATGTAATTACTTCAAAGAGCATGTGTCCGAGTCTCAGAATTGAGTTCAGTCTTTTCAAAACCAGCTTATTTTGGGGCTGGCCCTGTGGTGCAGCAGCTAAGTGCACACGCTCTGCTTCAGCGAGCCAGGGTTCACAGGTTCGGATCCCGGGCGCACACCAATGCACCGCTTGCCAAGCCATGCTGTGGCAGCGTCCCATATAAACTAGAAGATGGGCATGGATGTTAGCCCAGGGCCAGTCTTCCTCGGCAAAAAGAGGAGGATTGGCATCAGATGTTACCTCAGGGCTATCTTCCTCAATAAATAAATAAATAAATAAATAAATAAACAGCTTATTGTTCCCTCTGTTTCAAATAGGTGGTGCACGCACATGTCAGGAAAGTTGGAGAGCTTAAAGGGAAGTTACACACACACACACACACACACTCACACTCACACACACACACACGCACAGCTTAAGGGCCACCATCTGTAGCAACCCCCCTCCCCAAAGGATGCACACCGCAGACTGGAGTCCAGGAAGATGCTATGAGGTGTCGCATGTCACAGTGGGTGACATCGCCAAGCAGAGCTGGCTCTGCCCACATCCCAGAAACAGGCAACTGGTTCCCTGCCGACTAACCCCTGCTCCCTCCAGTTCCCTCTGCCACACTCAGGTGGCCCCACCTTTAGCACAGAGCCACGCCTATCCTGTCAGGGTCTCACTCCACTGGGCCCTGAGATGCCTGTGTCCACTCACCTCTTCCTCTTGGATTCTGCTGTTCTTGGTTCAGAAAATACTGAACCCTCCTTCTGGGGTTTCCCTTCCTACATTTTCCCATGGGATTGTTTTTTAGCCTGCTTTTTGCAGGAATACGTTTTTATCCATGTCTTCCCTAGCCAAGGCGACAAGCAGTTTGAACTGAAGGAAAGCACAGGTCAACAGGGACCTTGGAATCTTTGGGGGCCAGAGATACCAAAACAGACTCTGAAATGCAGGCACTGGCCAGTGAATGGAGGGCAACTGTCTGTACTTGAAACATCTGGTTGTTGGGTGTCCTGTAGATAAAACATCTGGGAGATTGACTGAGTGCCTTAGTTTCCATCCAGATGTTCTTAAGACACAGACCATTACATGAAATCATTAGTTGCTCCTGGCAACACGCCCAGGAGTTCCGAATCTGGCAGATTCCTATAGGGACTTTCTGTAAAGAGTTGGAGGGATGTTTCCACGAAGATGACTTATGGAGCATCAGAAAGAAGGAGTGACAGAGGGATGACCCTGCCAAGAGCCCTCTATCTCTATTCGCCAGATCAGTAGCGTCTTGCTTAAACCAGGGTATACAAATAGAGACCTATCATTTCACAGTACAGCGTCTCAGACCCACCCCAGCCTCCTCTTAAAACCTAGGCTGGCTGACCCTATGCTAGCAGAGAGGTCTCTGGTATTGCTGTCCTTAGTGGATAGAAAGAACTAGGAGGAAAATCACATGCCACGGTCCATTGTCTTCTTTGGATGTGTAAGTGGAGCCAGAGCATCCTTTTGGACAAGGATGCAGGCACCACACATACGAAGACACACTATCTGTCTGCCCTGGGGGTTTGGGTCAGTGTGCCATGCCTAACTGTAACATGCTCATAGAACCAAGGAAACATCAAGCTACTTGAATTCTCAAAAGTCATCTAATCTAACCACTTCATTGTATGAATGGAGAATCTGGGGCACAGACACAGGAAGTGACTTGCCCAAGGTCAAAGCAGGTTCATGACACAGATGGAACTCAAGCCAAACTCATAGCTCAGACTCAGGCTTTCACCACTGCCTTACCTTGCATTTGCCAGGGCAGCCACTCCCCACTACTGCTGATGTGGCTTTAGGCTCAGCAGGTGCCTAAGGGGTACCCGGGAATCGGGCTCACCTCTTTACTCTGTGTTTAGAAATGGGGGAGGCCGCAGTGGAACCTTCTGTGCCATCTGCAGCGTGTGTGAGATGATCCAGCAGCAAAACATCATTGACGTGTTCCACATCGTGAAAACATTGCGCAACAACAAGTCCAACATGGTGGAGACCCTGGTGAGTGTCCCAAGAACTGTTCTCCAATAGCCGGGGGCTGACCATGGTTCCCTTGACCTGAGGAAAATAGCATCAAATAGTAAAAACACTCAACAGCCAGGTGCTCATTGAGTACCTACAGTCTACGCCCTTTGCACGCACTGTTATCTGCTCTGCTTCCCTGCCTTCCAACCTCACCAACTTCTCTTTTCTGCAGGGCAGTCCACGTGTTATCCTAGTACACTCTACTTTGTTTTACTTTTTCTTCATTCCTTAAGAAAGTATCCCTAATTCAGGCTTAGGGGAAGGGATTCTGGATTCGCAGAGTGTGAATTATGTTTTCAATTCAATCCAATCCTATTCTAATTAATTTATGCTAATTTTTATGATATAAAGCATTAAGCTAGGACACTGTGGAGAAAGGGATGGAAAGAAAGTGGGCAGGCAGAGCCCCGGAGGATAAGACCTGGGACAGTGATGGAGACGAACCATACACAAGGAACTTTAATATGTGTTTTTAACCTACTTTTAGCGTGGACTGACTCAGAGTGAGGTCTTACTCAAAGTCTGGTCCGCAGACCAGCAGCATCAGCATCGCGTGAGAGCTTTGTAGAAATGCAGAATCTTGAGCTCCACTCTAGATTTACTGATTCAGAATCTGTGTGGAGAATTTTGAGTTGACTGTTAGATGTAGATAAAATTTTCTCCAAAATCTGTGTCTCTGAACTAAATGCATTTTCCCTTCCTTTTCATCTCTCTCATCTCCTCTTCTCCCTCTCTACCTCTCCTCCTCTCAGGAACAGTATAAATTTGTATACGAGGTGGCACTGGAATATTTAAGCTCCTTTTAGCCCAATGGGATGGGGAACCTGCCGGAGTCCAGAACCTGCTGCAGCCAAGCCCCCTTTTCTGTGAGTGGCAGTGACTGGGCTCAGGGACCGAGAGGTGGCACCCTGCCCGACTCCAAGGAGAAGACTGGCGGTCCTGTGTTGCACGGTGGGCTCTGCACCTTCTGGGGCGTCTCCTGCAGCTGTGGGAGATGCTGTTCTTAAAGGCCCAGGTTTTGCTTCCACATCCAACCAGCCACAGCCACTGCCCACGCAGAAGTGCACCCACAGCAAGGCCCCGGATTTTTCGGTTCCCCGACCTCTTGTTTTTGCTCTTTTCACATGTGTGAATTGCATGGCAAGCTGACTGTGCAGTGCTGGGGAGTGGCAGGCTCAGCAGCACCTCCCTGCCCTGCGCGTCCTTGAGAGTGGAGGGGCTGTGTGTTCTCCTCCGTGCTGTCACGGAGATGATTGAGTTCCTGAGGTCCCTGCTCTGCTGCCCCCTGCAATCTCCTTCAGGGGCCTCTGGCACCGGACACCTGCCCGTCTGGATCAGTGTGACCTCAGGATGCTCCCGAGACCAGAGCAGAGGCCCCCGTCCTCACACCTACCCTGCATGGGGCTTGGCCCACTACCATTCTCTTCCCCTCCCCCAGCCTGGGCCTTGACCTGCTGTCATTCACTGGCCAGCCCGCTGTGTCCACACCACAGCACCCTTTGATAAGGGTTTTCTTCGCTCTTCTGTGGTCAGTGGGAGGGGGTGGGGCTGCAGGGAACTTGGCTGCTTCCTCCTTGTCTTTGTGAAAAGGGGCCGCCTCCCTGGGGCAAGTGGTGGTGGTGGCTCCTTTGGGAGGGATGAACAAGATAAGAGTTGATTATTTTCCAAAATGTGTGTGAAAAGGAACTTTCTTTTGGGGAGTGTAAGATCTTAGTCTCTTATGTCAAAAAAAAAGGGTGGGGAGGGAAGTTCTGATGTATCTATAAGACAAATCTCTTTCCTGGCAATGTCCTTAAAAGTTCCCACCCTGGGAGAGCACAGCCCTTGAGCAAGGGAGAGACAGGCTAGTCTGAAGACAGTCCCGTGGAGGTCCCTTTGGTTTCTAGGGCAGATAGAGTACCAGCTTTGTGCATAATCTCGGATCTCCAAATTTCAACTCCTTCCTAGAGATCCCACCTGCCGTCTTGAAAAAGACCATTGTGGACCCAGTCATGCTTTGGTTTAAAATAGGCCAAGGGGATCAGGGGATCTAGGGTCTTGCCCAAAGAATGGGTGAGTCAATGAAAGGGAACCAACATTTGCTAAGCACCTACTGTATGCCAGGCTTGGCACATTCCATATGACATCTTATGCAATCTTAGAACCCCCATGAGCGAGCTATTGACCTGTTATCTCCACTTTACAATTGAGGAAACTGAGGGATTCTCTGCAGTGATGAAATTCTAGGTTCCAAACAGGCAGATAAACGTGATGAGACTTATTCGTACTGTTTTCTTCATCCTTCCTCAGCCAAGCAATTATTTTATGGAGACAAAATAAGGCCAGAAACTTCTGAGCAGAGAACTCCACAATGGAAATTTAATTCTTTGTTTCTGATGCCAGGTCTTCTGGGCAGCCCAGAATTTCAGATATATTATATTAACCATTCTCAGCTCCCCAGGAAAGCTAGTCTCATTTAATTTCTTAGCCAGTGAAAACAATTCTCTATTCCCTGAGGCTTTGGCATCTGCCAACCAGGGACACTCTCTCTGCCTTGGTCTCTAGCCAGTTCAATATCTGGCAGCCTCAGGTGGCCTGGGATAGAGGAAGCTCCTTCCTGGAGGATGATCTAGCTCCAGACAGGGCATGGGGAGCTCAGAATTCAATAAGGCACAGTTTTGCCCTCAAGAGCTCACCGTATATTGGGGAAATTGAACCACAGTGCAGCGTGCGAGTGTTATAGAGCCGACAAGCAAGAGAGATTCTGCCTAGGGCTTTCTAGAGAAAGTGACATCCGTTCCAGCTGGGTCTGAACAGGTAGAAAAAGGAAGAAAAAGAAATTCAGGCCAAGGAATCAGTGTGGCAATAGCAAAGAGGTGTGAAAAATCACTGGGTGGGTGGGTAATATGGTGGGAGGTCAGCTCAACTGGAGCATAGCATGGGAGAAGGTGTGGCAGGAGATGAGCCAGAGTCAGGGAGAGGAATGCTCCACCAAGAGTGCAGACTCTGCCCCCGCGGGCAACAAGGAGCCAGCGGAGTCTTTGAGCGATACCCTCAGCTCAGTGCTGGAGAAGGCTCCCTCTGGGGAGGGAACTGCCTCTTTTCCTTTCATCAGACACTGTGAAAACATTCCCTTAAGTGTTTACTTTTTAATATCACATCTATTTGTCTGTCTGCTCATTATTTTGTTGCTGGAACAAAATATGCAGTGGATCATGAGACGCAGCTTCTGTGAGAAACTCTGGCTCTCTGCTCTACCACAGAGCAGGGTGACCAACCCAGGCCTCCTGGCCCACAAGGAAAAGACACGAAAGGAACCCATAGAAGCTACTCCCATTGGCACAGGCTCTGGAGCTGTCTGGAAGTCTAGGGACACAGACTTGATCAAGGAAGGGCTGTCACTTTGGAGGTTCAAAAGAAAGCATCTCAAAGTGAAGGAAGGCAAAGGAGCCCCACGACGAACTTGATCTTCTCCTTCCATGGGCCCCTTCCCGAGGGTGCTTGAGCAAGTCCCCAGGCCGCAGCCCCCAGGGGTCCTGCTGGCTTCCCCTGGCTCCAACCCACTGTTCTATCTGGCCTTTCCCCAGCCTTCGAGGAGCCTGTAGCATTGCAAATAAGTCTGTTATGTGCTCTTTTCTCAGATCTTGGCTCATCCATATAGAATGGGGGTAAGGAGGCACTATCTAACACAAATCCTAGGAGTTTTTCTGCTCAGGAAGGGGTGAAATCGCTGGCAGATAAAAATTACAGTGGCTTCTATCATTTCAAATGGTAGAAATTTAAAATGTGACTTCAGGGAGAAGGAAAATTGTGAAAACTCCGGCCACAGTGGCGTAACCCAACAAGGAGCAGTGATGGTTCCCCCAGCTCATCCCCTCGTTTCCTCACAACTCAACCACCCTCCAAAGAAAGTAGGGCAGTAAACAGGTTCTGGGCCAGTTCACACAGGAAGAAACCTAGGTTCATGGATGGGGATGCCTTCCCTAAGATCCCACATGGCAAGTATGTGCCAGGGCTTAGATGAGATGGGGCACTGGTGCCCAGGAATTTGGACTTGATCCTTTCCCTGAAAAATCTCCTGAGCAAACACCACCTCCCCCAAGGTATCTTCCCACCCCTCCCCACTTATAGGGTGAGCTGACCTTTCACCATGCGGAGGAAAATAGTATTGATGTTCTCTGAGTCTCCACAACAAGGGCTAGCCTCTTGTATCTTGAGTGCCAAAGAGAGTACCTTCACTTAGTACAGAACTTCACGGTTCGCACCTCCTAGACTTGGACTCTGTTTGAAGAAAATGCAAGGAATTAATGAGAAGCCAGGAACCATCCTCACCTGCACGCGTTTATGGCCTAGACAGCTTCAGGGTATATCTTTGCTGTGTCCCAACATTGCGTTCTCTTGCCCTCTGTGGTATGAAGATCGTGGGTCAGACAGGGGCCTCTGAGCCTCTAGATGGCCACAGCATGCCTGTCTTTGTGGGAACAGAAGGGACCAGGTCGCTTTTAGTACTGGCCTTCTCTTTGGGTGTGGCCTGAGCAACAGCCTGCCAGATGTCAGCCTTCAGCCTTCACATTGAACCAGCAGACCCTGTGCTGGGGACTCTAACATTTGAGCTCATTGAATTCTTCCAACATTCCTAGAAGTGTTTGTGATTGTCACCATTTTGCAGATGAGGAAACTGAGGTTCACAGGGGGAAATCATTTGCCCACAGTTTCACCACTAGTGAATGAGGGAACCAGGATTTAAATTGGTCTTGCTGACTTCAAAACAATATTTTTCCACTGTTGTGTCTCAGATTTTCCCATGGGGCTACCCATAACAGCAAAGACTAGAGTGGAACAGATAACCCAATGGATCTTGTAAAGCCCAAAGCAGACACTGGTAAGCTCACAATTCCTTCACAGTTTCGTGTTTTACTTTAACAATTCATGCAATATTTGCATTCCACTCTAATTTTGTCTGATTTGTTTTAATATGACTGTATAAAGATTTTTTTAAACCACATGTGCCCTGTCCCTCATGTGATTTTGATCCCCTTGATTCACTATGATGGACCCTAGGGAATTGTATCCCAGTCTGAGAGGCACAGTGCCTGGCCATGCTGCTTCCTCCTGAGGTCAATTCCAGACTCAAGCTCAAGTCCAGGGGAAGCTCACCTTCCCCTAGGCAGATCCTTTGGTGTGGGGGTACCCTGATCTTGCTGTTCATGTGTTCATGTCAACTCAAGTCTTCTCCAGTTGGATGCTGGAAGGAACCCACTGACATATACTCCAATAATGAGGACGTTCCCATCTGGTATGGTGAAGGCTGAACCCATAAAACCCTAAAGGGAAAGGAAAAGATGGACACAGCCTTACTCAGCTGAATATGGGTCTACTGTGGGTCTACCCTGCTTCCTGAATGCTGGGTCTTCTAGAAGGTGGTGCCCTTTGTCTAGGCAGAGTCACATGGTTGCTAACATGGACAAATCTGAGGACACACTTCATATGAGGGGCTGGGGTCTGGAAGACTCCTCAATTTACTTCAACCACACATACTTACTGGGTTCCCACAACATGCAGGGCCCTGGAGGGGGTGCTACCAGGAAGCACAGGTTACTATGATACAGTGATCCCTTGGTGAGGCATGGGGTTGTGGTGGAAAGAGCTCAGCAGAAAGAGCTCAGTTCTAATCCAAGCCCAGGCATTTCTTGGCTATAGAACATTGGGCCAACTAATTAGTGGAAAAAGATGTGAAAAAAGGAAGCTTGGCCAGATAGGGATAGATTTGGAGAGCTTTGGGCAGGAAAATAGGAATGCAAAGCCAAGAAGTTGAGACCCAACAGGAATACTCAGAACTAAGGATGCATATGGACTACTGGGCAAAGTGGTCACTTCTACGACATAGCAGGATAGGGGATGGGGAAGGACCGGCCAGAACCACTTATTGCTTTGGAACAAGTTGCAGTGTCTTGGAGAAAAGATGATAATTTTCCCTCTTGCCCATCGTGTTTGTTCATCATCCATTCTCCATTGCTAAACTAGCTCCTGCTGTGCGTCCTCACCAGGAGCCACATTTCCTCAGCTCTGGTATGAATCCCTGTAGCGTGCATAGAGGTATCAGTCTAGCAAGGCTGCTACATACAGCAGAAGTGAGGCCCAGGGAGGAGCAGCCAGGCACTCATCCCATCGTCTCTGTAGGAGTGACTACCCAACCCAGATCCAGAGACATTGAAGGAAATTATAATGCCCCTGCATCTCACTGCTTTAAAACAGAATGAAGAAAGCCATCTTCTCTTAGCGTGGACACTGGCCACTCCTGGGCTGGACAGACTGGCCATTAGCACCAAGCTGAGTCAGGAGGAATGCCATGGAAAGCATGGGTGAGCCCAAGGGTAAGATGAGCAGGATGCTAATCCTAGATCATAAGGCCAATAGACTGTGCTAGGCCAAGATCCTTGGGGACAAATAGTCAGTCCAAGCTGCAGCGTGGGTCAGAAGATGAGTCACATGGATGGCCATTTCATCTCAAAGCCCTGACTTGCCTTCCCCATCATCTGGCTAGTTTGAACTCCTTCTCAGCCAATGATGCCAGCTCCAAATCACAGCAAAATAAAACAGGGAAATAGGCAAAGTGAATCCAACTAGAGGAGACCAGCTGAGATTCAGCCCTGTTCTTATATTCCCATGCAAGGGCTCCATGTTGGAGGTTTTCCGTGTATACATACGTAGAAGTGATAAAATGCAAGATCTTGGCTTCACCTAGCAGGAATCTGCCTTTGAGGTCATATAGTGTCTGAACAGCAGAGAGAGAAGTCAGTGGCAAAGAATGGAGGGGGCTGTTCTAGCTCCAGTTTCCTCTGACACATATTTCAGGATCATGGATATGATCCTCAGAAGCACAGCAGAGATGTCTAAGCCGTATCTGTGCACATGAGCAGACTCTCTTCTGGTTTGTTGGTAGCCAGAGATAGACTTTTACATGGCACTGGTGGACTATACAACTGTCTTGTAGAATCCATGACCATCTCTTTCATCCCTCCTGCCTACCTCCCGAAGAGGTGGGAAAAGGTCACCAAAGGGGCCACATTCACCCCCTGAAATCCACCCATGAATGTTAGGTTCCCTAAGAGGAGGAGTCAGCACCCATAATGATAGACCCCAGGCCTGGCATCCTAGTTATCTAAGAGGTTGAGTGTAGTCCACTGGGACTGATATAAGGGATGTGGGAAGACTTAGGGTGGAAGAGGGTCCATAGGGAAGAGCTATTGGGGCTGAATCACAATGGAGCTTCCTTCTGGATATGAGAGCTGCTCTGGGTGGTGGAATTTGGAGCCTATCCTTTGTTGGAATGTTCAAAGAATGAGAGTCTGGGGGTCTTAGAGTGTTGGACAGGAGAGTATTGATATGAAAGCCTGGAGTTCAGGGTAATTAGTGTAATTCATGGTTCCTCGGTGAGTGGGACTTTTAGATTTGAGGAAGGAGGGGGAATGTGAAGTAACCTATCACAATTGCAAAATTGAATCCCTGTATACGTATTTCAGTGCCTTTGGGCTTGTGAATACAAATCAGTGGGCCTCCTAGGTGATGATCAAACAAACTCTCAGTGCCCACCATGCCCCTCTCTCTCCCATGGAAGATTAATGATGTAAGGTGTTCCTTGGGCCAAAGCCCCCAGGTCTGTCTGGAAGCTCAGAGGGCAAAGTGGTGTAATCAAACTTCCAAAGAGTCAGGCAGAATACTAGTGCCCGTATCATCCATAGGTCTGCAGAATGTTAGACAAGTTCAAGCACAGTTTGCTAGTCCCAGGTCACTCTCATGCGTGGGACTAGGACCAATGGGTGAAACGTAATAGCTGTAAGGAAGAACTTGCTGTCTACCAGAGAGGATGAGCTGCCCATCTCAGCAGTGGTCCAGCAGAAGCCAGACATCTCTTTAAGGGAAAAAGAAGCACTGCTAAGATGACCTTTAAGTTTCTTCCACCCCAGATGGGTGAGATTTTATGGAGCTAGGACCATGTTTGAACTCCTTCATTCCCACAGAGCACAAAGCCAAGCAGGTGTACTTGGTTATGCAGGTTGAAGCTTCCTGCTCTCCTGCCCAAGTCTCCCCTCCACACAAGCCAAGATGCTGCTCTGGCCACGTATCCAAGTCTCATCCAGGCCAGTTATCATCAAACAGCCTAGAGAGAACAGCTGCTTTGCCATAGAGCCAATGCCCACAAAGATCTCTGATGAGACCAGCCATAATTCAGACCCATTGGCCAACAGGGCCATCAGTGACAGCCAGAACCAGTAAAGGTCCAAGCAGGACCCAAAGCAGAGCTTTTCTTACCATACACATTATCTCCAGAGGTTAATTCTACCCCTACTCTCCACTCAAGGCCTGTTGGAGCAGATTGCAAGAGCAAAAGCACAGTGACTCCATTGACCCGTGATTATAATCATCCCCAGTGCATCCATTTCATTGCCAGGTGGATCCTGGGCTAGCCCAGGTCACTCCAGGCTAATCCTACTGTCAATCAGACTCAAAAGCACTTTTCTACCTACTCTTTTCACCCTACATCCTACTAGCCAATGAAAGATAAAGAGGCGGGGTTTCTACCCTTGCCTTGGCTACTGGACACCATCATAGCCCTCTAAGGGCCATCATGGGGCTCCCACTCAACTCCAGGGAGACTGACATTTTCACATCCTATGGGCACATGGTATTGCATGAGACCAAAGTCTCCACGATGTTTGCAGCCTCTTCCATGAATTCCAGTGGCCTGCACCTGTACAGTTTGGGTGTTTGATAGATAAAGCACGTATGAGAAGAGAAAACAAGATAAATTAACTTTTAAAAGAAGCCAGCACTGTGCTGTCAATGTTCCTTTTTTTTTCTTTTCATTTCCAATTCTAGCTTAAAAAAGCAGAAGGTAAATGATGTCAGGTCAATGAATATCAGATATATTTTTTGACTGTACATTACAGTGATGTGTAATCTTTTTACACCTGCAAGTTCATCTTATTTATTCTTGTAAATGTTCCCTGACAATGTTTGTAATATGGCTGTGTTGAAAATCTATACAATAAAGCTGTGACTCTGAGATTCATGTTTTCCTAAGATACTCGCACTGGTGTCTTCCTGAGGTTGGGTGGGGGTGAGGTGGAGACAAGTTGAAAAGGAAGGAGAAAAACCTAGTATTGACTAGGTTTCTTTATATTTATGTTCAT
Source organism: Diceros bicornis minor (assembly GCF_020826845.1). Classification (NCBI taxonomy): domain Eukaryota; kingdom Metazoa; phylum Chordata; class Mammalia; order Perissodactyla; family Rhinocerotidae; genus Diceros; species Diceros bicornis. The sequence continues at coordinate 18,650,413 of NC_080758.1, forward strand.
TTAATCTTCACATCTACAATGCAGGAAATATGTATTATTCCCTCTTTGCAGATGAGAAAGTTGAGGTTCATAAATGTTAGGGGATTTTCCATGATTGCACATTGTAGTAGTAAAAGGGTTGGATCTAGAACAGTTTTTCTCAAGTTGGGTCCATGGAGCACTGCCATCAGAATCACTTGGGAAGTTTATAAACAGACAAATTTTTAAGCCTTTACAGAATAGCAATTTCAGGATCTGCATATTAACAAGCTGCTTGGATGTATCAGTTGGCTATTGCTGTGTAATATACTACCCCAAAACTCAGTGACTTGAAACAGCAGTCCTTTATGGTGGTCACTGGGGCTTGACTGATCTAGGCTGAGCTCAGCTAGTCACTAAGGGCTCTACTCTAGGCCAGGCTTGCCTGGGACACCTTGGCTGGTGCAGCTCTGCTCCGCGTGTCTCTTGTCCTCCTCCTGGGGCCAGCAAGCTAGCCTAGGCATATGCTTCTCATGGTGATTACAGGAAAGAGCAAGTCCAATCACAGAAGTTCCTTTGAGTCATGTCTGCAACATCCCATTAGACAAACCTGGTTGCATGACATACTCATAATCAAGGGACAGGGAAATATACCTCACCTCTTGATGTAAACCCTTGCTTCTTAATAAATGTTCTGATAAATGCTCAGATCAGGTACCAAACCAATGGTGCCAGGTGCAGCCTTTTACCCTTTCATCTCAGAGTGTGGTCCATAGATCCTCTACATCAGTTTACCTGAGAAACCTCTAAACATGCAGAATCTCATTCAGTAGGTCCAGGATGGGTCCCAGGAATCTGCATGCTTAACAAGTGCCCCAGGGGATTGTAATACATGCAAGCACTGTTAGGCAAGTGTTAGGCAAGCACTGTTCTAAATGCTGTTGCTGTTAGAAAGAGACATAGAGGGCCCAAGGGGACAAGGAGACAAACTACTTCCCAAACCAGGGTTTGAGACTGCCCATCTCTGAGTTGGATGCATATGCCCTCTACCTTCCAGGTGAGCAGAAGAAATAGCTGGAATCAACCCCGTGGAGTTTACTGGTTCCCGAGTTCTTTGTACATATCCAGATATAAGCATGAGCTGGAAGCATGAGCCATAGGGCCAGAGCGCAGCATTCGCTTCACTCTCATTCAGTCTTAGGCACCCTGGCAGGGTTCTTCAACCTAAGGGACCTGTATATAGTACCCACCAGACCCCTCCACAAGCCACAGAGCCTGGGGAACATGTTCTTCCCAGCTTGAGTCCTGAGTGGGAAACCTGATAGCCAGCCAGCTGGTAATCCTTGTTCCTTTGTCCTTGTTAATCTCACTTATTCTGCCAGCTGTATTTATTCTTTAGCCACAAATGTGATCGTCGACATTGGGAAAATAAAATTAGAAAGAAGGAAAAATCTCACATATCTAATAACAAAAACACTTTGGGGCATATCATTTTCCCCCAAAATGGAAAGACCTTTTAAAGAGTTATTATAAAAGTAGCATATACTCACTCAAAAGAACTCAATGCAAAATTGTTTGAGGCATAAGGTATAAGTTGTCACTGCTCAAAGGTACTTGGTAATATTTTTATGCCACTTCAGACCTTTCTATGCATTTATAAACATATATACATTTTCTACATAAATGGCATCAACCTATATATATATATATTCTGAGACGGGTTTCTTTCCACTTAACACCATGTTGTGGTCATATTTCCATGGAAATATGCTTAAATATCCCTTATCTTTCTTGGCACCTTCCCAGTACTCCTGAACCTAAGGCTAACCTGGTTTGGGTACTTTAAGACTCAGGTGCTCTCACAGTGATGCCTTTGGGCCAGCATTAACAGTGAGGGACACCCACCCCTGTGTGCTCCAATGCTGGAGACTGACCAGGGGGGCACAGTTCTCTTTACGTGTCTATTGGCTGGCCAAGTGGGTCCTGGCCCTCCTGACTGACTGGACCTGGAGTATGGGTCCACATCAAACCTTAGAGCACCTTGGTAGGACTCTGATGGGGAGCTCTGGTTTGGCTTAAGATCTTCCTCTAATTCCAAGGGTTCAAGCTTTCCATCAGAACTCCAGGGGACCTAAAAGCTCTCAGATCCTTGAGAACATGGCACAAGGTCGCCAACGTGCCATGCAGGAGGCAAGGGAGGATTTGACTTCCTCTGGCAGGGTTTGGGGTCATGAGGAGAAGGGAATCAGGAGAAATGCAAAAGAAGCCAGTAAGATAGGGAAAAGAAGCCACTCTTGGTTAATTTTAGAAAGGTTTTTACCACTTAATCTTTAGGAAATGCAACTAGACTCCACAAAGGCTTGGCCTAAGTAGATTTCTCTTGAAATCCAGCAAAGGGACTGAACCTGAAATCTCCACTGACATGCAGTAGAGATACGGCATCCATAGAGGGGTGACACACACAGACTGAAAAACTGGAGTCAGAGAGGATTGTTTCCATATAACCCATGGAAATTAGCAGAAACTGAGGAGGGCTTCAATTTTCACAGTTTATGGATTAAGCACTCAGCAAAGCTGAACTAGATATTTAAGGACATCTGGAGTGTGGGGATGGACAGAGAGAGAAACATACAGAGAAATATAGATGCATAGAGAAATTAAATTGAATATATATATATAAATGAATGAAAGATTGTATCAGTATATTAACAGTGATTTATCTCTCACTGTAGGGAACATGGGTAATTTTTGTTCTTCTTCATAATTTTCTATATTTTCTAAAGTTTGTATTACTTTCATACCTAGAAAAACTAATATATAAAAAAAGGTAGGGAGAGCAGATCATAGGAAAATGAAAGCAGGATAGATAAGACAATGCCAGGAACAGGATGACACTCAAAAGCCTTGTGCACACCTAGATCAAGAGGTTCAAAAACTTGGCACTGCCCATCCACCCAAAAAGGAGAACACAGTCAATTACTCAACTCGATGTCAAAAACAGAAAGGGAAAAAAAAAAAAACAGTTGCTTCGTATAAATAAGAGTATTTCTGTTACAGAGGCTAGAAGTAATTTTTTCGATGGGTCCCCATAGTAAAGAATGGCTTCAACAGCATCCTTAGAGAATGCAACATTTCCCTCTTGAAGGCTGATGGCCTCATGCCATAGAACAACTCAGTGAAAGCTCTTTACTGAAGCATCAAAAGGAAGGAGCCCAGCTACACGGTTCTCTGCAAAGTGAAGGGCTGCTGAATCTTGGGCATTTTACAGCCTGAGCATCACACGGCTCTCCTCTCTGAGTGCCCATGAACTGGGGGCTTTTATCTCAGACACTTACCAGCAAAGCAGCTATTCTAAGTTTTTGGTTGAATTTGGAGCCCGGCTTTAAGGGCCAGCTGAGCCAGGAAGAAGATTAGCATCTCCTTTTGAATGCTGAGGACCCTAATAGCTGTATGTGCCTATGCAGAAGCTGAATTCATCCCTCTATGGAGTTGGGCAGGGCAGGCCCAAAAAGCTATCCTCACTCCACGTGATGATTATGGCCCATGACTACTCTCCCACTTTCCTCTAAAATACCTACAAATACATAGTCAAAGCTGGAACTTGGCCACAAGCCATTGAATGAATCTGGGAGGAGTTTCCTCTGATTACAAGACAGAAGGAGGTGAAATGAGAATCATCAGCAGCAGGTGATGCTCAATCATGTTTTGCTACCTAGAAGATGTGACAGAGCCTCAAAGAAGATGAAGTGTTTCATCCCTCCAGATGGTCTGCACTCACTCAGAAAATTGGTCAATTGTCCATTTCTATCTCCTGGAAGATGAAATAACATTAAGAAAAAGCTCTATGGGAGGGACAATGGCAGGGAGAATCTTGTAGAAATGCATTCTGAGGATTTTCGCTTTCATGCTCCCCATCTGTTCGGAGAACTCCAGAGAGGGGCAGGGAGAGGAGGGAGCACATTGTCTGCTGAATATGTACAAGATTGGGTAAAGCAGATGCCTATTGCGTCGCTTCGAATACTCTCGACCTCACCTCTCAGCTCCTCCATGGCTGCGGTGACCATTTCCAAGAAGCCTTCTGCAGATTTCATGCAGGGGCAGCCCACAGTGCCTCCCCTCACACAGGCTCTGTACCTCTCGCCTCCTACCCCACAGTTTCTAATGCTGTGCTCTGAGATGCACACAGGAATCCACTTAGCACTCATATGTGCGCCACCAAGAAACGTGGGGGAGTTAACCCCCCTATGGGGCAGCCTTTGACCAATAGGAGACTGGAGCCTATAGACAAATGCTTCCTCATTTCTCTCCTCTGAAGGCAGTTCTGAGCTATATTTCATGTAACTTTTCAAATGGCCCCAGAAAAAGCAAACAGACCCTTGTAGGAGTAGCCAACTCCATAACACAACCTTGTGTTGCCTTGCCCTCCCTCCTTCTCTGATTTACACCCCCTTCTCTCACTGCTTCCTAAAATCTTGCTCCCAAATAAAACCTTGTCTCAGGCTTGGCATTTAAGGGAACACTAGCTGGGAAACTGGGCCTAAATTATGCACAATACCCCATCCTCCAGCTGTTAAGCTGAGATGGGACCCTGCCAACATTCATAGAGGGCTGCCAGCTGTCCAGTCAAGCTTTTGATCCAGGAACAAAAATGGACTTGGTGTAAAGTGATTCATATGGGAGGGGCTATACTCCTGTCCTAGGCTCATCCTATGTATATGATGTTAATTTTGCTTCTCAGCTTTGGGAACAGGAGTCCTGCCATCCCACATTTTGCTGAAAATAGTAAGCCTGCCCAATAGACAGTAAGAAGGACCATAAGTGGCCCCACAGGAGCCTTATTGTGAGCACAAGCACAACAGGGTGGTTGGCTGGTGGAGTGGGGGAGTATCTGATGGAGGATCTGTGCCCAAAGAGCCAGCAACCTACAGAAATACTTACTCCCAGCCTGCCCTTGGCAGGACATGGCTCCTGACAAACCGCGTAGGTAGCTAGCACCTAATGGGGGAAATTGTGCCAGGAAAAGATGGGGGGAGGGGTGTTCCAGCGAACACTAAATGTAGATACAAACCTCTTCAGGGCTGATGGAGCTCCCTGCACTGAGAGCCCTGGCTAAGCCCCCTGCCCTCACAGGCTGTCAGATTTCCCAGCCAGCAGAGAAAAATAACAGCAAATCTCAACTTCCTGTTCCTTCCCTCTTCTTCCTTCCGCCCTGCTCTCTGGCAGCTCCCAACTCTGAGCAAGCTCAGAACTCCCCTTGTAAGGATGAACAAGCAGGAAAACATCACCAGACACATGAAAAGATGCAGTTCAAAGCTGAGGTTCACTCTAAGGAATCAGAGAAAGCGCCTGCCTGTGACATCAAGAACCTCCAAGAAAAGGAAGACATTTTACAACCAATACAAATGAAGAAAAACACCAGATTTGATAACTGAATGCAAGAACTTTTTCTGTCGTCGTATCCAACAAAACAAATTGCTGACAACTCTAATGAAAATAAAACACAAATACTCAAAATTAGGAAATAGGAAAAGGATATAACAGTGAAAGAGGAAATTATACAGCATTATAAAAGGATATTATGAACAACCGGTGAGTTTAAATTTTTTAATTTTAAAATTTAAAAAATTTTTTAATTTTAAAGTTTTAAATTTTAAAATCTTGATCAAGTAGATGATTTTGGAAATGTATGAATATTACCAAAATTGTCTCAGGAAATAGAAAACCTGAGTAGACCAATTATTAGACAAAAAAATTTTAAGTAGTTAATTCTTCCCTAAAATTTCCAAGAACAGATAGTTTTATGAGTGAACTTTGTCAAACTTTCAAACAAAAAAATAATTCTTATACCATAGGTATATATTCCAGAACAATGCAAATAAAGGAAAGCTTCCAATTCATATTATGAATAATATTATTAGCATAGACACCAAATCTGAAAGAGTACACACACACACACACACACACACGCACCCCTAAAGCCTCTAGACTAGTCACATTTATAAATGGAAAGATTTTTACTAAATATTAACTATTACATTTAGCTACTTTTTAAAAATAATATACCATGTCCAAGTAGCCTGTACGCCAGGAATTCAAGAATAGTTCAGTATTAGGAAGTCTACAGGTAAAAGGAGAAAGACATATAATCATCTAATAAATACTGAAAAAGCATGTGACAAAATTTAATTTCAATTTCTGATTAACTACAACAGTCTCAGTAAGCTAGTAATTGTAGGATGCTTTGTTAGCATAAGAAATTAAAATAAAGAGTGGTAGGCATTATCAGAATTCACCTATGTCTACCTCTCCATTTTATCCAGGCATAAAGAAAGATTACACCTTCCCACCCTTCTTGAAATGAATGGGGTTGTGTGACAAATCCTGGCCAATGAGCTTGAGAAGAAATTATGTGTATCAATTCTATGCCAAAGCATTTAATTGCTGGCGAGAGACTCTATAGCATTTTCTTTCCCTGCCTCATCAATCAAGGAGATCCTGTGTTCCAGATGGTGCAGCCACAGGATGCGGGAGCCCCCATCAGCCTGGATCATTGAATCACCACATGGAGTACAGTTGCTCCTGGGAGTTACCTAGACCTACAGAACTTTGTAATACTTAGCCACTGAGCATTTGGAGTTCTATATTGCTACAGAATGCCTAATATACATAGCCAAGGTATTAAATAACAGAGAAAAATTAAGCGTATTTCCATTAAAGTCATGGATGCCTGCATCGTTGCTATTATTTAATATTTTTGGCTAATGCCAATGCAGCTGATGCAATTAGGCAAGAAAAAAGAGAGATTACTGTTATGGTTACCATTGCTGCATAACCATTTTTATTTTGTTCATGATTTCGTGGGTCAGGAATTCAGGGAGGAGTCATCTGTCCAGTTCTTGCTTAGGGTCTCTCCTGTGGTTACAGTCAGATGTCGGCTAGGGCTGCAGTCACCTTTAAGCCTTGACTGGGCTGGATGTCCTGGATGGCTCACGCACATGGCTGCTGTTAATGCTGGCTGATGGCTGGCAGGTCAGTTGGGCTATCAACTAAGGTATCTACATGTGACCTCTCCAGCATGGTGGTCTCTGGGTAGTCAGACTCATTACCCGGCCCCTACCTTCACCCAGAGTGAGTGTCCCATGAGATTCTGGTGGAAACTGAGTGGCCTTTTCTGACCTGGCCTTCTAAGTTACAAAGCATCATTTCTGTTGGATTCTATTGGTTGTAAGGGAATCACTGAGGTCAGCCCTGATTCAAGGGGAGAGGACATAGACTCATCCTCTATAAAAGTAGTGTCAAAGAATTCACATATATGTTTTTAAATTGCCACAGTTACTTTGTAAATGAAGATTCAAAATTATCACAATCAATGATATATGCCTAGTAATCCCAAACTTATTAAGAGCGATAAGGCTATTCAGTAAAGATACAGGTTATAACAAAAGTATGCAAAATAAATGGTTTCCCTATTCATACTTGTAGAATGAACTAATGAAATAATTAATTCATTATATAGCATCAATTATATGTTAGAAAACATAATGATAAAGAAAGATTATATTTATAATAGCAGCACAAAATATTAAAAACCCAGGAATAAATTTAAGAAATGTGCAGGACCCACATAAAGAAAACTACAGAACTCTTTCTCAGGACCTAAAGGAAGATGAGAATAAATGAAGAGACGCAGCAGTTGGAAAGAATAACTGTAGTTAAAATGCCAATTCTAGCAAAATTTAAAGAACAAACTTAATTTAGGCTCAATCAAAATCCATATGAGTCTCTTAGTAGGTAACTTGGAAAAATCATATTAAAGTTTATCTGAAAAAAAATTAACACCCAAGAATAAACAAACAACTTTCAAATAAGCACAATAATTAAAACTATGTAGCACCAAGGCAGGAATACAATCTGATCTATTCCTCGGGATTTGTTTTCACATTAGATATTAGAAAGACGAGTTTCACATCTATCAAGGTACAATTTGAATAAAACTGGTTTGATATTATCAAGTATCCATTGATCAAAGGCAAGAGAAAATGAGAGGGAAAACCTCTCTTATAAGTCACCAAGGTAGACTTTTTGTGGTCTTTGGGGTTTAGTTCAATTCGATGCATTTTATTGTATTCGGTACAACCATTTATGTTAGTGTTTAAGACTTAAAGTGTTCACATTATTCCTTTGTTTAATTTTTAATCACACAAATAATACACAAATACATTCTCCTGGGAAAATAATCAAAACTTTACTGATAAAGTTTGGCCCTCTTTGGCCACCATCCCCAATTCCCAGCCCCTTCCCCAACAGAAATTGAGAAGTCTTTGGTCCATCTTCGAGTCTGGGTCCTCTCACTTCTCCAGGCGGTGGTGAGGGCAGATGGTCTCCAGGGAACTACTCTAAAGATCAAGGAAAAGAAACGGCTTTACTTGGTTGAGAACACCTCACCTGAAGATGAAAGTAAACAAGGAAGGACCAACTTTAATATATTGATCCCTCGATGGAATGATGGGTACAGCTTCCCCCAGGATTTATGCCATTTTCCACCATTCAGCTCCAGCAGGTTCTGTGCAAAAATAAGAAGCTGAGTTAGGAATTTCCCTCTAAGGTGAATATATCTTTCTCTTTGAGAGTGGCCATGGAGAGCAATCAGCCATCACTAATAGTTCCAAGTAGGACCCCAAGGGACACCCAGACAGCTCTGGCATCCAGCTCCCCAGAGATAAGATAATTCTGCCCTGGGGTTGTGGATTAAGTGCAAGATAAAAGATCCTCAGAGAGGCACCATATGTCCAAACAGACTGTAGGTGCCTTCGGAGGGGAAATGTGCTAAGGCAACTCATGTCCTGCCTGTCAGAGCCAGAAAAACAAAATGTCCTGGTCACAAGAGCCAAAGAGAGCCACACGGTATATACAGAAAGGAAAATGTTGGCCGATTTTTCTTTACCCATGCCACTGGAGAAATAAGAGATCTGAAACCATGAATATGACAGAGATGAATATTCTAAATTCCAGGCCTCTTGAAAAAAATTAATATTAAAATCTACTTTTTTAAGCCAATGTATTAGGATTTATGTAATCCCAACGAGATAAGTCCAGAAGAAATTCCTTGTCTCTGAGGAGCGTACTCCAGGTTGCTCACTGGATCTGAAGACATAGGCCTTGTTACCTATACATTCATAACTCCCCAAGAAGCAGTTCACCTTGACACTCACCAGCACAGCTCAAGTGGCCCAAAGCCATGCATTGCTTACCAGCTCTTGAAGCCAGTTAAGGAGATTGTAGGTTTTTTACACAGAGTGAGGATTATTGGAGAATCAGCCAAGCAGAGAAAATTCCCAGAAACAGTGGTATAGGCCATAAGTGAGAGGACAGCCTATGAGCTCAGGCACTCCTTCAAGAAAAGGCAGAGGAAAAGGCCTCCATCTGGGGCTGGGCAAGAGATCCGTTCAGTTGTGGGATAAGAGGTTGAGACATTTATGTGAAAGAAATACCATTCCTAGAGTTCATGGGGCGGGGGAGGATTAGACACGCATGATGTAGGGCACACAGTCACTATAGTCTCAACCCTGAAAACTGATAAAATCCCTCTGCAGAGACCATCCCCAGCCTCCCAGCTTCCTAGAACATCTATCAACCTTTAGAGAGATGGCTGTAGCGCAGAGAATCCCAGCCATGATTTTTCCTGATACTCCAAGAGCTTTCTCAGGAGGACCCCAGGCCCCTACTCTGCAGAGCAGTAGGCTTCCCTTCTTTGCAGGTTTTAGAATTCTCACCAGCCCACATTGCTTCATATGTTCCTAACAAATGCAATTGACCTCCCAGCTGACTGCTTTCAAAAAATCAGAGTATGTCCCTCTTTCCAGGCTTCTGCTTAACATTTCTCATAAAGGGAAGGGAGCTATCCAGCAAGAGACATCTTAAGGCCTGCCACGGTGGGAGGTGGATAACTCAGTGAGGAAGAGTCTTGGGGGCTGGGTAGTGCCACCCACCTGTGGGTACCTGTAGGACAGATTAGCACCATCTGGCTCTTCACCAACGCTGGGCTGGGGTACCTCCGTGAATAGGGCCTGTTAGACCTCCCTCCTAAGTTGCAGCTTGCTTCTGGCATGGCTTGTTCGTCTTCAAACAACAAAGTTACATGTGTCACAGACTGTGGATTTAAAAATATACAGCGCCTTTCATCAGGCCTGGAGGAAATATCACTGGCAACACCTTTCCAACAACTCAAGCATGCAGCTACATGAGGAGAATCAAAGCCCTTGGGAGGCTGAACCGTGGATCCCATAAGCAACCCAGGGTGAGATTTTTGAAAGTACTGGAAGATTCATCCAAGGGAACCAAGGAGATGTCTACAGAAGTAGATGGGGTGGAAAGAATGGTGACCTCCAGATCTCCCAGATGTTGATAGGGTTTATCACTCCTACTGTCCCTGCCAAACTTCTTTTTATTGGTTGCTACAAAGACAAAGCAAAATTAATGGAAAACATAAAAGAATAAGAAGTGATAAAAAATTTTAAATTGAGAGTAAAGTAAGAAATAATAAAAGGAATAAAATACAAGATTCCAATAAGAAGATTAAACTACCGACACATAAAAATGAGGCTTCTTTAAAAATAAAATTTATTTTATATTGATCAAAACTTATATACACTGGCAGAGACAGTGGGGTTCACAAACAGTTCCTGCACTTCCCAGACTCCCCTGTAATTCTTTTGGGCCCATGTGACTAATTCTCGCCAATTGACTGAAGGAGGATAATATATGTCACTTTCGGTACGAGCTATTCGAGAGACTCTGGAATATGTTGAGATGTTTCACAAGATGAAGGGAATCTGGATCACTGGGTCCCACATGGAGGGCTCTGGCGAGTTACCCCGCCCCCATCAGACACTGCAGGAGTGAAAAATAAACCCTTGTTGGGTTAAGCCACTGAGATTTGGGGGTTTATTTGTTACTACAGCATATATTTTGACGAATACCAGTGCATATAATTAACTCATTTAATCCTCCTTATAATCTTATAATCTAGGCACCATTATTATCCCCATTAAGGGGAAGGAGGCAGAGAAAAGTATAATAACTCTTTTCAGTTCTCATATTTGGTAGGTGGCAGACCCAGGATTCAGATGCAGGCAGTCTGTATTCCACCACTGTGCCAGGCTGGCTCTCACAAATAGAGGCACGTTAAAGTAAAATGCAAGGAACTGCATGGCCATGCACCTTCTTCCACAGAAGATTTGGAGATATTGAAATAGGGCACAGTAGGGGAGTAAGGAAGCAGGGCAGCCCTAGAAAGGAAAGCTGAGTGTTAATCCCTTCTTCCCATCCCCATGGGATAAACCCACCAATCCCCATGTGATAGAATAAAAGAAGCTTGGACCCGTAGAGATCAATTCTAAACTCCAGCCTTTCAAATTAGGCCTTCTCTTTTTTTAATTTCCAGCCCCGTCTAGTAGAAAGACCCTCACACTCAGGAGTCAGGAAACCTGAATTCTAGTTCCAAGTCTACCAATAAAACATTGTATGACATGAACAATTGCCTAAGGCCCCTTTGGGCCTCAGTTGCTGAATCTGAAATTTGGGGATAATGATTTCCATCTCAGCAGGTTGTGGAAAGTTCAAACCAAACAATAAATGTAACAATGCTTTGGGAAGTTGTAAAATGCTTTGCAAATGTGAATCATTACTTTTATTAGACTATCAAAATTAAGGAGAAAGGAAGGACCCTCCAAGGTTGTATCCTCCATTTTATGTATGGGAAAACTGAGACCTTAGGGAATTGCCCAAGAATAAAAAGGATTACTAGAGTTACAGACATTACCTAACACAATAAATAATGATAATAGCAAAGTGTAGGTGAAAGAACCAGGGACAAGGACCCCAGGCCTTTAGCTCCCAGGCATCCCTTTCTCACAGTCATGATGTAAAAGTTTCCAGTTCCTCTTTGTGTGCCCCAGATTGCAGCTCTGGGCCAAGGCAACAGAGAGAAGAGGCGATACAGCATAGTGGCTGAGAAGCGCTGAACCAGACACACCTAAGTTCAGACCGGAGCCTGTGGCAGTCGCCGGGTCTCCCTTTTCTCATCTCCTTAGTGCTGCTGGGACTATTATGTCCAATCATATAAAGTTGCCATTTCTGCAGGTCACAAATCGCCTGATAGCACAATTTCGTAAGAGTCAACCTAATAAAGCAGGTGTTGCGTGTCAGGTATTTCGGATGTTTCTCCCCATCCTTGGACCTGACCCTGCCGCTTGGAGCCAGACCTGGACCACCTTCACACATCTGAAGCACGTGTTCCCTTCGGGTGAAGACTGCCCATGGGGCTCCTCAGTCCCCTCAGCAAAGAGACTCCTGCTGGCAATTCTCCAAACCTGCTTAGACACAGCAACACTATCAGACCCCAGGCCCTCAGGCTGAGCACCTTTCCATCTTCCCTTCCTTTTACTTCATCCTCACGGCCCTGTGAGAAAGGCAGAGCAGGGGGCCGCCCTGTGGAGTGGAAAGGGTCAGCAAGTCAGGAAACCAGAGCTCTGCCATTGCCTTGCTGTGCGGCCTGGGGCAACTTCATCTCCTTCTCTGGCCCTCAAAGTCTTCATCCAGAAACTAGGCTATTGGACGAGGTCAGCAGTTCTCACTCCTCACTGTGCGGCAGCATCACCTGGAAAGCTCTTACAAAATGCAGATGCCTAGGCCCCCTCCAGTGATTGGTTTTTAACAGATCTGGGGAGGAACTCAGGCATCAGTATCTTTTAAACCCTCACCAGGTGATCATTGCATGTAGCCAGGTTGAAAACCACTTGACTGGATGATCCAAAGGCCCCCTGACTCTCACACTGACTGAATCTCTGAAGATGTGTGTGAATCCATGTGAGGTTCCAGGGCCGAGGAAGACAAAGGACAGGAGCTCCTAGAAATGGGTCCAAGGCCTCATTAGACTTTGGGAGGCGGTCTGCGGAGCCCCAGTTTCCCACCCCCTGCCGTTAGAAGATGCCTGGGCTCTATGGGGCCCAGCTGGAAGGCCATTTCGTTTGGAGAAAGATTTCCTCTAGGTGCCTCTCAGAAGCCTCCTTCACTGATCCAGGGAACTGAGGCTTTTCATTTTAATTAGCAAATTATTGTCGCTGCCGCTGGAAATGAGCCTCTGTTCTCATTTCCTTTACAGACTCTGTCAGCCGAGATGGTGAGGGAGGGGGTGGGAAGGTAACTTGGGAGCTGTTATCTGATGCAATTTCTGGGCTGGCAGGGGGCTCCGAAGATGTGAGGGTGACTGAGATTGCAAGAAACCAAATAATACACTTAAGGAAATGGCCTTGTGTTGCCGGGACTTGGTGACACAGGTTAGCGCCTCTTTGAACAACTGCCCACATTTGTGCTCCAGGGAAAAGTGGTGTTAGGTCCACCCAGGCTCCAGGGGCCCAGTAGATGGAAATGTCACATCTTGAACCAAGAGAACTTTATTAGGATAAAAAAAAAAAAAAAAGCACACTTTTAACAAAATACCTGTAGATGGAGAGAAATGGAAGATGGCATTTGTCTAATGGATATTTTATAAGCCCGTGAACTCTCAGAACTAGAAAGAGCGCTCATTGCTCATCTAGTTAGCACCTGCTGCATTGGAGACAGGTGGCCTTCCAGAGGCCCATAGATCACAGAAACCCGCCCCGGGTGCTCAGCAGGAGGGAGAAGCTGTCCATGTGACTTGTTTCCAAATTCCTATCTTGTTTTGACATCTAATGTAAGCAGCACATTTTCTAGAACCAGCCCTAGCATCTCTTTTATGAGTTTCCCTAGTTGTTCAGCTTTTCCAAAACTGAGGGAAAATCTTGATCCAGATGAGGACTATAAAATGAGAAGGGTAATTAGGAGAAATGTGCTTAAACAATTAGCCAGATCAGTGAAAGGACCAAAAGGAAGGATCATGTGTGGATGTCTTAGAGTTCATTTGATCAAATCCCACGCAGGGAACGGAAGGTGAGGGAGCTATAGACCAGAGTCCACAGTGTGGCTTATAAACCCAACAGGATGTGACCTCCCCTCTCCTCAGTCCCTTCCCCACAGTACCCCCTAAACCCTGTGATCCAGCCCCACTGAGTTATTTGTGCCTCCCACATACACCGTCCTGGCACCAGACCTCACACCCACCAGGCTCTCTGCCAAAATACTCTCTGATTCCAGTTCCTTCCCACTCCTCCCCTTCTTTCCCCAGGTGCCTGGTCACCTAGCTAAATAAGACAATACTTCAAGGCTCAGCCCACCCACTCTTCCAGTATTTATTGAGTACCCATGTACGGTAAACAAAACCGTCATGGATGGTCCTGTCTTTATGGTGTGAGGGAGGCAGATATAGTCTCAGGATAAGTGCTTGGAAGGAGAGATCTACGTACAGCACTATGAAAGTGTATGAGGAGGATCAGTCTGGTGGGGACAGATCTAGGGAGACATCCCAGAGGAAGGGATGATGGAGCTGGGACTTCAGTAACTGGAGAGAGATGACAACGGATGTGGAGAGGCCATTTGGAAAGTCCAGAAGGACCTTCTCGAGGAGGTCTTCTCCTCTTCCCTGTGCCAGGCATTATGTAGGGTGACTACATGTCTTGGTTTACCTAGGATAGTTCAGTTTATGCTTGTTGTCCAGGGTTTAGCATTTGTCCCAAAGGTGTCACAATTTGGATGATAAACAGTATGGTCACCCTGAGTTGATGCTCTTATCACACTTTGTCACTGACTCAATGTCATTGTCTGCCCCATACACAAAGGCACACGAACACGCACACACACTCCACATACACTCATATCACACATCTTGTGTATCATTCTTGTGGCACAGAATTCACTTATTATTCATTCTTTGATGCCCTGCACATAGCACAGCACTGACATATACATAGGATAGGTGTTTGGCAAATGTTTTTTTCGAGTAAGTGAATAAATGATGCAGGGATAAAGCCTCTAAAGATTCTCAGACTTCTCATGCCCTCCATCTCACCTCAGTTGTCTACTTGTCATGCCTCTGCAATGCTCCAAAGTATATTCAGTGCATATTTTGAGTTTGTCCAAGGGCCAGAGATTTGAAATATGTTTTTTCCACTGCTTGACTTGGCCCCAGAAGTTGACAAAAGCGTCATCTCATTAGAAGCTATTTGAATAGAAATTATAGGCTTGTTCTCTGACTATGGACTTGAGAGCACTTCATAAGACAATTACTGCTAAATATCTGAAAAGAAACACCCTCATTGGCTTCTAAAAGCCCACCTCAGGTCAAACCAACCTAAATTCCTCTCAATACAATTAGAACTTCAATAAAAATGAGAGAAACAACAAGCTTCCAAGAACACCAGGACCTCAAAGATACAATAAACAGCACTGTTGAAGGACAAAAGGGGGTGTCAGGGGAGGGTGGAATATTCTGGAAGGCAGCATAAAGCATGTGAAGCACAAACCTATCCACGGTTTGATCAACAATGATCAGCTAGCCTCCCACACAGGAGAGCAAACATGGGTAAACAAGAATCACTGGGCTTCTCAAAATTTACTCATCCACTTTTCTGCCCTTCCTGATTCCACCGACGACCTAGAACGGGCATAGGCTCCAGCCCAGTTTGAGCTTCCAGGCCTTCACAAACACAATTCCTCCTTATCCGAATGCTCTTTTCTTCTTTCTGCACCACTTTCTCCCCTATTCCTCTACGATGCCTTCCCATTTCCCCCAGTCTGCAATGGTCATCCCTTTCTCCAAGTCCTGGTACCATCTCCAGGAATCATGCAAGGAACACAATGTTTGACGCCGCCAGGGGAAGACAGGATGGAGTGATGGCGCTCATCAGGCTAGGCCGCACGGCCTGCCTCTAGGGGGCACCATTCACATCGTGGTTTATGTAAATGGTGCCCCCAGAGCTCAGGCATTCAAATCCTTTTGTTTGCTCTTCAAGAAACAAATACTTATGTTACCTCAACAGAAATAAATAAACACATTTTTTTAAATGAAAAATATATATATATAAAATTTAAAAATAATAATAATAATGCTCTACTGGCCTGGCTGCCTAAGCTTTCACAGCTCTGTCCCCTCTCTTGCCTCCTCCTAGACTCTGAGAGTCTTGAAAACAAGACAAGACTCCAGTCTCTCTAATGTCCATGCTCCCAGCCCTTGGCACAGTTAGCAAAAGGTTAAACCATAAAAAACAAATGCACAAATACGAAACAAGAATAGGAAGAGGGGATAAACCAAGTTCTGAAGGAGGAGATATCACAAAAATTGGAAGAAAACCTTCTGAAGGTTTGAGTGCCATTTAGAAATGCTTTTATTTGTTTTGTAGAAAAATAAAAGGTGACCAGAGGTGGTGATGCTGGAGTCTCACCTGTTCGTCCACGCTAAGCGCACCTTCTCACTGAAATATTCAGAAAAAGCAATGTAAGTCACGTAGAGAGAAACTTCTTTAAAACAATTCCTTTTCCACAGTGTAGGTCTCTTGGAAAATGGAGAGACAGACCTCATCATTTCTCCAGGTGCCAGGTGTCTGCCAGTCTATGCCCCTCCCTTGCTGCCCAGGTGTCCACGAGAAGGATGCCATGGCCACTGCCTTGGAGGACACCTATTCTGTATGTCCTCTTCCCCACCTCTCCTCAGGTGAATGCACCTGCACGCTGGTGAAGAGGAATGGCAGGAATGCTTATTTCAAAGAGAGAGCAGGAATGTGGGTGGAAGTGGGGGGCTGGGGTGGAAGGTAGGGGAGGGGAGATGGCATAGTACTCTCTTCTAACTACTCTGCTGTCTTAGACCATACAAGGGATACCTCACACTGCATCTCCACAGGCACCACCAGAGAAGTGGAGGATTCCAGAGCACAATTTAAAGACAGCTAACCAGAACAATGCCTGGGGACCCCTCCAGCTCTGACATTCTGGGAGTTTAACATGGAAAAATATTCAGCTAAAATCACTGGCATGGTTAGGCAGTGGCTTAGCAATTCCTTTTTATGAAATTACTGTCTCCTTGAAGTGCAAAATGTCTTTCTGCTTTGGAACTCTGATTCATTCTTTTTTAAGATTTTATTTATTTATTTATTTTTCCCCCAAAGCCCCAGTAGATAGTTGTGTGTTGTAGTTGCACATCCTTCTAGTTGCTGTATGTGGGACGCGGCCTCAGCATGGCCGGAGAAACAGTGTGTCGGTGCGCGCCCGGGATCCAAACCCGGGCCGCCAGCAGCGAAGCGCACGCACCTAACCGCCAAGCCACGGGGCCGGCCCTGATTCATTCTTAAGATGGGCTGATTTTTAAATCTCACAATGGCTCTCACTCAAAACAAGTTCTACAAGAACAGGTCTTTCTGATGAGACTACTTCCCTGCCCCCCGCCTGCCCTCACTCCAATGAGTGGAGACTACTGTAATGAGAAGAGAAGAAGATACTCTGGACTCCTACCAAGCCCCTTCCCCACCTCGTTCAAGGTCATGGGGCCCTCTTGCCTGGGAATGGATCGATCATGATTGAGATTAATGTTGTGGGTCATGAGAAAGACCATCCAGAATGTCCACCATATTTAAGGCCTCTCTGTGGCAATGAGGCTCAAGGAAATGGATCTGTGTGGTCTAGTGACCTTCACTGTGTTTCTTGACCAGAGACTGACCCCTAACCTAGGGACCCAGATTGGCTCCTGATGCAGCCCAGACTCATACCCCAAACTGATCCCTAATTCTGTTAAAGACTGACCCCTTTCCCTCCCAGGCACTCATAAATGTATTCCCCTGGCCTCATGAATCACAGTGAAGTGAAGACAGAGGTAATGTCTGACTCAGCTGTATTTCCTGGATGCCAGAACAGGAGCCGGCTCCAAATAGGTGCTCAATAAATGCTAATTGCATACATAGAGGAAAAATTAAATGAATGAATGAGTGAGTAAATGGGTTCAAGTCGAAAATAGCTCAGTCTAGTCTTCTACTAATAGGTTGATTTTTCAAAGACACAGGACCAAGGAGATGGGTCTTTTTTCAAGGTATCCACCTCTCATGTCTACTTCGGGGAGCTCCAAGCTCTCCTTCACGTGACTTATTAATATTCCTGTCACCGGGCTTAACTCGGCAGTGGGCAGTTCCTTCTAAACTAAATGGCAGGCAATTGAAAACTAATGAGGTGAGAAATGCTCCCATTGTCTGAGCCCATTGACGCCCACAGCTGAGCTCATCACACCTCTGGTATTCCAGGGAGGGTCCCAAGAAGGCCCCAAATGAACAGGTGGAAACAGAAGAGATCCCGGTCTGGGAGGAAGACAAGAGCTCTCCTCCCAGCTTTGCCATTGATTCGATTGTGTTGCTGTCATTGTCCCAGCAGTAAAACGAGATGACCTCTATTGCACTTCAATCTACGCTTCATAATTATCCATGAAATTTTCAAAAATGTGGATTCCTGGGTGCCACCCCGGAGCCACTGAGGCAGAACTTCTGGATATGAGACCTAGAATCTGGACTTTTAGCATGCACTCAATAAATGATTGCAACCAATATAATTATTCTCAGGGCCCAAGCTCTAATTCAGGGCTCAGCAAACTACGGTCCGCAAGCCAAATCCAGCACACTGCTTATTTTTGTAACATTTTATTGGAACACAGCCACATCCAGTCATTTACATATTGTCTACAGCTGTTTTCATGCTACATGGCAGAACTGAGCGGTTGCAACGGAGACCACATGATCCACAAAGCCTAAAATAATTGCTATCTGGCCCTTTACAGAAAAAGTTCACCAACTCCTGCTGTAGTCTATAGGTGCTTCCAGCAAGTAACCAGGAAGAAGGGTTTGACACTGGCCCAGGTTTTCCAGCAGAGGAGCACGTTATTCCCGGCCACTGTAGAAGAAGAAAGCAGGAGAGCTCCAGGCTGCAGGAGCCCCGAGGTTGACTTGTGTGGGGAGTGCCTTGGTAATTTAGGGTGACAATGCCAGGTGAGAAGGGGAGGGCTCCTGCAAGATGAGGAGCCGAGGCTAACGTAAGTTTGAGGCCCATCTGAGAACCAAGCTCCAGGTCTCATTAACCCGCATCCTGGTGAGATGGATGCAGAAGGGGTACACAGATGAGTTTAGCTCTTTGGTTTTAAATTCCTGCACCTCTGAGTTAAAGACTCACCTGATGATCTAAAGAAGGTATAGGAAGCTCATATGTGGAAGATAAACAAACAAACAAACACATAGATAAGGAGAACAGATTGGTGGTTAGCAGCAGGGAAGGGGGTGGGGGGAGGGTGAAAGGGATAAAGGGGCACGTGTATGGTGATGGATGGAAACTAGACTTTTGGTGGTGAACACAATGCAGTCTAAACAGAAGCCAAAATATAATGATGTACAGCTGAAATTTACACAATGTTATAAACCAATGTGACTTCAATAAAATAACAAAAAGTAAAGACAAAATAGGTGTGGGAGTGGGGAGAGGAAAAGGGGAAGCAGTCTGGGGGCAGCCCTTCAAACTCCGAATTCTCTGAAACACAAAAATAAGCAGGTAGAGTAACTGAACTTGGGACATCGCTGAGACCCACAGGATGTCTGAGAGGAAAAGAGGCCACCCAGGCCAACTGTGCCCCAGCCATCTGCCTTGTCAGTCACTCCCTGAAGCCTGGGAAAGCAGGTCTAAGATAAGTCTGCCATCTGCCCTGTGTTCAGAAGTAGACAGGGCCTGGCAGAGTCTGCTCAGAGCACGAGGGTCCCCAGGCCTGGTGGGTCCCAGAACTCCTGGCTGGGTGTGCATGAGCCCAGGGCTGTCCCACTTGTCAGGCCTCTCTGATGAAACTGTCCATGCCAGGTCTGGCTTCTGTGTGTCCTTCTGTGCCCACCAGGCATGCCACCCAGATGTCAGAAAGCAAACTGTAGTCAGCGCCAGGAGTTTAGGCAGATTTGTTACTTAAAAATGACTTGAAACACACACACACATCAATCAATGTAATCTGTTCAGCTGGCAAATGGAACGAGGCCTTGGGGAAACTCCAGATCAAGCAGATCCACCAGGAGCTAAACAATCAGGGAGTTGTGTCTGGAAATAGCTGCCTGTGCCAGAAAGTTTGGGTAACATGGTCTCCCACAAATGTGGTCTCAGGTCACTTAGACTTGAGAACGACTCTCTGCAATTTTGCACTAGTCTCAGGGAAAACTGGGACTTAATGATGTGGTGTCAAGGCATATTTTAATTTTATTTGTACATATGCACCAATGAGAGGCCTAGACGAAAATCCAGAATGTGACCTCAGCATTTAGTGCAACTTCATCCCTTGCTTCCCTCTCCCTTTGTCCCCAAAATCAGAAGTAGGTTTACCAGCCCCCATGAGGGTCTGACACCCACTCTGACCTCTGGTCTCAGCCCATCCCTTGCCCTTCAAGTCACCCTCAATGTGGGGCCTGTCTGGGTTTTATAGGCATCTTTTGTCACAATAATCCATTGAAGAAGGTTCAGACAATGGTAGCTGAAGACCGGACCCCTCAAAGCAAGACAGGAGCGAATTCTCATAATTCTTTTCCTTCCCTGTGTCACTTTGTGGGACCACCACCCGAATAAACTACTGCACCCATTCCTTGTCTGAGAGTCTGCTCCTGCAGAAACCCAACTAAGACAGTGGGACTGCATCCTCCTCCCACTCCAGTTCCCTAGTACAGACACCAAAGTGAATCAGCTGACACTGTCTACCATGTTTAGGGCTTAGGGAAGAATCCAGGCATGCGCACTTTTGGTACTCTGGCCAGAATGAGTAGCAAGCAGGGACTCAGACACGGGCCCAAGCCTGTCCAGTAGTCTCCTTGGTGGTGCTGAGATAGAATCAGTGCATCTCTCAGCACCGTGTCGATAATCCCTAAGCCTCCCCTGTGTAACGCATTTACAGCAGCTACCAGAGCTATCTTTCTCCCATTTCATTCTTAGCAGGTGGCACTGATGCCGGCTTTTCTCTTCCTAGTTGAGCTGATGTTTCTCAACAGGGAGTGCTATTTTCATAAATTTGTGTTTTTGGATCACACACAGTTCCTGGCCCTGCTTTTGACATGTCAGTAATAGCCAGTGAGTCCCTTTCAGGGGCACGGTGACTCAATCATGGGCACAGCAGCCCCTGCGGCTCCTCCTCTAGAAGGGCCATGTGAGCAGGGAAATTCAGGCCTCACTCTCCTCCGTGACTCAGGACCTGCGCGTCTCCTCCTGCTCCTGTCGGTGCTCTTGTGGCTGCACCTAAAAGTTTCCTTGTGGAATTAAAGGTTTGCAATGACTCACACCTTGAGACAGATATATTCTTTCACAAGCACTGTTTTCTGGGCTGCTGTGAGCCAGGCACTGTGTTAAGTGTTGGGGATACAGAAAAGAGTTTGATGAGGCAAATGTCCCCGGGATCACGTGGTCCGATGGGGGAGGCAGCACACACACAGTGTACAGGGCTCAGCACTCAGAGGGAAAGGGTGGTTGGGCACAGACTGAAAGCCAGACTTCCTGAGTTCAAAGCCAGGCTCTGCCCCTCACAAGCTTTGTGACCCTGGGCAAGATACTTAACCTTTCTGACCCTCAGATCCTTGAATCTGAAAATGGGGGTAGTCATATAAAGTACTTAAATCAACGGTTGGCCAGTAGTAAGCATTCATAAATGTACATATCCTTTGGAGGAAGTCAAGTGCCCAAGACAAGAAGAATGATCCCACGCAGCAGCTCTGCTTATATGCAAGAAACTGCATCCTCAAGAGACCAAGAAAGGGGCGATTCCCTCCCATTCAGAGGGCAGTTGCTAAATTCCAGTAACTACAAAGGGAAGTCACTGAGACCCATAAATTGGTTGTGAGAAGAGGATATTCAGGCTATGCGTGCAAAAGCACCCCCGGAGTTCTCAGAAATATTTTGGGAGGGGCCCTGGGAAAATCTAGAATGTCTCCTCAGGAGCTCCAAACTGTTCTGTGTAGGTGGAACCCTAATGAGGCTACCCCTCTGCAGGCTGGTGGAGGGACACTGAGTTATCTGAGTTATGACGATGAATTAGAGGGAGCACCACGCAGGGAGCACTAGCCAGACATCTGCTATTGCTCCCCCATCAACTCACAGGGGGATGAGGGTCTCATCCCCTCTCAGAGCCAGCCTCCCCTTTCCTTTCTGTATCCCAAAGGGTCCTTTGAGCTCTGAAACCTAGAGTGAAGAGTCTCAAAATTCAATGTGAGGAAGTATAAATATCTCTTTGAGATCTTCCTTTTAATTCTTTTGGATATATACTGAGGAGTGGGATTACTGAATCATAGGGTAGTTCTATTCTTAATTTTTTGAGGAAAGTCTATACTGTTTTCCATTGCAGCTACACTATTTTACATTCCCATCAATAGTGCATAACTTGCTATCTTTGTGTTTTTTGATGACAGCCATCCTAACAGGTGTGAGATGATATCTGATTGTGGTTTTGATTTGCATTTCCCTGATGATTAGTGATGTTAAGGATCTTTTCATGTACCTGTTGGCCATCTCTATTCCTTGTTTAGCGAACTATCTATTCAAGTCTTTTGCCCGTTTTTCAATCAGGTTGTCTTTTGTGCTATTGAGTTACAGGAGCTCCTTATATATTTTGGATATTAAACCCTTATCAGATATATGATTTGCAAACACTTTCTCCCATTTCTCAGGTTGTCTTTTCACTCTGTTGATGGTTTCCTTTGCTATGCAGCTCTTCAGTTTTACGTAATCAAACTTCTCTATTTCTGCTTTTGTTACCTATACTTTTGATGTTATATCCAAGAAATCATTGCCAAGAACACTGTCATGAAGCTTTTCGCCTATGTTATCTTCTACAAGTTTTATGGTTTCAGGTCTTACATTTAAGTCTGTAATCCATTTTGAGTTGATTTTTGTGTATGATATAAATAAGGGTCCAATTTCATTCTTTTGCGTGTGGATAGCCAGTTTTCCCAAAGTCATTTGTTGAAAAGACAATCCTTTCCCCATTTCACATTCTTGGCACTCTTGTCAGAGATCAGTTGACCATATATGCATGAGTTTATTTCTGGGATCTGTATTCTCTCCCATTGCTCTATATGTCTGTCTTTATGCCACTACCATATTGTTTTAATTACTGTAGTTTTGCAGTATATTTTGAAATCAGGAAGTATAAGGCCTCCAGCTTTGTTCTTCTTTCTCAAGATTGTTTTTCACACTCCTTTGTAGTTTCGTATGAATTTTAGAATTTTTTTTCTATTTATGTAAAAAATTCCAACGAGATTTTGATAGGGATTGCATTGAATCCGTAGGTTGCTTTGAATAGCATTGACATTTTAACAGTATTAAGTCTTCCGATCTCTGAACACAGGATGTCATTCCATTTATTTGTGACTTCTTTATTTACATTCCCATGTGGAAACAACCTAAATGTCCACTGACAGATGAATGGATAAAGAAAATGTGGTATATACACACAATGGAATATTATTCAGCCTTTAATAAAAAAGGAAATCCTGCCATATGCAACAACATGGATGAACATGGAGGACATTATACTATGTGAAATAAGCCAGTCACAGAGAACAAATACTACATGATTCCACTTATATGAAGTATCTAAAATAGACAAATTGATAGAAGCAGAGAGTAGAATGGTGGTTGCCAGGAGCTGGGGGAAGGGGGAAATGGAGAGTTGCTGTTCAATGGGTATAAAGTTTCAGTTATGCAAGATGAATAAGTTCTACAGATCTGCTGTACAACAATGTGCATATAGTTAGCAACACGTATTGTACACTTAAAATCTTGTTAAGGGGGTAGATCTCATGTTAAGTGTTCTTACCACAACAAAAAAAGGGGAGGCAAAGTATCTAGATATTTCTCCCAAAAAGAAAGGAAAATGGCCAATAAGCTTACAAAAAGATTCTCAACATCATTAGCCATCAAGGATATACAAATCAAAATCACAATGAGATACCACTTCACACCCACTAGAATGGCTATAATCAAAAAGACAGACAATAACAAGTATTGGCAAAGATTTAGAGAAACTAGAACCCTCATACATTGTTGATATAAATGTAAAACGGTGCAGCCACTTTGTAAAACAGTCTGGCAGTTATTCAAAGGATAGAACATAGAGTATTAACAATATGTCTCAGCAATTCCAGTCCTAGAAATATATACTCAAAAGAAATGAAAACATATTTCCACATAAAAATTTGGATAAGAATGTTCATAGCAACGTTATTCATAATAACCAAAAAGTATAAACAATCCAAATGTCCGTCAATCGATGAATGAATAAATAAAATGTATATTCATTAAATGGAATATTATACAGCAATAAAAAGGAATGGAGTATCGATAAAGATATGACATGGATGAACCTTGAAAACATTATGCTGAGTGAAAGAAGCTGTTCAAAAGACCATCTATTATATGATTCCATTTAAATGAAATGTCCAGAATAGGCAAATCTATAGAGACAGAAAGTAGATTAGTGGTTGCCTAGGGCTGGGGGATTAGGGCAGAGTGGGGAAGGTGCCTGCTAAAGTAGATGCGGTTTCTTTTCGGAGTGATGAAAATCTTCTAAAATAGATTTTGGTGATGGTTGCACAACTCCGTGGATATGCTAAAAATCATTGAATTGTATGCTTTAAATGGGTGAATTGTATGACATATGAATTACATCTCAATAAAGCTGTTATTTAAAAAATTCGATGGACTGGAGGTGCTTGTTAAAAATTTGGATTTCTGGGCTACACAAAAATGCAGGCTTCATGTTAGGGCCCAGAAATCTGCATTTTTGGCAAGCTCCTCACGAGATTCCAACACTTTGAGAGCCACTGCCCTAGGAATGGGGAAACTTTGTTATTTTTGTTTTGTGGCTGCGGTTATGCCCTAGTGACTGATTTTTTTTTAAGTTTTATTTTACAGAAGTAGCTTCAGATTCCCTTTGAGAAGTCTGTTTAGGAAGCTTGCCATCAGCCTGGCAGAAGTTATTATGGTACTAACAGAGGGTTTGTATGATTTTAATTAGGAACAGGCAGTGGGGCCCATATAAAACTTTCCTTTGACTTGGCGGTAAAGGCCCATATTCCTCACAGGGGAGGCCAAGAGACGTGGGAAAGGCCTTCCAGAAGGGTTGCGAACCATGATTTGCTGAGCACCTACTGCCTGCCAGCAGCTTCAAGATACATTGTCACATTTGTACCCTGTGAGGTGGATATCATTAGCCTGTGTTTGATTCAAATAAGTTGAGGGCCTAATTCCAAGTCACAGAACAGAATGGGCATTAGACCATTCCAGTTACATTTTGCTGCGTAAAAAACTTCCTTAAAACTTAGTGGCATAAAACAACCATTTTATTATGCTCATGTACTCTCTGGGTCAGGAATTAAGAGAGCAGAGGGATGGCAGCTTGTCTGTACCTCTCAATGTCTGGAGATTCAGCTGGAAAGACTCAAAGGCTGGGGGTGACAATGGCTGGTGGCTGATAGCAGCTGGGGGCATCTTACTCACATGTCTGGTGGTTGACACTGACTGTCAGTAGGGATCTCAGCTGGGACAGGCAGCCAGAACAACTACATGTGGCCTCTCCATGTGTCCTGAGCTTCCTCACAACATGGCAGCTTCAGTATTCTTATGTGACAGCTCAGGGCACAAAATGTGGGTGTGTGTCCCAAGAGAACCAGGAGGAAGCTGTATACCCTTGGAAGCCACATAGATCACTTCTGTCCTACTCCATTGGTCATCCAGCCACCAAGATGAACCCAGATTCAAGGAGAGGGAATGTAGGCCCCACTTTTCAATGAGAGGACCATCAGAGAATTTGCAGGCAGATTCTGAGCCTACATCCAGGCACCTCCCCAGATTCAGGAAGAATTTTCCAGAAGAAAAACATCATTTCTGACTTTTATGATGAACTGTACGAGTCAGGGGTTCATCCTGGGCCTTTTCTCACCTCCCTGAGAGCCTAGAATAAAGGCCCTTCTGGCCCTGCCCAGCCTCTGAGCTGCTGCTTGGAGAGAGGAGCTAGGAATCAGTCAGAACTCTGAGCCTCAACCAATGAAACCCAGTGAGCAGACTAGAGAGCCCAACTCCTGTTGTTTTCCTTTCTTATGCCAAGCCAGGAGAGCCTTGAAGCCCTCATGCCTACCTCCATCTCAACTTCATCTTCTCCAGGGCAGAGCCTGAGCTACTGAATGTCTGCATTGGGAGACCAAGACTAGGAAGGTGATATTGGATATGAGGGACAGTACTGGACACAGAGTTGGCAGATAAATATCAAGTCCTGCCTCCCTCAATACTCAATAGCCAGGGGTTTTTGGATAGGCCACAAGGGCCTAGTGTTACCCAGAAAAGGTGACTGACAAATTTCCCAGGAGAATTCATCAAGTGTAGCTGTTTATTTGTAGCCCCAAATTTCAGGATCTTGTTCTTGTCCAGAGCTAAAGGGTGTGGCCATCCCTTGGGGCTAAACTCATATTCACCAAGCTTACAAGAAGCTGATGCATACATCCAAATTTTAACATTTAAATTCACCAAGAGAAGTGCAATGGCTAAATCAGCCATTATCCATCCATAGACAATCTGCACGGGAGGCCAATTCATCACCAGATAGTTGTCATGTGACTGTGGGCTCAATGCAAGTGGCGCTGGTTGTGTGATCAGGATGTGTGACAAGCTGGGTGGAGAGGGTCAGATGGTCTATCTTCAAAGCAGGCACTCATCTCAGGAGCTTGTCTAAGCTCTCTGACAGCCCAGGCAGCAATGTCCCAGGAGGGCACACATCCTCAGCCAACTTAGTCTCCAGGGCTCCCTCTTGGCTAGGACTGGGGCTGATCCTAGCCCCCCTCTCCCACCCAGTTAATGACATTTTTCTTTAGACATGGCAGTGTCACCCACTGGGCTGTACCAAAAGTCTCTTTCCACTTCTGGTCTAAATGACATTGTGTATTTAAGGCAACCTCACAAAGAGTCATGGGGCTCTCGTCACCCTGGCAAGTTACTTTTTCACACTAAGCCTTTTTCCATTGGAGAAACTTGCCAGGGCTGATGCAAGAATTAACTCCCGTGGCACAGCTCAGTGCCTGGCTCACAGGAGATTACTCACAGTCAATGGGAGCTGGCAATTCTATGCGATACACGAGTGGCAGAATCAGATATTCCAGCTCATCTTGGGGAAGGCTGGGCCCTAGCTGCCGCAGTGGCCCCAGAGGAATGAATCCCTTAGGCATGTTTCTGTGGCTGCAGGCAGAGCCAGGAATCCCGGTGCACCACCACCACCTCCCCCCGCCCCCCAAACACACCCACATACTTTCATGTGACAACCTTTGCAATTGTACACGTAACCAGCAGTGTTCTTCCTCAGCCTAACAAAAACAAATTGATCAAGAGTCAATATAGGTCCTAATTACAGGCTCTGCACCAGAAGATTGATGGTGGGAGATGAAGAGGGAAGAACAGGCCCTTGATGGGCGCCTGTAATGAGGTGTCACTGGTCCCCACTGTAAGTCGTTTATAAACATGGTCTCACGTCTGCGGCTGTCAGCATCCCGCCAGAGCTTAATGAGCTGCTCCTTCCTGCCCCAGGGTTAATGTCAGAAGCTGATCATGTTTTCTGCTGCAAGAGGCACTGCCTGATGGTTGGTGAGTTTCATCAACAAATGTCCCCGTTCACTCAGGAAATGCATTTTCCCAAAACTCCTGGCAGGGATTATGCGTTGATTTTTCCCACCTGAGCCTCTTCACTTCCAGGAAGTGCCATTGCCACATTCCCCACCTGCATTCTCTTCTTGTAATTTGGACAGACACAGGAGAAGAGCACCAGCTAGGCCTGGAGTTTGGGTCCTGAAGTAAAGTGTTTAAGTAAGGAGATGGCATCCAACTGTTCGGGTTTGAATCCTGGCTCTACTATTCACAAGCTACGTGACCTCTCTAAGTCTCAGTTTCCTCACCTGTAAATTGGGAACAGTAATAGATAAGAGAAGGCCTTTCCACTTGGAGCAGCACTGAGTGCTCTGTTTCACCACACTAACTCTAACCAGCGGAAGCTCATAAACATCCACGCCTTGGAGTGACCCAGGTTAGGACACTTCCATAGACCTAACTGAAGACTCTTTCTTGACCAGTATACAGTGAGACATATTTTAACCAACCAGGTACAAACCAATGCTCATTCCATCCAATCCAAGGTGCAAACAGCAATTCTTAATTAGCATAATCACAATGAAGCTTCCTTTCCTAGCACAGAAAATTCTCTGATATTTTCCCTTCAGGGGGTCACTTGGTGAATTTCCTCCCCAGCATGTCTTCCTCTTGGATGATAAATAAGTGAACGTGGTGCTCAGTCTTCCAAACACTGTGATGGCCTTGGTCTTTCCTCTAACAGCACCTCCTTCATTAACAGTACTCTTTCTGGTAGGTGGAATAATACCACCCACAAAGATGTCCACCTCCTAATCCCCGCAATCTGTGACTATGTCAGGTTACCTGGAAAGGAGATTTAAGGTTGCAGATGGAATTAAGAGTGCTAATCAGCTGACCTTAATATAAACCGATGAGCCTGGATAATCCAGGTGGAACCAATGGAATCATAGCATCTTTAAAAGAGGAAGAGGGAGGCAGGAGAGAACCAGAGAGATGACAGCAGGAGAAGGACTCAGCTGACTTTGCTGGCTTTGAAGATGGAAGAGGAAATGAGCCAAGAAATGCAGGTCACCTCTAGAAGATGGAAAAGGCAAGGAAATGGATACTGCCCTAGAGCTTCCAGAAAAGAAGACAGCCCTGCCAACACCTTGATTTTAGCCCAGTGAGATCCATGTCAGACTTCTGACTTCTAGAATTGTAGGATAACAAATTTGTGTTGTTTTAAACCAGCACGTTTGTGGTGATTTATCACAGCAGGCTTAGGAGATGAATACAGGTTCCTCCCTCATTGGGTTTTTGGTGAGTTCTTACAGGTAAAGTGCTTAGCCCCACACCTGGAAAATTGTGAGTATTCAATTAATATTATGATGATGATTATGATGTCATCAGTTTCTTCATTATAGACCTTCTTGCCTTCCCCATCCCTTTGACCATTCCCACAACTCAACTCTGGCCAATAGAGTTGGAGGAAGGAGAAGCACTGACCTATCTGAGCCCTTCCTATGACCAGGTGTTGTGCCGGGCACTGTGTCCAGCACTTGGCACATGCCGTCTCAATGGGTGAGAGTCTGGAACCTCCTTCTCTGGAACACCAGAGCAAGTCTGGGCCCGAATGATTGTAAGATCCCAGTTACAAGTCATCAGCCATTTGGGGCATCTGAACAAGTGTCATCAGTCACCATCACCCAACGTTTCTCCAAACACAAGCATGAGGCACTGTTCTGTTTGGTGTTTTCCCATCATCATCTCAGGGGGGCTGAGCTGCCCTCAGAACCCAAGCTAAGCAGGCCTCTGCCTCATGGGAGCTCCGGAGACCTTGGCTCGTCCCTGCGTCTCGGAACCAACCACCTGGGGCGGTCCTTGTTCGTCTGCCTCCTCATTTGACTGTGATCCCCTCAAGGACCAGGACAGTGCCTAGTTCTGGCATACGGGTCTCAGCAAGTCTCCATTGCATGAAGGAGGGGTGAGATTAC
Organism: Diceros bicornis minor; assembly: GCF_020826845.1. Taxonomy (NCBI): domain Eukaryota; kingdom Metazoa; phylum Chordata; class Mammalia; order Perissodactyla; family Rhinocerotidae; genus Diceros; species Diceros bicornis. The sequence goes on from NC_080758.1 coordinate 18,679,923, forward strand.
AAATCGTTTTGATTTGTTCTTTTAAAAGGCAGGAGCTCTCCACAATGCTTAGATTAACAGGGTGGGCCTTTTCCTGTTAATGTGGGGCCAGGACAAGGGTGAGGCAAGAGAAGCACTTGGGGTGCAAAGTTTAAGGAGTGTTCATGCCCCAGGGCTGACCCTCTACGTGTACAAACCCAAGAGTGCGTGCCTCCTTAAATTTTATACTGTAGGTGCCTCACTTGCTGTGCCCTTGTCCCAGCCCTGTCCACTGCGGTCAGATGTTGTTTCACCGGCAACCATTACTGGAGCTTGAAGGAAATCTCATTAAATTTCTTAGTGGCAAATAAATCAACTGTCCAACATTCACTGAAAGATGATGAATTTAGCTTGTGTACTGGTAAGGATAATGCTAGGTTATACTGAGATAACAAATTAATCCTGAAATCTCAGTGGCTTGACAGCAGGTGTCTATTTCTCACTCACCTTCCATGTCCACAGTGGCTCAGCGAGGGGGATCTGCTCCACGTAGCCACTCAGGGAGCTGGGATGTTGGAGGCTCCACCATCTTCTAGTTGCACTATCTGGAACACATGGCCTCCTTGGTCACCACAGAACGGGAAGAGAGGAACACAGAGAACTCACTCCTATTCTTCTCCACTTTGACCTAGAAGTAACACAATTTATTGCTACTTCTAGCCCATTAGCTACACATGATTACATGTCTCACCTAATTGTAAGGGAATTAGGAGATGGACTCTTCCTATGTGTCCAGCGGGAGGAAGAGGGAAACCAAGATTGTCTATTTGAGGAATATACTTAAGGTTCCTGCCCAAATGGAGCTTACAGTCTAGAGTGGTGATTCTCAAACTTAAGGATGCAAAAACATTAATTAACAAGGGCCTTGTTAAAAATTCAGATTCTTCATCCCTACCACCTAAGGCTCTGATGCAGTAGATCTTGGGAAAGCCCAGATATTTACATTTTTTGCACATTCCCCAAGTAATTCAGATGCAGGTGGTCTGTGGAGCACACTCTGAGAAACAATGTCTAGTGACTGGGTCCAGCCAAACAAGCCATTTCCATCTAATAGCTGGGCCCTGCCAGTGCCACATATGGTCTGACCCATGAGCACAATCTGAGGTCATGTACCTTCACATGGATCTCCAGAAGGCTGTGAGTTTTGGTAACCTTCCTGGAGGCACAGACTTGGATGGGCTAGTGTTTCGTGGGGAAAGCCTGCCATCGCTAGGTATTCTCAATGGGTAGGTATAGCCTAAGCCATGGGACATCTGTTATAGAGACAACTGCAGTCATGCGGGGCCGCCCATCCCCGGGGAAGTGCCTGATACCACACCACAGGCATTTCTGCAAGTCAGGAGGGCTATGGCACTGGACAGAGCAAATTCTGCAACACAAGCTCATGTGAGTTGGAAAAGAAACCAGAATTGAGTAGAATTGAAAACACTGACTGACTGTAGGGCTGGTCAATGAGGGGGGCAATGACCCCAAGAGGTGGTGTCTCTATTTTGTGCAACATATGGGGAAACTTCTCATATTTAACTTCTCAGCAGCCGGTATGAGAACTCATTCATAACGAGGGGTCTCCTGTGCTACAAAGTAGCTCTGATGAGCATCTTCGGAATTGAACTAAGCAAGATACCAGAGATAAGGCAAAAGATAGAAATGATTCTGAATAATAAAAAAAAAAGGAAGAGCCTGGGCTGAGGGATGACAGACAGAGGGTGAATGGGAAGGGAATCCTAGAAAGCTGAAGAAGTATTTAATAGATGGTTTGCTGCATGGTGTGCAATGAAACCATATCTTGGCCTAATCTCCAATAAAATCTCCATTGCTCACTAGTGGAGAGTTTGGCAGAGTGGGTTTTCTTTGGGGGAGAGGAGGTAGAATATGCAGGAGGGCTGAGTTCTGAGTCAAGAGTGCAGATCAAAGAGCTGTGAGCCATTCTCCCTGCTTCACTCTGGGTCACCCTGCAGCATCAAGGCTCTGGGCCCTCCAATGGTCTTTGAGGAACTAGGACCTGCAGGAGCAGAGGACGAGGTGATAATACCCGGAGAAGCCATGGAGCAGCGCCAGCGCCTGGCGGGACTGAGAGTGGCAGCGATGACCAGCAGAAGACTGTGCCTGTGAAGACAGCATGCTACCGAGGAAGTGGGCTTGATGCTAAATGCAGGTGAGACAGCACCTGAGAGCTCTCCAAACACTTGGGACAGGGTGACTTTATAGGGCTTGGAGCTAGTGCATATGCAGGAAGGAGCCAGGAGCCAGGGTAATTTGGATTATGCCACTAACCTAAACAGTTTGCCATGAGAGTAAATGTAATAATAATAATAAATAATGGCAGCTAACATTTATGCAGACCTACTATGTGCGAGTTATGTTTATTAACTTATCTATCCCCATCACAGCAATTTAGGTATATTATGGCCCCTATTGTATGAGAAACTTGAGTCTAGACAGAGCAAGTTGCTCAAGGTCACACAGCCTGCAACGGCAGAGCCACGACTTGAATTTAGGCAGTGTGCCTTCAAAGTCTATATTCTAAACCACTGCCCTCTAATATATGTAATGTGCTTAATTAAACAAATTGAAAAGTGCTGAACAGTGCAACGTATCACTAGGCTCCTGAATGTCTAGACAAGAAATATTAAAACAGAAGAAAGCAAAAACCAACCCAAGAACTAAGGACTTTCTGGGAAGGAGAGAAAATTGTGACTTTAAGATACTCCCACTTAACCTGTGACCTCCCCCAGGTGGGCAGAAGTGTTCACCATGCCCAACATCTCAGCCCTGTTTCACGATAACAATTGCTGTTCTGGGCACATCTGTTTGGCAGATAAAAGAAATCAATCAATACTTCAGAACTGCTATGAACCAGCTCAAGCATTGTTTATACCCAGAAAGTCACAGACCTGGGCAGAGAAGACAAAAACAGGAGCAGAGGGGGTCAGTGCTGGGTTGGGGTTTTCAGCACCGGGAATCAGTGAACAGCAGAATCTTGGTTAAAGCGGGGAAGTTAGCACAGACTGATACAGAGGTCACCAGAAACACAAAAGATGGAGTATTAGAAGCTGAGGCCCCATGTGAGCACAGCCAGGAATAGAAGAACCAGCCCCAGACAGTCTGATCAAATCCCCAGAGCCCCATCCACTGGAAACCCCCTAGTCCCCGGTGCAAAGGCTTTGCCCAGCATCTGGAACACGGCACCGAAAACACCTCCTCCAGGTGACTCTAGGCCCAAAGATCAGAGCAATCTAGGCTTTGCCTGCACCATAGCCAAGAGAAGGCCCCCTGAGGCACATGATGTGTCCCTACAGCTCTGCCAGGCGAAGGAGATGGCACGGGGACATCCCCTGTGGTGTATGAGGAAGGCTTTCCTGATTTCCATGTCTGCATTTCATCTTTGTTGACGTATTTATGTCAGATCTTGATCATTACCCTTTCCTACAATGTTTTCCTTCCAAACACACTAAATACATGTTATTGCTAAGAAACTGAGTTCTCTATTTACACTGTTTTGCACTCATTTCTTAAAATATCTTGGTGATGTCTCAATGTGAACTGCAAAGCCAACTCTGATGGTATTTCTGTCTGGACTGTGAAGGAAACAAGTGGGTGATCCTGGCAGCACCTTTAGAGATGCTTAGATACCTACAGTCATCTCACAGACAGGAATCTCTCCTTCATGGTCAGTAAATGGTAAGAACCACAGAGAAAGCCAAGAGGCGCCTTCGTTCAACTTTAGACAAATCCAGATAAATAGACCCTAAGCCAGCCCACCTGATTGGAAAGATCCCAGCAGTCTACTTCCCTCATCCTCCATGTGTGTGAGACCCAGGAAAAAGATGCCCTGTGGGATCTCCCAAGGCTGCTGGGTGGAGGCTGAACCTGCTCACACAGCCAGTCCCTCCTGTGGTGTCTCCCTTTAAGAATGAAGCACTTTGAACTTGACCGGAGCAGGAAGGAATCTCCCCAAGACTTGCTCTGAGAAGCAAAGGAAACTACTAGGCAGATTGATCCCAGGCAAATCAAGTCTCTGTAGTTAGACAACCACCCGGTTGTCCTCTCACACCTCCAAACATGGCAGGACTAGATATCTGGGGAAGGGAAGGAGGAGAGGGAGAATCTGGGAGGATTTCGCGCTGGAAGAGCTTTTGCACACTCAGGGAGCGACAGAAGCGCCCCCCTAATGCCCACTGTGGCTTCCTCGCTCCTCCCACCCAAGCCCCCCACCACTTCCCACTGCCCAAGGGTCAAGTTCGGATTCCTCCCCCAGACCTGAGGCTCTCCACGTTTGCCTTAGCTTACTCACAGTCCTGGCCCCCCTTGCCTAACTCGCCTGCCTCCATGCATCCTTCATGCAGATGTCCTTCCACTTTACTCATTCTTCCAGGCCCCACTCAAGCCCCGTCTTCTCCACAGTTCCCTCCCACCTCCCCCAAGCTGGACTCACCCTTCCATTTCTACATCCCACCTGGTACTCCTGTGGGGATTCTTAACAGGCTGGGGTGAAACTTGGGCTCCCTTCCTTCTTATATGCTTTTAAGAGCAGCCTGTATTCCAAGCCAGGTTCAACCTGTATTCCAATCCACACGTGAGCTGTGTGGCCTGAGGAAAACCACTTTACCTCTCTGAGCCTGTCTCCCTATTTATAAAATGAAGACTATAATATCTACCTTCCAAATTTCTGGGGAGATGAAAGCAAATCACATTTATAATTCACCTATCACAGTACCTGGAATCCAGAAGTCGCTCGATGAACGACAGTTAAGAGGATGGGCTCTGGAGTTAGACTATCCGGACTCATTCTCTGGTTCTATAACTTTCTAGTTGTGTGCCCCTGGACAAGCTACTCATCTTTTCTGGGCCTGAGTTTCCTGCTCTTAAAATGAGAAAAAGAATAGAATCTACCTTGTAAGAGGTGGTGGTGGTGATACAGTTAGTTAACACACGTAGAGTGCTTAGAATGGTCCCTGGCATAAACTGTGCTCCGTAAACATTAGCTCTTGTCGCTGGTAGCCCCGCTCTCCTCCTAGAAAACAGGCCCGTGCCTCCCACACCTTAGCAATCCGCACCTCACCTAGCATCAGGCCTGATGCACAACAGATGAACTGAGCTAAACCACAAACACTCACCTCCCAAGCCGCGTGCCTCCAGCTAGCAGGGAAGATTTTGATGAATGCAGTCAGATAACACCCGTGTCTTCATGTCCTTCCATCATATATCTTCATATTACAAGATTGCAAAGTCGGAACATCTAGCCATCTCACTCAGCTGTGCAACTCACAGATGGGGACAGAGGAACAGAGAGGCCAAGGAACGCCCCGGAGTCACACAGTGACTGCATTTCCCCTCAGCCTGACTTCCCTGGCAGGAATGGCCACATCTTGTCAGTTTCTCCCCTCCTGCTCCTGTCCCAGCCCCTGGAGTGCTGTTGGGTGTTACTCACAAACCAGAGGTGATGTTTCACACCCAGTTTGAGGTGTTTGCAAGCCACGATCAGCACAGGGGGGAGCAGGGATCTTACATGAGCGGCCCCTCCTTTTGGTGGAGGTGCAGGTGGTGCAGGGTCCCCCGTGCCCTTCCCCACATTGTTGGCTCTGGCCCTGAGCCCAGCACCCTCTGGGCAGGGGCTAAAGGGTACCACCACGTGAACTCTGCACCAACTACAGGATGGGTGGGGAGCGGCGGGTTCACATCTGTAACATTCTTTAACTCTCCCCACCGCACAGCTAGGCAGCATCTCACTCCTCTGCACAGATGAAGATGATGAGGCTTGGGGACGGGGAGGAATTGACTTGCCCCACTTTGCAAGTTCACTCAGAGGTTCCAAGGGTCCCTTTATAAGTGGAAACAACTGTCCAAGAGTGAGAACCGGGATGCCCACTCAGTTCTGCTGTGGCCATGGGAGACTCATTTCCTCCGGCCACTCTCAGTTTCCCCATCTGAACAATGATGAAATAATCTCCAAAGGAGGGTCCCTTCGGCTCTGCTATGCTGTCACAAAAGGGTGATCACATATGTTTAGCAACCCATAAACATCCCCAAATGAGTTGTTCAAGCTGGAGATCTTGGGGAACCACTGATTCTTTATTGCCTCTTCCATTTGATACATTTTTTAAAAACCTCTTTCTGCTGATTTGCAAGGTGCTTCTGGGTGTATCTGGAGGTGCGGTTTGTTCTCTGCTCTCCGTGCCGCGCACCGTGGACTCCTCGCATCTCCTGACCTGTGCTGTCTTCCGTCTGGCTCTGGCTGCAGCCCCTTCACCTGGACCTGCCACCTGGAGTTTCTACTCTCACTTCCACGCCTTTTCATTCTCGCCTGAGGCTATCCCGGCCCGGAACTCCTAAGGCTGCACTTTTAAGTGCACTCCAGGATTCCTGCTGTTACTGACTTTTAAACTCCATCATCATCTTATTTGTCGAGCACTGTTGGAGATGCAATGGAGTGGAATGAGCACTGACTGAGGAATCAGACACACCCAGGAAGGATGTCATGTCCTGCCACTCACCAGCCTGGACAAGTTAGGTAGCTTCTTTGAGCCTCAGTATCCCTCATCCGTAAAATGGGGCTGATGATAGTAATTCCATAGTTGTGGAAACTGCATAAGATCACACACATGCCTGGCACGTAGCAAGCTCTCCATAAACCTCAGCTCTGAGTTTTATTAAAGAGCTTGCTGCCCAAACAAGGGGATGAGCAGATGCTCCTGGGACCTGACCATGCATTCCCTTGTCCTACCCCAGATGTCATCTACAGACAGTTTCTCTGTGCACCGATGGCCGAAGGACAATGCTGGGGAGTTAACGTGCCAGAAACAAGCCTCAACCACTGAGGGATGGGAGTTGGTGGATGTATTTCCCAGCTTCTTCCCCAGTGGAACTATCTGAGGTATACTCTACACCACCTTTCAGAAAGCTCCAGCGGGACCGAGCCCACTGTGCCACAGCCATACCTGCTCCCCCCTTACTTCCCCACCAAGTCACAGTTACCTGTTATCCCCTCCCACATCAACTACTTGCACCCAAACTCTTGTCTCAAGCTCTACTTGGGGGAAACACTAACTAAGGCAGGAGGTAAATGAGTGAACATACCACTGCAATCCAGTGTGGTCAGTGCTATGAGGGAGAAAGCGTGGAACATCGTTCCAGTTTAAGGGCTGCATAAAAACAACCAGTTCTGGGAGCTCCCACTGGGAAATGTCTACAGTCATACCCCAAGCACCATCAATTTTTACTGAGTGCCTATTTTGTACCAGGCCCTCCGCCAGGTGCTAGTGATAGTACCCACCTCCTATCGTCAAGAACCCATCGACCTAGGAAAGTGGCAAATGCTTATAACTCAATGAGCTCAGCACTGCAACAGGAAACTGCTTGGGGACTGTGGCCTGGGGGCCTGTGTCAGAGAGGGAATGCCAAGCTGAAGCCTGGGGGATGGGTAAGCACAGGCTGGACTGTGGGAGGGTGCTAGGCTGAGGCTCTCTGTGTTCTCATCTATTGGACCCATAGCCAGGGATGACAGATGTGATGCTGCTTCCCCATGGTTAAGACTGCTCAGAAGTTCCAGCTCTTGGGAGCTCGTATTGAGCTATATGTCGGCAACAGCATAGAATTTGGAGTGTTGTAGGCCTGAATTCCACCCCTGGCCCAGCCTCCTGCTACCTAAGTCACTTCATCTCTCTGGATCTCAATTCCTTCACACTTTATAACTTGAGTCAACAATATATACCTCTCCTGGCTGTTGTGTAGATTAGACGAAATAGATTCTGTTTATTAGGACCTGGGTGGTTAACTAGAGGACACACCTGAGAGAGCAGGGGGCTCTGGGTTAATGCTGAATGAAAATTTGAACATGGACTTAGCTGACTTCTCGTGTCCCAGACAAAACACAGGCTTCTTGAGAGATGCATTTGGGATGGATTCTTGATGTGGCATCTGGGTGATGGGGACTCTACTTGCCCTCCAAACCCTGTTCTGGAATCCAAGATCACTCCCCCTTGGTGACCCCCCACCCCTGAGCCAGCTCCAGAGAAACCCCCACCAGAGTCCTAAAGCTCTGACTGGGCTGAGACTCAGGAACCAATGATGGGGTAAGTGTGCACGTGACCATTGATTCTCAATGGAGAGAATGGTCAAAGCTCCAGTAGTGTCTAAGATCTACAGTGAACCTCATCACCTTCACTCCACTGGTTTTGACATAAGTGGAAACCAACCAGAAGCAGCCTTATCAAATTATTTAAACTTCTCATAGAATTTTTCAACATGACAAAATATCATCCAGTACAAAACAATCTAATCTATCTAAAGTAATCCTTCCTATTAACACACATACCACACACATAATTGGGCAGGGGTGGGCAGAGGGTGGGTGTTAGGGTAGAGGCCATGGTGCTTAACCCCTAGGTAAGTGCTGAGATAGTCTCTTTCCCAGGCAGCTCTCTAAGCCATCACTCTGGAGAGGACCCTACATGAGAACTCTTGTCACAGTGAAGTCCAGAGCCTCTAACCAGAGATCCAATCTTCAAGTATTAGGAGAGCAAGAGATAGCTTGGACTCCTGCCGTGGGAGCAAGTGTCATTGAGCTGTGAGCTTTTATCCTCAGCAAAGCCTAATGTGTTGGTATTAGTGTATATGCCAACTATACTCCTATCCATCTTGTTGTAGGGTTTACGTATGCGCAAATTAGGCACCCCCAGGGTGGTAGGCAGCTTCTGACACGGCCTACAATGATTTCTGGTGTTTGTTCTCTGGTATTTACATCATGTGTAATCCCCTCCCCTTGAGTGTAGACTGGATCTAGTAACTTGCTTTTAACGAATAGAACATGGCAAAAGTTGTGAGATATAACATCTGAGATTAGGTTATAAAAGACCATGACTTGCTCTCTCTCTGGCTAGCACTCTCATTCTGGCTCTTGTGTGCTTGCTCTGACGAAGCAGCCTGGAGATGTCCATGTGGCAAGGAACTCAGGGTGGCCTCCAGTCCTTGGTCAGCAAAGAACTGAGGCCATCAGTCCAACAGCCTTGAAAGGAATAAATCCTGCCAACAATTGTGTGAGCTGGGAAGCAAGTCCTTCCCCAGTCAATCCTTCAGATGAGACTGCAGCCTCAGCCAACACCTCGACTGCAGCCTGTGAGAGACTCTAAAGCAGAGGACCCAGTTGGGTTGTGTCAACCCACAGAAATTGCAAAATAATAAATGTGTGTTGTTTTAAGCCACTAAGTTTTAGGGTAAATTGTTATGCAGCAATAGATAACTAGTACACCTAGTATACTAATTCTGATAACCAGTAGACATAGATAGCTCTTATGGGTTACTACTGATAATGTGCTAGGACCATACTCAGAGAGGCTGAGTAATTTATCCAAGCTCACACAGATAGCACTGAAAACCAAGATTTTAAGCCAGGCCTCTAACTTCAGAACTTTCCCTCTTAACCACTGTATTATAACCCTTACTAGGCTGAAAATGGAATAGGAGCCTTTTACAGGCTGTGAGCAAGAGAACAAGGGCCCACCCCAGACTCCATTTTCCACATCACGATGTGAAGGAAGGCAGTTCTGCAGGGACCCCTTGACATCTATTGCTGAGACTGTGGGTGGAGCACAGTGTCAGTAAGTCTTCAGTGAGCCCCGTAATCGTGCAACAAGCTACATGCATTGCATTTTATTATAACATTAATGACAATAAAGAATGATTAGAAGAAGAATAAAATTAAAACCCCTGAGGCAGAGAGAACTGTAGCCTTGAAATCAATTGCAGTGAAGGCTGCTGAATTTATAGGCTTGAAGTGGCCAATATTCCAAGGATTTTTCAGATTCTTAAACTTCCTATACTTCCTCATTCAGATAACCTTCTAAAATCTCTAGAGAGTGATTCTATAGGGGGAAATTGATTTTATAATCACAATTCCTTAGCCCATTATATACATTTATTCCTTTCTCTGACCTCATCTCCCACTTCTGCCCCAACCACACCTACAGACACGCTCTATGTTCTAGCCAGGTCAATTTGACTGGCCTTTATGACTGTTCATCTGTTTAGAACATCCTTCTTCATTTGGCAAACACCTGTTTTTTTCAAATCTCAATTTGATTATAACTTCCTCTGTAAAGATATTCTGGAAAAGTTTTTGTGCTGCCATGTATTAGTTATCTATTGCTGTGTAATAAATTACCCCAAATGTAGCAACTTAAAATAGCAAGTATTTATTACTTCACAGTTTCTGGGAGCAGTTTAGCTGGATGCTTCTGGCTAAAGGTCTTTCTTGAGGCTATAGTCAAGGTGTCGGCTGTCATCTCAAGGCTCAGCGGGGGCTGAAGGATCCACTTCCAAGCTCACTCATGTGGTTGATTGTTGACAGGTTTCATTTCCTCATGGGCTGTTGTACTGGAGGGGCACAGTTCCTTGCCACTCCTTGGGGGCACAAGACTGTTCACAATGTGGCAGCTTGCTTCCTTCAATACAAGTGATGAAAGACAGAGAGAAAGGTGTCACATGTCACAGTCTTTTTATTTTTTTATTTTATTTTATTTTGTGAGTGTGTGAGGAAGATCAGCCCTGAGCTAACATCCATGCGAATCCTCCTCTTTTTGCTGAGGAAGACCGGCCCTGAGCTAACATCTATTGCCAATCCTCCTCCTTTTTTTTTTTTTTTTCCTTTTTCTCCCCAAAGCCCCAGACAGTTGTATGTCATAGTTGCACATCCTTCTAGTTGCTGTATGTGGGACGCGGCCTCAGCATGGCTGGACAAGCAGTGCATCAGTGCGCGCCTGGGATCCGAACCCGGGATGCCAGTAGCAGAGTGCGTGCACTTAACCACTAAGCCACGGGGCCAGCCCCTCACAGTCTTTTTATGACCTAATCTCAGAAGCAACATCTTATCACTACTGCCATATTCTATTCTAGTGAGTCTGTACATCAAACCCACACTCAAAAAGAGGGGATCACACAAGGATGTGAATACCAAGAGTCAGGGACTCACTGGAAACAATTGTAGAGCTTGCCTAGTACCTAATCACTTGTCATGATTAAGACATTACACTTTTTTATTTATCAGTCTTCCTCCCCCACCAGCCTGTGAGCACCTTAAGGGCAGGACTACATCTATTTATATAGTTTGCCAATTCTGACACACGCTAGGTGCTCAGGCAATAAGGAATGAGTGCCCTGTCCCTTTCCTGCACATTGAGCTGCTCTCCTGGAACCTGGACCAGCATGGGGGTCTACGGCCTGTAAACCATCATGGACAATAACAGCTTCTCTGACGACAGCTGTCTCTCCCCTGGAGTAAGTTTGTTTGCCCAAAAGCTCCTTCCTCTGCCTGTTCCCTTCCAGGTCACTGAATGGAGAGACAGTCTTCTTCAAAGAAGCTCCCTGCCCAGGTGTGTTTTAAGGTGACTATCGCTTTTCTGGCCAGATTGCTCTCCCCCATCTCATGGCCCCTCCTACAAAGATCCTGTCCCTCCTCATGCCTTTCTCTTTCCTCTTGAGTCTGCATCTCTTTCTTTCATTTTTCCCTTTCTCTCTCTCTCTTTACCTGGGCCTACTTCACCAAGTCAAATTCCAATTTGAAGGAAACCAGAACATTCTGTCCCTCAGTGCAGCAGTTACATATGTGGACTATGGAAACAGATTGCTTGGGTTAGAATCCCAGGTCTGCTGTTTATTAGATGTGGGGCCTCAGGCCAGTTATTTGATTTCTTAGTTCCTCCCTTTCCACATCTATAAAATCGTGATAATAATAGTACACATACCTCATATTGTTGTTGTGAAGATTTAGGAAATACTTAGAACAGTGCCTGACACATAGTGTTATAAAGATGCTTGCTGAGTGAATGAATGATCCTGCCAAAGGAGGTACCAGAATAAAATTAGTAATTACTATCTCTTATCCTTATATAGTGCTGAATTATTTACAAAATTCTTTCATGTAGAGACTCACCCTTATTCGTAACAACATTGCAATGAGCTGGTATTTATTATAATCCAGTTTTGTAGCTATTGAAGCATAAAGAAGTTAGATGTCTGTCAAAGGTCACATGGAGAGCTAGTGACAGAGCTGGAAGTAGACCCTGGTCTCTAGATCCCAATTTCTCTGCACCATGCAAGAAATTCGATACTCCTCCAAGCGAATGCCTGGCGTCATTCTCAACTCACTGCATTTCTTATTCTCTCCTAAGGGTAAATCAACAATTACATAAGCAACATGAGGGCCCTGTTGATGGAGTCAGCTCACAGTAACGTCTTTTTCAGTCTGTTGATTAGTCACAGAAATCTTGAGCTGTCTGTGAGTGCTGGGCATCCAGGTGATTCTATGCCGTCATGAATTGGCTCAGACATGGGGCCCAGAAGGTGCTATAAATGTTCAGATTGGATCCACACCTGCCCATCTTGAAGAAATCCTTTGCTGTCATTATATATTAACTTCCTGTATGTTCCTTTTAATGATGGCTCTGCTGAGAATTGTTGCCAAATTGGTTTGTCATCTGTAAAATGAGGAGCTGGAACTTGCTCCCACCTTGAGGGAAAGGATTGTTTCTTATCTGACCCTGAATTCCCAGCACCTGACTAGTGCCTGGTGATCATGTGCTCTGAAGATCTCCTGATGGATGATCTTTGAAGTCTCTCCCAGCCCCAGCATTTAAAAACACTGACAGCAAAGACAGAGACAGAAAAATAAAACTATTAAAAAATAAACACGATAACTCAATGAGTACAGCTATCTGGGGCCACTCATACTCAGGTAAACACCTTAACCGCCTCAGTAGATTAGGAGGGTATCAGTAGGCTCACTACTTGTCAACAAATGTCCATGGTGATGATCACAAGTCACCCGAGATAGTTCAGTCTTGTTTAAGGAGGCATTGGCTGGTGTTGTATGCCTAACCATGTTGACTATAGAACCCCCATACTGAAGAGATGATCTGTTGAAGACCTTATCTGGTGACCAATAAAACCACAATAAATTCAACTCAACTGATATTTTTTGGTATCTATGCATCAGATACTGCCTGAGTTTGGCTTCTCTGAGAAGTAGACACCAAGACGAATAAGATGTGCAGGACATTATTGGGATAAATGTTATGAAGGATAAAGAGAGCAAGAGTAGGTGGGGAGAGCCCTCAGACAGAATGCAACTCTGACACCCGTGGGAGAAGGAAGATAGGATCGAGAAGGAAGAGTTCAGATCACACGTGCTTCTGCGATAGCGTCAGCCAGGTCAATGGAGAGAGCCCAGGCAAAAGTTGTCTCTTGGAGGAGCTCTATGTCGGGCAAGAATGGCGTGGCTCTAGACTCCTGAAGTGTTTAGTCTTGGGCTAGAAGCAGTCCAGGGGAAGCGAGGCCTTAACCTGAGTTCCAAGGAGAATCCAAAGGTACAGCAGGGAGGCTGCCAGTCACCCTGCAGCAGGTTCCCTTGAAGAGAGCAGCACATGTACATGGCGGCCACAGACACTATTCTAAGTTCCAGACGTACAGACCTGCATCAGATCCAGTACTTTCCTTTGAGGAACTTGCTTTCTCTTATCAGAAGAAGATCACAAACAATGAAAAAATTATGAGAAGGGACACATGTAGCAGAGAATGAGTCATTAACTCACTTGGGCAAACAATGGAAGCTCAGAGAAGTCTTCAGAGAGGACATGACCACCATCAAAGTGTTGAGACGTCATAATTGGAATGGGGTAGCAGAAAGTGGAAGACTAGATGGACTGTCCTGTGGGAAAGAACAGATTTTAGGAATTAAACTACCTATGTGAAGAGGTAGCCTGAAAGGGGTCCTAATCAAAGTGCAGGAATTCCTAAAGGGAAACAGAAGGTGGAAATGAATTTGCTCATCAAATCCCCCAATCAAGGAATGAAGAGTGTTTTAGAGCAGATGAAAAAAGGTCTGCTTTACACTGAGGGTTGTCACCTTTTACAGCTAATCAGAAGGAACTGAAGATGCTACAGCAATGCCCCAGTCATCTGACCCTGCTAGAAGGGGAATTTTTCCATGCATATAAAATTTCCATATGACAGGATGCATCTCTTTTAGGAACAACTAAAAAAAAATAAAGCATGCTGGAGAGAAATCTTTCTTAAATGAATCGACCAATGCCCTGCCTTCTTAAGCACCATTTAAATTCTTCCAGGTGACTCAGATGAGCTTGCTATGAGCATGAACGACTGTGCTCAGGTACAGTGATACCCTCAATTCCAATAGAGCGTAGAGAACTATTTGCTCCTATACCAAATGGCTCCAAATATTCCACTTCTGAAATTGGCTTGTCACCTTCTCCCTCCACTATCAAGCAATCAGTGGGTCCTCCTTCCTGCTTTCAAAGAATTTGCTAATAGGAAATTTAGACCCACTATCGCTTCTAACAAATTGCTTCTAATCTCCTCTGGGGTGGAAAATCTGATAACCATTCCCACAAAAATTGTATTTAATATGAGACTAAGTATGCTCCGAATAAAGAACTGAGATTGTCTTCTGTGAGTAAATTTATTGATCCATTAGAAATCCATGAATTTGATGACATCTATTTTTGCCACAGACATGAGTTTTCATTCGTGTGTTGGTGGCAGAGGGAGGGGTACTTTTGGTTTCTTTCTTGGTTCTGAGGTGTATTCTAGATAACTGAGGTTGCTGAGCAAGTGACTTCTGGATAAATGAGATCCTAGACGGTCTCATAGTGATGGACAGTTAAAGGAAGCTAGGACATTTAGAATTTTGCTGTCCCACAAATATTCTTGGGCTCCCAGCCTGCGACAGAATAATTGGCACATAGATGTGAGGTCAACTTTTCCAATGTTTATGTTCATGAGTTTTTCGTCCGCAGGTGAAAGTGTGCTTACATAACTAATATTATTTGTTACGCCACTTCTAAGCATGCTCAAAGCTTGAAAGATAAAACCTGGCGTCATGTCTATACATAGTTTGCGCCCCTTGCAGAAAAGAGTTCAGTAGAATAGCAAAAGCCATGGTCTGGACCAGCAGTCCTAATGTGTGGGTTTTTATGAAGACCATGGACACACTGGCCCCCACCCCACCCCAAGTACATCACTGTCTGGGAATGGATGAATGTGCAAAGACTGCTAGAGTTCCAACTGTGGGGCAGGCACTGGGCTAGATGTTTTAACATCCATTACTTCGTTTTAAAGATGATGAAATGGAAGCTCAGAGAAATTAGTGAAATTGCCCAAGGTCGTACGGCTGGTAATGGACAGAGTTGAGGCTGGAATCTGCATTTCTTATTTCAAGCCTGATGCCCTTTCCTTTACGTGCAATATCCTGAGAAGCCTGGAAATCCTGTCTTCCACATGGCAGCAGATTGGGTGGATGGAGAGCATCAGCAGTTCCACTGTCACTTTCTTCCGGACCAGACATTTGACCTCATCCCTTAGTGCATCCCCAACAGTCAGCTCTGAGCCCTGCTCCCCATCAGCCTCCCTGGCTCCAACTCTCCACGCTTGTTCTGCTTCTTGTTCTGCTTGGAAAAGCATTACATACTCCCCGATGATTTAGCAACTCAAAACCAGACCCCTCTCTACCTGGGCTTTCTCATTTTCCCCCATCATTTCCAGCTCACACTTTCTGACCCAACCAAGAAATCCTACTCACAGCCCTTCAGATGGCTTCTGCTTCCTGCTACACCGTCCCTTTGGGTATGCACCTGCCTCAATAAGACACATGTCTCTCTCTCCTCTGTTCATCTGGGCTCCTCTCTTCCTCCAAGTCCCTCCTCAAACTCATTCTCTCTGGGAATAACTTGTTAAACACAGGTAACTCTCTAGCTCCTTAGCACTTTGAAAAAACATATACACTGAAGTCAAGAAGAGCTGGGTTCTAGTCATGACATGACCAGCAATCAGCTGTCTAATAGGCCAGTCACCTTTTTTAATCTGTTTCCTTAGCTGTAAAACAGAGATTTAAACACCTACACCTTGCCCAACCCTCAGCAGAGGCGATGCAGAATGGTTTGGTTCAGTGCTTGACCTCAGGAGTCAGACTGCAAGAGCTGAATCCTGGTGGTATCTCCTTGAGCCAAGTATTGAGTTTCTCTAAGCCTCAATTTTCTCATCTGCCAAGTGGGCTGATAGTTGTACCCACAGAGTCGTGAGGACTACAAAATGAGATAATATATGTAAAACACCCAGCAGAATACCTGCATGTTGTAATTGCTCAACAAATGTTAGTTGTTGTTATTTATCGCCTACCTCACCAGGTGAATTTGAAAACAATTAATATAAAAGACCTTGAGCCAGCAGGGTGCCAAAGCTGGCTTGTGTCGACTTGAGAGACTCTGTGATTTAATGTTAGGAGCTTTGTGAACAGATTGACAGCAAGTTAGCCTGAAATCAGCTGTGATGTGAGTATTTCACCACAGAAATCAACAAATGCTACAAATCAGGGGAGGTTTCCTTTTTTTTTTCCAGAGAAAAATATTTACCGGCACAGCACACATTGCCTTGAACTGTGCCTGGCACACAGTAGCTATTCTGTATGTGTGCGTGTGCTTTCTGTCATTTGAATTACACTAAGACTCTTCTCAGGTCCCACCCTCTTATGGTAATTTCTGCCATAATCCATTCCTTCAAGTCCCCACCCACAGTAAAGCAACCCAGTCTCCGTTTCACCTCACTAATGAAGGGGCGCCATCTAGCGATGGAAATAGTAATACAGTCTGCAGCTCTTCACCACAACGGGATCAGTACAACCTACCACCTAAGGGCCAAATCTGGCCCTCTGCCTGATTTTGTAAATAAAGTTTTATTGGAACACAGCCATACCGTTTCACTTACAAATTGTTTATGGCTGTTTTTTAACTACAGTGGCAGAGTAGTTGTGACAGAGACAGTTATGACATGCAAAGTCTAAAATATTTACTATCTGGCCCTTTACAGAAAAATTTTGCTGACCCCGACCTACAGTACAATTGTGTAAGTTGCTTTCTTTACATTTACCCACCTATGTTCGCAGGTCTCAATCCTCAGAATACTGGCTCCACGGCATCTGATGTCCTATTATTGTACACGTCAGTCATGTCCAATATCCCTGTAATAAACAGTACTGTGGTGAGTAGTTTGTAATTTCATTGTGAAAATGTTGAGGTGTCCCTAAGGTAAAGAACTCCCCCGTCACTAGAAGAAAAACACTCACGGAGCGTGTCTGCTCTTCACCGCCTGTGGGATTTGAGGCAAAGCACTTAATGCTGCCTGAACCTCAGCTCCTTCATCTGTTAAGTGGGACTAACAGGATTATTTGCCTCCCTGGGTGGTTGTGAGGAGCAAATGAGAACATTTATTAGCTAGCTCTTCACAAGCTACAAAAACAAGTTCAGTAATGTTGGTTTTTATTACCTGTATAGCCAAGGAAGGAGTCTGTGATTTTCCTCATTAATCACCTAGGACTCTATAGAACACGAAATAAGAACACAAGGTCTTATTTTGAGTGTGCTTCTGAAGTCATCTGCAACATCCCTGGTCTTGTCCCTAAATCCCACCTACTCCTTTAGAACGTGAGCTCTTCCCGGGCTTGGGTTGTGGCTAAGAGGCAAAGGGTGTGCCTTGGAGGGGTGGTGGGGTGGGGAGAGGATGAAGGTACAAGAGCCAGATGTGAGACACTCACGAAATAGAATGTCTTCGGCCCCACAGTGTATTAGGGACTGAGCCAGAGAAGAGAGCCCTCACTGCTAAAAGGAAACAGGGCTGGGGGCTCTCTCCTCAGCCTCACAGAGAAGAGGCCTCTGGTGAATGACCACAGGAGGGGAGCTGAGAAGCAAAGTCCACACCCATGAAGGTGGAAATGTGACCCTCGGGGAGATGGCCTGCCCTTCCAGCCTCAAGGAAGCCCCTGGGCCAGCTGCTCCTCAGTGCCATCTCCAGGGAGGGTGTCCCCCAAAGGGTGGAGTTTTCCTTCTCCCTTCTGCCAATATCTTTGGCATCTCCTTCTTCCTTTGTCCTGGCTCCTCTCATCCCCAGCATGCATACGTGGCTTATAGAAGGGACATCCAATGCACACCGTAGCAGACACCGTAAGTGCCCCGCCAATAGTCCCTCGGCACCGCCCAGTCCCATGCATACCACCTGAAGACTTCTGACTGAAAACACCTGAGACGCTGCCTGCTTGGCCCTCTGGGCAGGCTGGAAGGGAGAGCTCATGCCCCTCACCCCCAGGAGCAGCCTTCAACCACTGACTGATGGCAGTTGGTGGATAAACACCCCAGCTCCTTTGCCCCCAGTTAGAATAACTGAGGGATGTTGGACACTCTCTCCCAGAGGTTTCCTGAGACAGAGCCCAGATGCCCACAGCAGTAACCTGCTCCAAGTCTTACCTTTATTGGCTTCTTTCTTCCCCTGTTGTTTTCTCCACTCACATATTGGTGCTTCCTGGGATCATTACCCCAATAAACTGCTAGCACTCGCTTTCTGGTCTCAGGGTCTGCTTCTAGGACATCCAGTCATGACCACGTACCTTGTGCCAGACTTTCTGCCAAGCAGCTAACTACAAAAAGAAGGAAGACAAACTCCTTACAGTGGGCCTATAAGGCCCAGCGTGCTCTGGCTCCTGCCTACCTTTATGATCTCACCTCTAATCACTCCCCCACTCACTCAATTTTCTTCAGCCACACGAGCATCTCTGCAGTTCTTCCAACATGCCAAGCTCCTTTGGCCATGGGCCCTTTGCACATGCTATTTTCTCTGCTTGGAACATCCTTAACCCATGCCTTTGTCCAGATGACCCTTCAGCCTTTGGGTCTTCGCTTAAATGTTGCATATTCAGAGACGTCTTTCCTAATCACCTTAGTAGGACCCTCCCTTCATCCTCGTTATTCCATCTCAATATTTTATTCATTTGCTGATTTAACAGTATTCATCAAAATGTGTAATTATGAGCTTCGGTGCTTGTTCACTTCTTTAATAACTACCTTCCTTTCTAGACTGTGCAGCATGATATCTGCTTTATTTACTCTTGTATCACTAGTGCCAATCAGAGTACCTAGCACATAGTAGGCACTTGATATTTGTTTGTTGGCTTAAAGAATGAGCGAAGCTTGGAGCTGATAGTTTTTGTCTTCCATTATTCCTACTTGTGTACTCCCCTACTTTGCCCTCACTTACACAGGTGGTTGCAATCTTCTGAGACACGTTACCATATTTTTTCTTCTTTCCTCTAAAGTTCTGTGTGCCCCCAAAGAACTTTAAATCAATTAATCAAAATCTATTTGTTGATAGGACAAATGGAAGGAGAACAATGAATAATGCAGAAGTCATAGCGCTGGATCTTCCTTTAGGGCCGTTCTATGACCATGGACTAGGAAACGTCTTCCAAGTCTCAGTTTCATCATCTGTACAATGAGCATAATAATCCTACCTCAGTACCACAGAGCAGATGATGTGTGTGAAAGGGGCTTACAGACTTCAAAGCACCATACAAAAATCTTACTGAGTTCCCTTGTGAGGTTTTGTGAATTGCCACGCCAATCCATTGCTTTCTATATGGCAAATAGCAAAATGTTTAAACCCTGAGAGCTTGCTTGCAGTTACCAACAGTTCCCCATGTATTTCACGTTCCCAAGTGCACTTGAGGCAGAAAGCCAGAACAGAAGCTTCCTGAACCAAATGAGGCCTGTCAAGCACGAGTCTTTAATTGTCCACAGCTGGATTCACTAAGCCAGGCTCATGGTGGGTTGCTTCAGGACGCTGGACAGCTCCAAGACCCACAGCACCGCCTAGAAGGGGCGCCAGGGAGACATCATCATCCAGTATAAGATGTGATCCGGGGGGAGCCTTACTGGATGGGATCTGTCAGTGAAAGGTCAGTAGAGTGAGGGAAGGGGCAGCGGAGATGGCAGCTGACCTTGGATTTGCATGTAATGAATCCAGGGAAGGCCAAGGTTTGAGTGAAGGGGAAAGGGTGGGAGATCTAAATAGGCACATAAATCTTAAATTTTGTCAACTTCTCACTCACTTGAGAGATGAATTCTAGGATACAGGAACACATGAGTTGATGTCAGGGAGGATTTCAATGGACTCCTGAAATTAGGGTTCATGGTTCTCTTTAAGAATCAAAATCCGGAGGGAAAGCATGGTCTTCGGTGCCCAATAATCCTGGATTTGAATCTCACTTCCACATCTTACTAGCTGTGTGATTGGGGCAATTTGTTCAACCTCTCTGAACTCAGATTCCTCATCTACATAGTGAAGGTAACAATACTTATATTATTGAAGCACTGTCCTCAATTCAACACCCTTTCCTGCATCCATACACTGGCCATGGCCTCATCATGGGTGGAGTATACTTCCCTGCCCTTGATTTTATACTGGCCATGTGACTTTTTAGGCCAATGATATATGAATGAAACTGCCAACAACATAGATAAACATATCCTGGCTAGCTGACTGATAACAGGGGGAGGATAGAGATATGTGGACAGATCCACACCAGCCAACCCACAGACTTGCAGTGAGAAGCAAAGCTATCCCAGCCAACTTCAGCTTGAACAAATCAAGCTCCAGCCAATCCACAGACATGTAAGTGATAATAAACTACTGTTTTAAGACACTGAGTCGTGCGGTGGTTTGTTACACAGCAACAGCTAACAGATGCAATGGCCAATAATACCTACCTCTCAAGTTGGTCATACAGATTACATTAGACAATATATTATTCACTTCCAGTACAGTGCCTGACACATATGAGAAGCCCTGTAAATGGAGGCACTTTCTTCCTCTACCCTAAATGTGAAGCTTATCTGGTAGTTGCTGCTGGCTTCTACGTTATCCTGATGTTTCCAGCTTCTGCTTCTGAGTCAACCCCAGTGACTTTAAGGAGAAGAATGTTTGCCTTCCCTGTTTCATGTGCCTGGTGCCAATTAAATCAAATTTATAGAATTTCCTCTGGTTGGTAATTATCCTGGGAAATTTATTTTGGGCTGTTTAAGAAGCGATTTCACCCTCCTTATCCATCTCCTCGAATTTACTGGCCATGGGGCAGAATTATGACAGCAAAGTCTCATTGCGAGGGAAAGAAGCTTCTGCATTATTTACTTCTCTGTGTTTGTATTTATCAAGAGAGGTAAGGGATTTCAGGCTACTCAAATCTCTTATTAAAGAGGAGGGAAGTGTCAAGGATTTGGTCTCTCAGGCTGCTATAACTTCACTATAACCAAGTTCAAACTGAAGTTAATTATATTGCAGAGTCCTAAGTGGTCCCTTCAGGGCCATGTGACTCATTAGTTTATTCCTTTATTTAGTCATTCTTTCATTTTCTTTGCTGTATGAAATAGTAGTAACACACATGGGTTGGAAGTAAATTTGCTGGGTTCAAAACTGTCTCTGCCAATTACCAGATATGTGTTCTTGGGTAAGTTACTTAATCCCTATGAGACTCAGTTTTCTTGTCTGTAAAATGAGAATAATGATGGTGGTCACCTCATACAATTATGAAGTCAAAAGGAGACAGGGCATGTAAAGATGTAAAGCATTCAACACAGCACCAGGCTTAATAAAGTCTCACTCCATGTTTCCTCTGGGCTTCCAGTGGGCTCTGCTCTGCCCTGGGGATACAGGAATGAACAAGATATCACCCATGCCTAGGGGAAGGCACAGTCCTGTGACAGGCACATAAAAGTGAGTCAAGCTGAGGATGGAGTGCTCTGGGGGCAAAGAGAACCCACCTAACCCAGCTTGGGAAGTGAGAAGTCAAGGAGGGCTTCCTGAAGGAGGTGACATTTAAACTGAGTTTTGCAGGATGGTCTGGTTTTTAGTCTCTTTTGTTTGTCTTGACTCCTGCCCAGGGGATGATCCTACATGTTCCCAGAGCCCCATGTAGTTCCACATGTCCCAGATTGAATGAGAGATGCACAGAAGACTCTAGAAAGAAAGATCATTAACTCATATTTATTAAGCCCCTAGGATGAGTCATACATTTGTATAACTTTTCTTATTTGATCCTCACAAGCCTGCAAAGTAGCTTTATGTAGCTACTTTATGAAGAAATGGAGCCTCAGAGAGGTTGACTTGCCCAGAGTCACACAACTGATAAACAGCTGTTGGAGTGTTCAAGCCCAGATTTCTCAACTTTAGGCCCAGTTCTATCTCTGTTATGCCTGGTAGAACATTCTGAAAGGAAAAGAGAACCAGTTATTGAGTTGCTAAAGAAGGAAGGGCAAGATCTGCTGAAGCATTTCCTCTTACTTATATTTCTGCAATGCAGTTAATATATAATCATTAAATTAATCAAAATCTAAAATCAGAGTCAGAATTAAAACTGAAACATTCCCAGAGGTTATAGGAACTCCCTTTATCAAGGGTCCTGATTCCCTTACCCCTCAAAAAAAATCACCAAGAACCACATAGAGAAAGTGTCTTAGTTTAGGGCTGTTATCTCTGGATTGTAATTTTCTATGTAACTCCAAGAGGATGAAATATGAACTCTCCATTTCCTCTGCCTTTCAATTCAGAACGGAAAACACAACATACTAAAAATACAGCAAGGATGTAAATGTGTTTGATTTTCAAATTGTGACAAATGAAGGTAGAGGACGGAGTGAAACGGGAAGGAAATTATGCAGAGCAAAAAAAGTGAAAAAGAGGCTGAGAGAGAGGAGGGAAGAAAGACAGACAGGTTGGACCTGGTTGGAAAAGCAGAGATCCAGAGAAAAGGGAGAGATAAAGGCAAGAGAGAAAAGTGGGAGAGTCACAGAAGAGAGGGAAAGTGGTGAAAAAGCAGGAGGAAGATGGAAAACTCTAGGCTCGGAGAGAGAGGCTCAGCAAGGTGTGAAACGAGTTCGAGGGTGAAGTTGCACTTGGCCATGGCTTTCCAAATGCTTGCACCTGTCTCCTCCTGTAACATACTGATGGCCAATATTCTCATTGTACACCGTTATTCTCAGTCCTTCTACACCCCTCTGTTCTTCAGAGGACTTTCACACAGCAGTGCATCCTACAAGGAAGAAAATTATTCTTGAGACAAATGTAAACACCCTCTGAGAACTGGAAGAAATGAAATATAGAACCAGAGGTTCCCTTGTTTATTAATCTGAGGTGTTAGAAAATCATTTCACCGCATGTTCAAGATATTTCCTGGAGACCAAGTCAATGACCCATTTCCCTGGAGGCCCTTTTAAGCTCTATGACACCGAAAACAACTTCAAGAAAATCGGTTCTTAGGTCAAAAAGAGACTGAGGTGAAATAGAGCAGAAATCAATCGATTTTTCTGAAATCCAGCAGATTTTCCCAGTGAGCCGAGATCACCACCACACTGGCTGATAGAGCTGCCCTCTACTCTGAGTTTCTCTTTAGACCTTTTTTCTCTGGAACTCGGGCTCCTGCAGCCCTTATGAAATGTAAGCAGAAGGAACTGCTGGAGACCAGGGAAGATAAATAAATCTGGCCTGACACCTCAGACTGTGGTCTGAGTAGCCACTAGGGCTCAACTGGCCAGATCCAGTTCTGGATTCAGCAGACTTAAAGGGCCAGAGTGTGAAAGCTTGAGAGAAGTCCCCTCGTCCTTTCAAGGCCCTCTGACGCCTCCCCCAAGCCTTGAGGCAGTCAGGACAGGCCAGCCTGGGTCCCCGACAAGAGAGGGTCAGGAGTGGCAAAGGCCTGGAACCTTCCTTACTGCCCCGAGACCCTCCCTGATGTGGATGAGGAAGATCTAAGGTGTATGTGTACTCACTTCCCACTATGAACCCCAGGACCACCACCATCTAGGGGGTAGTCAAAGCTGAGAGAAGCTTTATGTCATGCCCTTTCATTTTGTTACCCAAAAAAAAACAAAAATAAAACTGAACAAGTAAATATGTTAACGCAATATCATAAGAATTAAAGTTATGCCAAAACATACCAAAAAAAAGCAACGTCTCCCCATTATTTACCACTCTCATCCCTTTCTTCTCCCCAGAAGTGACTATTTATAAGAGTCTAGTGTGTAGCCTTCCAGATCTTTTTGTATGTATTTGCCTGTATGTCTACATATATACGTAGAGTTTCGGGATAACTTTATTTAGGTCAATGGGATTGTGCTGTATATACAATTCTGTCACTTGCTTTTGGTATTCAACAATGTATCTTTCCATGTTTTCTCACATTTCCATTTCAGTACATAGAGTTCCCCTTCATTATCTTTATTTTCGACAGCAGCTTGATTGATAATTAGATCGTTTCCAATTTTTCACTATTACGAGCAACGTTGCAATAAACACTCCTAGTACATATTTCTCTGCACAAGCACTTCAGTATTTCTGCAGGATAAACAGATATCTTGAAGGGGAACTGCTGAGGTGATTTTCCATATAGGGAAACTGAGGCCTGGAGAGAGGAAGAGTTTCTCTAATTTACCTAAAACATTAGGAACAGAACTGGGACAAGACGTTAAGGGCCCTGAGAGGCCAATCAGGGTCCCCCATGACATCATCCTCATTGGGACTGTGAACTTGGACATGCCCAGTCCACTCCCAAAGGCTATGGAATTTCAGACCCTGTTCTGAGCAAACAGGAACGAAAGTTCAGAGGCAATTCTAGAAACAGGAGGAAAAGTGTAGGGTGGCCAGAGGTACCCAGCAGAGGACAGTGGAAGGAGCATTGAGCTTACAATTTAAATCCTTCCACTCCCTTCCTGGCTCCCCGACCCTCCACGTGTGTCATTTCATATGACTGAGCCTCTGTTTCCTCCACCATAAAGTGGACTTAATTTCTACCTTCCAGGTTTATTGTGAGGGCTGAGCAAAGCAATCTACCGACACCATGATAATAGTTCACATTATACATAGAACTCTGGGGACTCTGCTAAGTACTTTTCCAGAATCACGTTATTTGACCCTCACAACAACTCTATGAGGTCAGTCCCATTTTGGTCCCCATTTTACAGATAAGGAAACTGAAGCACAGAAGTAAGTCCTTGCCCAAGGTCGCCCAGCTAGCAAATGACAGGCCCAGGAGCTGGAGCCCGGCAGCCTGGCTCCAAAGCTCAAACTCTTGGTCATAAGAAAAGCGCTTGAAATTTGTGGGCCCCAACATGGGCATGAAGTCCCCAGGACAGGGCAGGGAATGGCTCTGGAGGTGCAAGGCCCCAGACTAGGGACCAAGCCAAACAAGCCCCAGCTGGAACGTGCTGGACCCGGGCCACTACCAAGTCCCGATGCTCAGCCTCTGAGGTCCTGCTGCCCGGCCCTGCCACCATAGCCCTCTCACCATTGCTGTTCTGCGCCATAATTAACCAGCCCCACAGAGGGCCGTCAGTACCTGGGGCTGGCAGGGCCCTAATGGAAGTGCGCTAGCCATAATTGCCTCCATCCATCACTCTGGCCCATGGAGGGGACAGAGTCTGGCTGGAGATTTAAACAAGCTTGTTTCTCTGCAGAAACGAGAGCCAATGACGCAGCCCGCCTTGCCAGGAGTTTGAACAAGCAATGCAGACCAAAGGACCATGCAGACTTTCCAGTCACATAAGAAAGGGAGAGAGAGGAAGGGGTGGAGGAGAGAGAGAGGGAGCAGAAAGAGAGAGAGACGAAGACAAGGAAATACAGAGTTACAGACGATGGTGAGCTTGGTGGAAGAGAGAGGAAGACAGTGTGCCAGGAAAGTGTTTCTCAAACTGAACTCTCTGAACCCCTTTAAGGATAGAGACACGGGGGGTGGGGTAGAGATAGGTATGTGCGTGTATATATTATATGTATGTTTGTATATATAAACATATACACGTATATTTCTGTTTTCATTTTGATGATACCTTAAAAAATAAATATGATCATATTCAGGATTATTCAGCCTATTATTCTTGGGCGAAATACCGCCATCCAATTTAATTGCCTCACCTCCCCCACTACCAGCCTGTGAAATAGGGGAGTAACACTTCCTCTTCTAGGTTAGTGTGAAAACTGAGGAAGATAATGTGTATAAAGTGCAGAGTCCACGCTCATCAAATAGTGGCCCTCATTGCTGTTTCTGCTTACAAGATACTCCATTAGCCAAGGGCCATGAGCCAGAGCTTGGGAAAGTATATTTAGAGGAAGTGACATGTGATCTAGGTTTTGAAGAATGAAAAGTCCACCAGGTCAACTAAGAAGGGAGTGGGCTTTCCAAGTAGAAGGGAGGAGGTCCTTGAGACAGGAGCAGCCAGATGTGCTCAGGAACGGCTGGGTTATTGGGAGTGAGAGGAGGTTGGTGGGAGATGCGGCAAAGGAACCAGAACCAGGAGCTCCGACCTTGTGTCCTCGGCTGTGGGAGGCAGAGGCCTTCCCTGGCCCCACGTTCCCAGGCTCAGAAAGTTCTCCAAGCTCACCACATTAGCAGGCATGGGGGTTTCCATGGCAGACCAAAGGAATGGCATTAAGTGGTAATAGCATTTCTTTTGGAAGTTTCTGACACTATAGACAGGAGCTAAGTTGTACAATTTTTATTTCACCCCAAATACATGGGGGCATTGACCCTCCCTGCCCCCATGAAACCCCTGTCCCACATACATGCACACGCAAGGGAATCTGATGAAACAGTCACTTTTGCTGTGTTTACTATATTTAGAGACAAAGGGATTTTGGCTGAGCATCGTGTAAAAACAAACATGAGGACGACAATGCTGTATTTCACCGGGGTTCTTTTTTCTCTTCTTTCCGAGGATACCACTAAAATCGCATTTCCCAGCCTCCCCACAACTAAGCATAGCCACACGGAATACACACTATCCATGCTTCGCCCAGTGCCCCCGGATGCCACTTACTATTTCTGCACGTCCATCCTTCCATTTCACGGTGCTCTGATTCTGTGGGTTTGCCCCTGTGACTTTCATCTGGGGCTTGTCCTTGGCTAATGGAGCCCTGTGCTTGCAGAGAGGCAGAAAGAGTTGGGAGTCCACATGCCCCTGGGGAGCCCTTAGCCAGCATAGGAAAGCCTGGACCCCTTGGTTGAGGTGGGACCTACCATGAGGTGTAATTCACACTCCCAAGCCCCCACAGAATTACACCAGCTTTTGGGACTTGGTCTGAATACCCATGCTGGCCCTCCTCCCCTTCCCAGTCCTGCCTGCTTCTTGACTGGTTTCCCCTGGGAGCACCTCCTAAATAAGTCACCTGCACATTAATCCTCGCTCAGGCCCTAATTCTGGGGAACCCAGCCCAGGACACCACGTGACTGAGTCCTAGCCAGCAGGATGTGAGCAGAAGTGCCACCTCCTGGCCTTGAGTAAAAGCCCATCCGTGCTTCTCCATGATCTTTTCTCTTCAGGCTGACAGGAATAAAAATGACCCAGAGGGTCACCTTGGAAGACACTTATTGATGATGGCAGAACCTCCAACAGCCTGGAACCTTGAATTACTGCATAGAAGGAAGATGTGTGCCAACCAAGAACACTACATTGGATGTGGGGTGAGAGAAACTTTTACTGTGCTAAGACACTGAAATCTTTGTACTTATTTGTTACGGCAGCTAGTGTCGCTCACACTAAAGTAGCCTTTTACCCCTCCAGGTTGGGCCCTGGGGAGCCTGAGTAAGCTGGGCCTGTGAGCCAGGGACACCTGTTGCAAAATGACAGGATTTAAAGCCTCTTCCATCAGGACCAGAATTCCCAGCAGACAGCTCTGTATAAACTCCCAAGTACCCAGGATTCTGTTGAAAGATGACCCTTCACAAAGCAATTCACACAATGCCTATGTAACAGGGACAAAATTTATTATCAATACATAACTATTCACAGTCATCCGTTCTCCCTCTGGATTCTAAGGAAAAATGATTCTTGCTTTCTGAGAAGATCCCTAAGATCACCTTTGTTGGAGAGAATCTGGATAATAGGCCAGCAAGAGAAAATATTAACAGAGGTAAGAGAGGGTAAAATAATACACGTTAAAAAAAGAACCAAGAGGCTGGCCCGGTGGCGCAGCGGTTAACGGCTTCCCTGGTGAATTCTACCAAACATTCAAAGAAGACTTAATACCTATCCTTCTCAAACTCTTCCAAAAAATTGAGGAGGGGGGAAGCTCCCTAACTCATTCTACGAAGCTGACATTACCCTGATACCAAAACCAGACAAGGACAACACAAAAAAAAGAAAATTACAGGCCAATATCACTGATGAACATCGATGCGAAAATCCTCAACAAAATACTAGCAAATCGCATACAACAATACGTTAAAAAGATTATACACCATGATCAAGTGGGATTTATTCCAGGTATGCAGGGATGGTTTAACATTCGCAAATCAATCAACGTAATACACCACATTAATAAAATGAAGAACAAAAATCACATGATCATCTCAATAGATGCAGAGAAAGCATTTGACAAGATCCAGCATCCATTTATGATAAAAACTCTGAATAAAATGGGTATAGAAGGAAAGTACCTCAACATAATAAAGACCATATATGAGAAACCCACAGCTAATGTCATCCTCAATGGTGAAAAACTGAAAGCTATCCCTCTAAGAACAGGAACCAGACAAGGATGCCCACTGTCACCACTCCTATTTAACATAGTATTGGAAGTCCTAGCCAGAGCAATCAGGCAAGAGATAGAAATAAAAGGGATCCAAATTGGAAAGGAAGAAGTGAAACTGTCACTATTTGCAGATGACATGATTTTATATATAGAAAACCCTAAAGAATCCACCAGAAAACTTTTAGAAGTAATAAACGAATATGGTAAAGTTGCAGGATACAAAATCAACATACAAAAATCAGTTGCATTTCTGTACACTAACAACGAAGTAGCAGAAAGAGAAATTAAGAATACCATCCCACTTACAATTGCAACAAAAAGAATAAAATACCTAGGACTAAACTTAACCAAAGAGGTGAAAGATCTGTACACCGAAAACTATAAAACATTTCTGAAAGAAATTGAAGAAGACACAAAGAAATGGAAAGATATTCCGTGCTCTTGGATTGGAAGAATTAACATAGTTAAGATGTCCATACTTCCTAAAGCCATCTATAGATTCAATGCAATCCCTATCAAAGTTCCAACAACATTTTTCACAGAAATAGAACAAAGAATCCTAAAATTCATATGGAACAACAAAAGACCCCGAATAGCTAAAGGAATCCTGAGAAAAAAGAACAAAGCTGGAGGTATCACACTCCCTGATTTCAAAATATACTACAAAGCTATAGTAACCAAAACAGCATGGTACTGGCACAAAAACAGACACACAGATCAATGGAATAGAATCAAAAGCCCAGAAATAAACCCACACATCTATGGACAGCTAATCTTTGACAAAGGAGCCAAGAACATACAATGGGGAAAAGAAAGTCTCTTCAACAAATGGTGTTGGGAAAACTGGATAGCCATATGCAAAAAAATGAAAGTAGACCCTTACCTTACACCATACACAAAAATTAACTCCAAATGGATTAAAGACTTGAATGTAAGACCTGAAACTGTGAAAGTTCTAGAAGAAAACATAGGCAGTACGCTCTTCGACATCGGTCTTAGCAACATCTTTTCAAACACCACATCTGACCGGGCAAGAGAAACAATAGAAAAAATAAACAAATGGGACTACATCAAACTAAAAAGCTTCTGCACAGCAAAGGAAACCATCAACAAAACGAAAAGACAACCTAACAATTGGGAGAAGATATTTGCAAACCATACATCTGATAAGGGCTTAATCTCCAAAATATATAAAGAACTCATGCATCTCAACAACAAAAAAAATACCAACCCAATTAAAAAATGGGCAAAAGACCTGAACAGACATTTCTCCAAAGAAGATATACAGATGGCCAACAGACACATGAAAAGATGTTCAAAATCACTAACTATCAGGGAAATGCAAATCAAAACTACAATGAGATATCACCTCACGCCCGTCAGAATGGCTATAATTAACAAGACAGGAAACAACATGTGTTGGAGAGGATGTGGAGAGAAGGGAACTCTCATACACTGCTGGTGGGAGTGCAAACTGGTGCAACCACTATGGAAAACAGTATGGAGATTCCTCAAAAAATCAACGATAGAACTACCATATGATCCAGCTATTCCACTGTTGGGTATTTATCCAAAGAACTTGAAAACACCAATTTGCAAAGGTACATGCACCCCTGTGTTCATTGCAGCCTTATTCACAATAGCCAAGACTTGGAAGCAACCTAAGTGCCCATCAAGGGACGAATGGATAAAGAAGCTGTGGTATATATACACAATGGAATACTACTCAGCCATAAGAAACGACGAAATCCAGCCATTTGTGACAACATGGATGGACATTGAGGGTATAATGCAAAGTGAAATAAGTCAGAGGGAGAAGGTCAAATACCGTATGATTTCCTTCATTAAGTAGTAGATAATAACAACAATAAACAAACACATAGGGACAGAGATTGGATTGGTGGTTACCAGAGGGGAAGGGGGGAGGGAGGAGGGTGAAAGGGATAATTCTGTACATGTGTGTGGTGATGGGTTGTAATTAGTATTTTGGTGGTGAACATGATGTAGTCCATGCAGAAATAGAAGTACAATGATGTACACCTGAAATTTTTACAATGTTAAAAACCAATGTTACTGCAATAAACAAAAAATTAAAAAAAAAAAAAAGAACCAAGGGGCTGGCCCGGTGGCGCAGTGGTTAAGTGCGCACGCTCTGCTTCGGTGGCTCAGGGTCCACAGGTTTGGATCCCGGGCACGCACCAATACACCACTTGTCAAGCCATGCTGTGGCGGCATCCCACATAAAATAGAGAAAGTTGGGCATGGATGTTAGCCCAGGGCCAATCTTCCTCAGCAAAAAGAGGAGGACTGGCGTCGGATGTTAGCTCAGGGCTAATCTTCCTCACCAAAAAAAAAAAAAAGAAGAACCAAAACAATGTGGCTGGAAGGTCAGGAAGAGAAACAGAAAAACCGTGTGAGCTGGGTCTTAGGGAGAGTTTAAGAGGTTGGAGTTGAACATGAGAATAAGAAAGGAGTGTTAGCAGGAGCAGATGCCAGCTGGGTGGAAGGTGGTACTAAAGGCAGTGATCTGGAAAGAGGAATTTTTGTGATGTTTTCTCTGCAGTAAGGATGTCCTCTATCTTTGGCATTCCCTTAAGAGACTAAGTGAAGTCTTGAAATACTCCCAATCAATTTTTGGTTCCTGGACTGTTCCTGGGAATGTGACACCATAAGAGACTGGTCCATGTGGAACCCTGCTATATATCAGGATTGTATTTCTAACTAGTTTCAGGGAAGTCCAGGATTCTATAGCAGAGTCTGGAACATTTTTCATCTCTCCATTCCCATGATTTAAGGCACATTTAAAATATCCTAGCCCCAACAAATTTCTTGAATCTGTACTATGAAAATTAACCACCACCTTTCACCATCCTATTCTGTGCTCCCCTATTTGCCTGTGCCTCTAGCTCTTAGTTTTATTACCTACGAGCCAGGTTAACTGATAACATGCACGATTTTTCAACTTCATTGGAAAAACTTTGAGAGAGACTATTGTCATTTTATCCTCATAGCATCTGTCTTGTACTCAATAAATGTAAAGATTTCTGTCTTGTCCATCACACTCTCTCTGGCACCTTCAAGATTATCTGCTTGATGGTAGATGCTTGGCAAATGTTTGTTGAATAATGAATGAAATAATCAATCAATCATACCCATCAAATCTGACTTGATAACCCTCACAGTCTCTAGGTAAAGCAGGTCATAACAGTGCCTCACTGCTACTCAGGTGTTCCCGTTAATATCCACCTTT
The DNA here is from genome assembly GCF_020826845.1 of Diceros bicornis minor. Taxonomy (NCBI): domain Eukaryota; kingdom Metazoa; phylum Chordata; class Mammalia; order Perissodactyla; family Rhinocerotidae; genus Diceros; species Diceros bicornis. The sequence continues at coordinate 18,711,595 of NC_080758.1, forward strand.
GCAATCAACTTTGCCCTGTGCTTACAGGTGAGACCTGTCTCAGACCCAGCCAACCTCAGCTGAGAAAGATGAAGACTGAGAAATGAAGCCAGAGTGAAATACACCTCATCTGCTTCCTGGATTGCTAGAAAAGCCCCAGTTACAAATATCAAAAAAGGGGACAAATACTCTTTTTGCCAAATGAAAATCTAGCATCTGTACTTTTAGTTCATGAATTATACTCTGCTTGCTTCACTAAAGGGCAAAACACAGGCCCTAGCATCATACATTCCCAGTCCTCTGGTCACCAGCTGGGTGGCTTTGGTCAAGTTGTGTAACATCTTTAAACCTCAGTCCCCTCATTAGTAAAATGGGCATGACAACATCGCTTTACAGAAAGATTGTGAAGGTGAGTAGAGATGATCTGCACAGACTCCCGACCCAGTGCAGGGAAGTGGCACGTAGCAGTAGCTCCAAGAATGCTTGTCTCCTTCTTGGCTGGTGGCACATACACAACTCGAGATGGAAAAAAGAAAACTCTGATATTTTCTGGATGACACAAAGAGGAAAGGGCTATAGGTCTTTCACGTCCTTTAAGTTCATCTAAAGAAAAACAAGGCCATGCACAAACTCACTGACCAAAATTAAGTCCCCTCAGTAGCTCATTCCTTCACGAGTTTCTGTCCAGACATCATATTGACAAGGGGAGAGGGTAGGAAATTGATTCCTTTACGCAGTAAACCTGATTATCTCTTCAGACAAGGATGAAATGGTAGCTTTGTCCATGTATCTTAACTGGACAATTTACAATGGTGACTCAATTTGTAACAGAACAGAAACACACTATTTATTTCTGTTATTTTTATCTTTTTAAGGGCTGGGTGGAAGAAATTTGCATAGCTAATGAAGGCCAAAGGTGAAATCTCTTTTATGAGAACAAAGGACCAGACTTCATTTTTGGAAATTTCCTTCCAATTGAGGTGTTGCCGATAAGGTTGGACAACCTCCAGTTTTGAAATGACCACCTCGCTGAGTGTTCACAATTCATGTAGTCCAAATGCTACAGCAATGATCTCTTGAGGAATATCCACACACACTCAGGTGGTCTTATGCCTGAGTGAAGAATATAATTGTTACTCTAAAAAATATTTGGTGTCTTAAAATTATGTAGCATGTCAAAATATAGCATTCTCTCAATGATATTCAAATTTTCATGGGTTTTTTACTCTCTTTCTTAATATTTAAATAGTTTGACTATGAGACTAAACTGTTTTAAAAGGCAAGTTTATTCTCAGAGTTTATAGCCTTTCATACAGACCCTCATTCAAAAATCTGAATTCTCTTTTAGAAACTCCTCCTTTACATTAGAAAAGAGAAGAGAGGACTTGTATCAATAATATAGATAATTTTAATTCAAAATTGCTCTCGAATTAAATTATTTGGATATTTCTGAGGGAAAATAATCCAAAGACTAGAATGACCTGGATAATCACCTTTATTATTTAACTGATTGTGCTACTCTGGCCTAAATTACTGGCCTCTGAGAGTTTTTGAAGGAGGCATTTCAGGAAATCAAAACACTCAGAATATCTAACAATATTTTTTCCACTGGATTCATAGGCCCATATGACAGAAAAGGTCAATGACTTATTTAGACAACCAAAAAAATCTTAGACCTAGAAGAGACTTCGTGCTCAACATTTCTATAGAAACTTACAACTTACAAAAAAATACTTGCAAGAATGTTTTATCTTTTTTTTGTTGTTTTTTTTTTTTTTTGTGAGGAATATTGGCCACGAGCTAACATCTGTTGCGAATCCTCCTCTTCTTGCTTGAGGAAGACTGTCCCTGAGCTAACATCTGTGCCAGTCTTCCTCTACTTTATATATGGGATGCTGCCGCAGCATGGCTTCATAAGCAGGGTGTAGGTCCATGCCCAGGATCCGAACATGCGAACCCTGGGCCGCCGAAGTGGAGTGCATGAACTTAACCACTACACCACCAGGCTGGCCTCAAGAACATTTTATCTTTTGATCCTAACAATCACCATGTGAAACGCAGACCATAGTCTCCATATTTACAGATGAGAAAACAGAGATTCAGAGAGGGAAATGTTTTGTTCAAGGTCACATAGCAAATAAGTGACAGACTGGGGCTGGACCCAGATCTTCTAACTCCACTTCCAGAGCTCTTTTCACTGCACCATAGCTAAATCGAGATGTCCCTAAAGATTGAGGTGGAACCAGGAACCAAGGAGATGGTCTCAGATAGTGGGTCAGCATGCTATCTTTGGTCTTGTCTCGTCTCAATGTAGGCTACACATTAGAATCAGTTCACACCAATACCTGGGCCTCAATCCAGACAAATTAAATCAGAATTTCTAAGGATTGGACCTAAAAATAGATGTTTTAAGTTTTCCAAGTGATTTTCATATTTGGCCAGAGTTGAACCTCATTGTCCTAGATTGATTTTCGGACAAATAGATCCTGGGTCTGTTCTTTAGCCATAGCAATCACAGACGACTTAGCTAGACATACTTGGTTTCAAAATTATATCTTTTCCAGGCCTATCACCTTGCAATCTAGTGATACTGTGGATTCACCTTGACCCTATAGTGTCAAAATGAAGCCTCAGACCCTTTCTATGAGAGTAGATGCTAATTCAGTTCTCCCTTGACCTGGGTTTGTAAGGGATTGTTAAACATGAATTTCGGTGGATTATGAATTAAGAACTAACCTGAAAAACAGGACTAAGTCTCAAGTCCAATGGTTAAAAATGGAAGATTTAGCTCAAGAATGGAATCTATAAAGATGGAAAGCAACTAGGTGACTTGGGGTCCTGAAAAATGGTGGATTAACGTATTCTGACAACTTTCAAGCTAACAACTCTTAGGAGTTCTGGATAATAAAATACTCTTAATTGAATACAGCAAGTTGTATATTTTATTTTGGTTAAACAAACAAACATACTACTTGTATTTGTGTAGACATGTTTGTATATGCTTTCTTATATGGAGAACTGTGAGAAGGGATATTCACCAGGCTGGCAACACTGGTTATCCGGCAGGGGCAGAGGCTTGGTAAATGGCAGAGATATAATAGTCTTTCCTTTACATAGCCACCATGTGTTCTGTAGTTTAAAAAACATAAAATAAAGAAAATTAAATAAATTGATATATAAATTTACAAGCAATCAAAAATAAGAATTAAAAACAATAATTTATAGTCTGCATTTTATGGTGATGTAAATATTAGGAGGAAGTTGTTGATATGTTCTATACACATGGGAAGGAGTTATCATTCTATACACATTTGTATTTCCTATTTCTTCTGATATAAGACTCTTAAAATCATGTCAGTGTCCCTAGGACCATCCTGCTGAGTCCATTGAACACCCCTCATCCCCCCACACACACACAAAAAGAGGTAAGATATAACTATTTTAAATACACAGCAGAGCTTAAAGGAAAGAAAAGAGACTCTTCAGACGTCAGAACTAAAGAGGGAACTATATACCAGGCAGTAAGTAAGAGAGATGGTACTGAGCTGCCCAGAAAGGGGCAGGACAGGGGAGGGCTACTGCACAGGTCCTAGCACTGGGCGCTCCATCTTAATGGCCGTGAGTGGAATGGTCCACTAAAGGAACTACCAAAAAGTCCAATCAGGAAAAAAGAAATTATAACAAAAATTAAAAAGGGAAATGCAAAAAAGCAAGAATGAGAAAAGAAATTGGTAAACACATGGGTAAAAATAACAATGAATGTATTAAATAATCATAGTAATGATGGTGATGGTGATAAGAATTTGAAGGTATGAAAAGTGGAACAAATATTTTAGACAATAATTACTTACATGATGGGAGGGGTGATAAGAGTAAGCATTCCTGAGGCTTTGGATCATATGGGCAGAATGGAAAACTTTGATTACCTTTAGTCTCAATGTTAAATCAAGAATAAATATTAAAATTTTAAGGGTAACCACTAAAAGGAGAAAAATTAAGGATAACTATGAAAGTGGAAAAGAGTAACAAACGCAACTATGTTCTAGCAGACCGAGGAAAAGGCAGAAATAAGAAAACAAAGAAGCAGTGTAGTCAACTGAAGACACAAAAGGATAGAAATAAATGCAAATATATCGGGAAGAACAATAAGTTTTCACAGACAAAACAGGATGGTTCAAATTCAGAGACTTTCAAATTGGATTTCAAAACTAACCCATTTATAAGATATTCATAAATGATATACCTAAAACGCAAGGACACAGCAAGGTTGAAAATAAAGGAATGGAAGAAAATACTCCCAGTAATTGTGAAGGAAAAGAAAGCTGTTGTGGCTATGTAACTATCAGATAAATTGTTTTTAAGATAAAAATCATTAAGAACAAAAAGTCATTACAAAAATGATAAAAAGAAAAAATTCTACAAAAAAAAACAATTCTAAAATAAGATGCAAAAAGACACCATAAACAAGGTTAAAAGCCTGGGTGAATATATGTGCAACCCATATAACTGATGACTAGAATTCAGAATCAATAAGAAAAAGACAAATGGATAGCAGAAAACCAGACAAAGATATAAATAATCAAGTCACAGAAGCAGAAACCCAAATCGTCGATAAATATATTAAAAAAAAAGTTAAGCTTGCTAATAAACAGAGAAATGCAAATTTGAAAACGAAAATGGTATAATTTGATACTCATTAGATTTGTAAATTTTAAAAGTTTGACAGCATCGGTAATTGTTGAGGATGTAGCAAAGGTGAAGTCTTTAGATTTGCTGATGGGAGTGCAAACGGGCACCACCCCTTGCGGGAACAGTCTGGAAACAGTACACTTGAAGATACATACGCCATGCAATAGAGCAATTCCATTTCTAGGTGTCTAGCCTGGAACTACGCTCACAGCTGTGCCCAAGGAGACACATTCAATGTTCATTGCTGCAATTTATATAATAGAGAAAAGTGGAAACAACCTAAATATTTCTCAGTAGAAGAATAGATAAACTGTGATTTATTCATACAACATTTAAAGTAAAAGAGCTGGCTTGAATCAAAATGGATAAATCTGAAGAACATAATGTTGGGTGGGGAAAAAAAGCAAGTTGCTATTGATATGTACAGCAGAATACTAAATATGTAAATTTTGGAAACACAAATAACAGTAGTTTATATTGTTAAAGAATTCATACATATGAATAGAAGTACAAACACGGGGGAGGAAATGATACAGAGTAACTTCAGAGTTCTGGTTACCTCTGGGAAGGGAGGGCTGGGGAAGGGATGAGGAGGGTAGCTATTTCAACAATGTTCTATTTCTTTTTAAAAAATTCTGAAGCACATATGGCAAAATATACAAGACTCTTTTACTTGAATGTATGTTATATTGTGTGTGTGTGTGTGTGTTTGTGAAGGGCGAAAAAATTGGCAAGTCCTTAAGGATGGTCAGTAAGGGGCTCTCTGTAGCCACACTCTAATAAAGAGATCACAGGGCAAGCAAGAATAGGGGTTAAGTAGGTAGCGCAAGCTATGGTTTCCATTAAAAGAGAACTAGGGGATGTGAAAGGATGAGAGAGTGTTGAGTGGCTTCAGAAGAAGAGCTAAAGGGGGGCTGCCTAAGAAGACATGGCGCCTGATTATCTGTACACCTCTTAGGTCGCTATGATTTGGGCTGAACTCGATTGTTTGTATCGAGGTCTTTACTCTCACCAAAAATACTGGCCAGGGTCTAAAAGCAGTCAAGTTCAGCACTTTGGAATTGTCAAGTTGCAGAGCATGTCACTTCCTGGAACACTGTTACACTTTGTTGGATTCCCAAGGGGAAGGGGAGGGAAATCCCAACTCACCAGGTCTCGGGATGACGCGGGCCCACAGACACAGAAGACCGAACTTGATGCAAACGCAAGAGGTTTATTGAACGGAGCTCCGGGTCGACTCGTGTCCCTCGCAGGAGACAGAGGGGTCGACCCCGAGCCTTAGGGGGCAAGTTCTTTTATAGGATTTGGGAGCATAAAGCGGGAAAAGGTTGGCGCGGTTTTACATGATTGGTTAATTCAAAACATTCAGACAGTTACATTTTATGGCGCGAATTGCTACGGCGCGAAACAGCTATCAAGGTGCACACACATGTCCCCATCTGGCCCCCCTCCACCCCGACCCTCCCAAACTTATCCCTCTGTAGCACTCCCTTGTTCTCAATTTTCTCTGAACAGTTTAGGGTGAGTCTTCCGCGAACAGAGTCAGTTGGGATCGATAGACTCTATTCATAGAAGACTCGCCCCAACTGCCCCTTAAGGTGTTAACATTTTAAATTTTTAACATAATTTACATTCTTCATTCCCCACTTCTTCTTTTGTCCCTAGTTCTAATCTTAGAACTTAGTTTTCGGTGTCTACTATTAGTGGCTCATGGCGTGGGAGAGCTTGGTAATGGTGTTGGAGCATCATAGCATGCACTGCATTGACTCTTTTTCTTATGAAAGCAGTAATTCTATTGAAAACACACGGTCCAAAAACCAAAAGTAGATAAAGAATTAACAAAGGCCCTGCTAGGGAGGATAGTAAGGACGTCACCCAGGGGGACTTAGTGAACCAGGATTCAAACCAGCTTTGTTGGGCCTCCCTGCTTCGCTGCCTCATGTCCAATCTCTTCTTTAATTTTTGCATTGAATCTCGGACTACTCCTGTGTGATCTGCATAGAAACAGCAGTCTTCTTTAAGAGCTGCACAGAGCCCTCCCTCCCTTAAAAACAACAGATCTAATCCCCTTCTATTCTGGAGCACTACTTCAGACAGGGAGGTGAGGGACTCTTCTAGCTTAGAGATGGACTGCTCTAAAGTCCTGAGGTCTTCATCTATAGCATTGCTCAGGGCAGTTAATCCTCTCTCCCCTGCAACTAAGGCTGCAGTGCCGGTTCCTACGCCCGCGGCAACTCCCAGTCCCAGGAGCACAGCTAGGGTGAGGGATATTGGTTCTCTTTTCCTTAGTATAGATTTCTGATCAAACTCATCTTCGAAACTATTGGCAGTATGATAGTAAATTCTAGGCACTAACTGCACAAGCACGCAAAAATAGGGGTATGCCTTTAGTTTACCCTTGCGATGGGGGGAGTGGCATCCTCCGGCTTGTTTTGCCCCCCCCTCGTCGACCCATGAAATCCCAGTCGGGGGTTCCTATAGCCAGTTTACAAAGGTCAGGGTGTAAGTCTGGCCACCATGTCCAAGGGGAAGCAGTTTTTGGATTGACCAGGTTATATCTCCTACCTGGGAGACGACTTGCCACGTGAGCAGTTGAGGAGCGTGGGGGTTAGGATTGGACGGTCTGTCTGCCGTCCCCACGACGCAAACGCAGCTTAAGAGGGTTATCAGTCTTTTCCACCTTCCAAAGATCTGCTGCATTCTGGGGTGCCTTCTTCACGTGTGTGGCGTGAACCCAAGAAGTTATACCGTCCACCTTGACTGCTGTGGGTGTAGTGAGGAGCACCACGTAGGGCCCCTTCCAACGTGGTTCTAGCGACCCCGTCCGATGTCGTCTCACAAGGACAGAGTCCCCAACCTGGAACTGGTGCGGTATGAGCAGATCACCAGGCTGGTAAGCCTCTTTTAGCTGGTTCCAGATGTCGCGCCTGACAGCCTCGAGTGCTTTCAAGCGGGCTGACAAAGGTATAGAAGGTACAATGTCAGGGTCATGTATCCCTATTTGTGCCAAAGGGGGAGGGGTTCCATAGAGGATCTCAAAGGGTGTAAGTTTTAAGGGTCCCTGTGGGGTGTTCCGGACGCGGAACAGGGCAAAGGGCAGGAGGGCTGTCCAGTCATTATCGCCGGTCTCCATAGACAATTTAGTTAGGGTCTCTTTAATTGTTCTATTCATCCTCTCTACCTGGCCTGAACTCTGGGGTCTATAAGCACAATGTAATTTCCAATTGATCCCCAGTTGACTGGCCAGTCCCTGACTTACCTGGGCAACGAATGCAGGACCGTTGTCAGATCCAATTACCTTTGGGATCCCGAATCTCGGGAGGATTTCTTCCAATATCTTCTTGGCTACTACAGAGGCAGTCTCTTTTCGGGTGGGGAAAGCCTCTACCCATCCCGAGAAGGTATCTACAAATACTAGAAGATATTTATTTCCATACCGGGCCGGTTTGATTTCAGTAAAGTCTATCTCCCAAAAGGTTTCAGGCCTATCTCCCAGGAGTCTATGTCCAGTGCGGTATTTGGTAACTGCAGCATTTGTGAGAGCGCAAGCTCTACAATCCTTATAAATTTCCTCAGCCGCCTTTCTCAAATCTGGTACCTGGTACGGGGAGGCCTCAATAATTTTAATTAGTTTCTGAGGGCTCAAGTGGGTTAGCCGGTGTAGATGTGATATTCTCGCCCTTCTGCAACGGAAAGGACTTTCTCTTCTTTAGTTAGTTCCCCACCGGAGGCAGCTTTGCTGACCTTAGCTCCCTGGAGAGTCAGGACCATAGGTCCTAGTGCCGCCCGCTTGGCTAGGCGGTTCCCTTGAGCTATGGGGTCGGTGCCTTTCTGATGACCTGGGCCACAGTCTTATTTTCAGCTAACCTTAACGCCTGTGTCAGGGCGATAAGCTCAGCCTTTTGTGCAGAAGTCCCTTCCGGCAAGCGGCTTGCCCACAGAGTCTTTTTCCCGTCTACCACAGCCGCCCCAGCCATCTTCTTACCTTCTGCCATGAAGCTGCTGCCGCCGGTGTACCAATTAGGGGCTCCAGCCCATGGCTCATCTGGCAGATCGGGTCGGGTCATCTGCTTCGGGCAGTAGTGTGGCCGGGTTTAAGATGGCCGGTGGGGCGAAGGTAATTCTCTCAGTTAGGAGCAGACTTTGGTAGTGAGTCATCCGGGCGTTAGTCATCCATCGATCTGGAGGCTGTCTGATAATGCTTTCTAAGGCATGGGGGGCTACTACGGTTATCTGTTGGCCCAGAGTTAACTTATCTGCATCTTTTACCAGCTGGGCAGTGGCGGCGATTGCCCTTAAGCAGGAGGGCCATCCACTGGCTACCGGATCCAGTTTTTTTGATAGATATGCGACTGGGCGCTTCCAGGGCCCAAGGGCTTGAGTTAGGACTCCCCGGGCGATTCCCTTTCTTTCATCTACATCAAATCTGGTAGGGCCAACGCGGGTGCCTCTAATAATGCCCGTTTTAGAGTCTCAAAAGCCTTCTGGTGCTCTAGAGTCCAGACAAAGTTCCCACTTTCCTTAGTCAATGGGTACAGTGGAGCAGCCAGGGTAGCAAACCCTGGGATCCACAACCGGCAGAAACCGGCCGTCCCCAGGAATTCCCTTACCTGGCGAGCGGAGGTTGGGGCCGGGATCTGAGTCACAGTCTTTTTCCGGGCGTCGGTTAACCACTTTTGGCCGTCTTTTAGTGTGTAGCCTAAGTAGACTACTTTCTCCTGGCACAATTGTGCCTTCTTCTTTGACGTCCGGTACCCTAACTCACCCAACTCGGCCAGGAGGCGCTTGGTTCCTTCTTCACAGTCTCCCGGGGTTTCCGCCGCCAACAGTAGATCATCTACATACTGTAAAAGAGTCACTTGAGGGTTTTTAACCCTATTGTCAGTCAAATCCCTGTGGAGGGCCTCATCGAACAGGGTGGGGGAGTTTTTAAACCCTTGAGGCAGTCTTGTCCAAGTCAGTTGTCCAGCGATCCCCATATCAGGGTCGCGCCACTCAAAAGCAAAAAGTAATTGGCTCTTTGGGTGCAGCCGCAGACAGAAGAATGCATCTTTCAGGTCCAGGACAGTATACCATTTCCGTGATGGGGGGAGGGAGCTGAGTAGGCTATATGGGTTTGGCACAGTAGGGTGTAAGTCCTGCACTCTCTTGTTCACTTCCCTCAAATCCTGGACCGGCCTATAATCAGCAGTTCCAGGCTTTTTTTACAGGCAGGAGAGGGGTGTTCCAAGGAGACCGGCAAGGAACCAGGCATTCTCTTGCCCAGTGTCCTCTCTCCTTACAATAGGCACATTGGTCCTTGTCTTAGGGCTGTCGTCTGCGCGAGCCTGGTCGTGGGGCGTTGCCCAGGTTCCCTGACTGCCTATGATCTGGCCCTGTCGCCTTTATCACTGCGGCCAGTATTTTGGTCAGTTTCTTCTCTTGTCTCCTATCTCTCTTATCTTCCCTCTCTTCAGCCTCCCTTCTCTCTCTCTCTCGCTTTTCCTCCTCACTCTCTCTTTTATGATACACCTTTTCAGCCTCCTTTACCACATCCCGCAAGTCGTAGTCCTGCAGCCCTTCTAGCCTTTGTAATCTCCTTTTTATATCTGGGGCAGACTGTCCAATAAAGGCCATAATGACAGAGGCCTTTTGCCCTTCCGAGGATGGGTCGAAGGGCGTATACCTGCGGTAAGCCTCCATCAATCGTTCTAGGAAAACGGAGGGAGGTTCAGTGGGCCCCTGCTGGATCTCTCTTACCTTAGCCAAATTGGTGGGCCGCCTTGCGGCCCCTCGGAGACCCGCCACTAGAGCCCGGCGATAAACGGACAGCGCCTCCCTACCTTCAGCCGTGTTATAGTCCCAATTGGGCCGGTTGTGCGGAAACCCTTCTTCCGCCTCAGCTATCGTTGCCGGCTGCCCGTTAGTGCCTCGGATATTCTTTCTTGCTTCCTGTGTGATTCTTTCTCTCTCCTCCGTGGTAAAGAGTGCCTGTAAGAGCTGTTGACAATCATCCCAAGTGGGCTGATGGGAAAACATTAGGGACTCTATCAGGGCGGTTAATCCGGCGGGGTTTTCTGAAAAGGGGGAATGGTTATTTTTCCAGTTATACAGGTCTGAGGAAGAGAAAGGCCAGTACTGGAGGGGTGACAGCTGGTTGGGCCCCGCAGGAGCTCCATACTCTCTTAGCGGGAGCGCCATCGTGGTATCAGGCCCGTCCGGAGTGGCTCCGCGGCGGCTTCGGGTTCCAGCGGAGGGACCCGAGCCAGTCGCCCTCCGTCCTGATTGCGATCCTGGAGCGGGGGAGGGGTAAGGGGGAGGCGAGAAAGGGGGCCATTCGGGAGGAGGGTCAATCTCAGGGTAGACCCCGGGGGGGGGGGGCCGAAGGGGTCTCCGACTCCGCTGTTCGAGTTGATTTCGATTTTTGCCGTGTCTCCGCATCCTGCAGCGCCAGGACTCGGGGGCTTAGTTTTTCTGCTTTTACCCATGGCTTAACCCACGGGAGTGGGTTCTGCACCAGATCCTGCCACACTGTAATATATGGTCGTTGGTCAGGATGGGACCCCGGTCTCTCCTGGAAAACAATAGCCCTCACCGCGAGGATAATAGTTAGATTAAACGTCCCCTCAGGGGGCCAACCCACATTGAGGGAGGGCCACTCAGAGGTGCAAAAAGTCTGCCAGCGCCCTTTCTTTATTTCTACCAATAAGTCGTGCGCTCTCGCTCGCACTTCAGTCTAGTGGTCTAGGGTCAAGGAAAGGGGGGTCGTCACAGTCTGTCCCATCCCGTCAAAGGAAGTCCACGTAACGAACAAAAACAGAACAATAAACACTAAAGACACACTAAAACACAGACAACCCTGCCCGGAAGGCGTCTCTACAAGCCAGCCGAAGGCGGCTTCAGACGGGAGGGGTTTCCGAGTCCTCCCCGGGAAAAGGTATCGCTCCTTTTCCCACCTGGAAGGGGGGTTGGTCAGGCTTTCCTGACTCCCCTTGTCCCTTGGGGCGTCCCCCAGGGTTGCAGCCTGCAGTTCCCAGCACGTCTGCCACTGCAGCCGTTCGGTCCTCACGGCCCGAAGCGGCGGCTGCCCGATACTGAAACCAAAACAATAAAACAATACTTTGCGGCGCCGCACACACTCACCCACTCAGTCACTCAGGCCTACCTCCAAGGGGTCTTCGGAGTCTGGGGTTACCGCGTGGATCCCGGACGAGCCCCCAAATGTTGGATTCCCAAGGGGAAGGGGAGGGAAATCCCAACTCACCAGGTCTCGGGATGACGCGGGCCCACAGACACAGAAGACCGAACTTGATGCAAACGCAAGAGGTTTATTGAACGGAGCTCCGGGTCGACTCGTGTCCCTCGCAGGAGACAGAGGGGTCGACCCCGAGCCTTAGGGGGCAAGTTCTTTTATAGGATTTGGGAGCATAAAGCGGGAAAAGGTTGGCGCGGTTTTACATGATTGGTTAATTCAAAACATTCAGACAGTTACATTTTATGGCGCGAATTGCTACGGCGCGAAACAGCTATCAAGGTGCACACACATGTCCCCACCTGGCCCCCCTCCACCCCGACCCTCCCAAACTTATCCCTCTGTAGCACTCCCTTGTTCTCAATTTTCTCTGAACAGTTTAGGGTGAGTCTTCCGCGAACAGAGTCAGTTGGGATCGATAGACTCTATTCATAGAAGACTCGCCCCAACTGCCCCTTAAGGTGTTAACATTTTAAATTTTTAACATAATTTACATTCTTCAACTTTACAGTAGAATAATAACAGCAGTGTAACAGCAGGCTCAGAGAGGTTAAGTGACGTGCTGGAGATCGCACAGGAGGGACCCCCAGCATCCTGGCTCTGATTCCAAAGCCTTCCTTTCCCCTACACTACACCCTTCCTCCCAGGGTTCGAATAAGCCTTTTGCAAGTTTCCTACTTCCTGCGACAGATCCCAAGCAGTTTGAACATGGTTGTGGATATTGTTTTGTTTTTTTATTTTTCTCCCCGTGGCCAGAATAAAGCATGACTTAGCAAGGAATCGTAAGACATTATTAACACCTGAGGTATTGAGTCAACGAGCTCAGGTCTGGGTGTGCTTAGCGGACCCCACAGGGAAGTGATAATGGAGTCTTCAGGGCTTGGCGGTAATTGGTTTCAGCTGACCTCAGGGAGTGACATGCTCTGGCAGGGACAGATGTCCTCTTGGTCCCCAGGTGAGGACTCCCTGCTTCCCAACTGGCAAGAAACAGTCTCAAGCCCTGAACTCTCTCCATGGTAAGAGCTGTTTTGGGAGCTGATGCTGGAGGGGCCTGGAGAGCAGCTCTCTGGGTGCTGAGGAACGCAAGCTGGAGGCCCCGCCACCTGCTCCGGACATCACCGCTGGTTTACTTCCAAGGTAGAAGCTGTTCTGCTTGGACAATTAGAGTTACAGGTCAGCCAGCCTCTCCTCCGTTTTTAGTCTTGTCTAATGAGATGGGTTCTAGCGCCCACTTGAGCCTCAGTGATTCTAACTACATCATTAGGAAGGAAATCAAGGCTTAAATTAGAAAACTAACGGTAAAAAATAACCATTCAATAGCAGCAACAAAAAAATTCTCCTGCATCTTTTATCTTGTCAACCAGCTCTAAAACTCAACTGAGACGTAAATAATCCTCCTGTTGGTGTGGTTTTTCATTTTGTCTCAGTATTTCACGTCCAGGCATTGCAAAGAATCAAGAACATTGAATGGGAAACGAACAGCTTGGCATCCAGTCACGTCTCTGACCTGGGCAAGCAGTCGCATGAGCCTGGACCTCAGTTTCCCCATTTTGCAGACTCGGTGATTTCTTTCTCTCTTTCTTTCATTTGACAATTTCCAAGATCCCTTTAAGTTCTGATTTTTACAATTTGAGCACCTACTGTGTGTTGTAGCTGATGCAGGGGAACACAGAGATGCTTGTGATATGATTTAACAGCCTGTGACACGTAATGAAGCAAGGGCTAAACAGGGTGGTGGGAAGAATGAAAGTAGAAAAGAAAGGCAGATCTCTAAGGGCTGGAGGAGCAGGACGGGCAGGATTTAGTGATGTTCCAGGTAAGGGAAATGACATGAGCAATTAACACAGATCCTGTATTAGTTGAGCTCTCTCAGTTGCAAGAGCCACTAGAAGTTCCCGTATCACAGTCTTAAAAACTGTGATCCAAGGAAAAGAGAATGAACTTGCTCTCCAACTTGGAAAAATCTGGAGAGAAACTGTGATGGTGGGACTGAGTCCGGGTTACATATCCACCACTGTGATTCCCATCAGAACCACATGGACTGAGATAGAAGCAGTTCTCCAAAGCTAGCAGAAGATGCCACATCAGGAAAAAGGGACAACAGATTCTAGGCAGACAAACAACAGTATCTAATATAGTACTTCACATATGTGAACCCATTTTACAGATGAGAAAGCTGAGGTTCAGGCTAAGTAACCTGCCCAAGGTCACATGGTTTCTGGCAAAACCAAACCCTAACCCAGATCCATCTGGTGAAATCTACTTCCCAGAGCTGTTGTAATTCTCTTTTCTAACTTAAAAAATTAACGCACGCACACATTTTTAGAATGTGGACAGCATTTTAAAGAATAAGAACAAAATAAAAATCACCATCGCTAAGAAATAATCACTGTCAAAATTTTGATATGTTTTGTTCTAGGCTCTTTTTCTATGTAACTATGGTAGATATTCGGTATGGGCCATTTTATCATTCATGGTCTTGACTAATCCACAAAATACCCCCAAGGATCATGTAAGATCTGCCCAGATCCTCTTTACAGACCAGACCACCCACCCCCCAGTGGCTGTGCGCGTTGGCCACTAAGGGCTGACAGCTGCCCCCACCCAAGATGCTGGGAGGTTTTGCCCTCTTCAGGGCCCCAACAGCCAAAGACTGACTACAATTGAGTTATACCAGCTCAGGTCTCCTCCCCTGCAACAGAAATTCTCCAGGGTCCCGTTTATGCTCAAGCTTCCTACAGAATCAGGTGGAAGGTGGCCTTCAGTTGAAAGGGCACCTTTGGCTTCTTTCCCTCCCCTGGCCTGCTTTTATCACCTCCTCAGAAGTGTCCTCCAACTTATCGTTTGCACAAGAATTCTCATCTGGGGCTCTGCTTGTAAGGAACTCAAGTTTTCATTGTGCTAAGGCACGGGTTCTCTTCACCTGCTCTTTGAAGATGGAGTGGACCATTTAACTGCAGGCCAAGTCCAGCCAACCAACAGCATTCACGTCTCAACATGGTTTTGTGATTTTCTGTTCCTTTCACCCTTGCAATAACTCTTACGAAGTGCTAAAAGCTGTGTTTCCCGGTTTAAGAAGCCAATTACGTTATACATTTCTATATTCTTGTATTTATAGAATCATTAAGGCGCTAAAGAAAAACATGCATTATTCAGTTAAATTTTACTGCATTTTATGGGAAGAAAGTATATGCTATAGTAGAAGTATTAATTTAAGGATTCATGATGATTTTGAACTTACTGATTATCATATTCCCTCCGTTCTAAGATCTACAATTTAATGTTTTTGAAAGTCTTAGAATCAATGAATACATTTAGTGAAGGTTTTTTTCTCCCATCCCACTCCCCTGAAATCCTATTAAATATTTTCTTTTTATTCATCCTCATGAATTTTAGAATCACCTCATTGGGTTCCAAGACATTGCCCTCCCCATGAATAAAATTTATAATAAAATTAACACAAACCTATAAATTAATTTGGGAAAAAATGACATCTTTATAATATTGAGTGTTCTCAACCAATAATATGGTATGCCTCCTCATTTATTCAAGTCTTCGCTTATTTCTCCCAATTGATCACTGTCATTTTCTCTGTGTATACCCTGTACAATTTTTATTAAAGTTAGTATTTTATATTTGCATTGCTAATGGCAATCTGAGTTATTTTCCATTATATTTTCTAGCTGGTAATGTTAGTACATATAAAAGCTATTTTTAATGTTTCTTAAACATTTGATTACCTTATAGATCTATCTTATTAGTACTATTAGCATTTCAATTGATCATTTGGGGTAAGCTGTACAGATAATTGTTATCATTTGCAAATAAAGATAATGTCTCTTTTTTTCTATTGTTATATATTTTATTTCTGATCCATGTCTTACTACATTGACCAGAACTTCTATAAAAATTTTTAAACAGAGATAAAAGAAATCATTGGAAATAACTCTGGTATTTCACCACTAAGCATGAAATTGAGTGCTTAATATAGATATTTTTCAGCAGTATATAAAAATGTGTCTACCCTAAGTAATTGAAGAATTTCCATCAATAACGGAATTGAGTATCAAATGCAACTTTAGGCATTTGTCAGACTCAGGATGATGTGTGGAAAATACTTCGACGCTTTGGAGTAAGTTGGACTTGGAGTTGAATGCCAGCTCTAGTACTTACCTGGGTCTTGACCAATTTATCTAACCTCTCCCTGCTTCGGTTTCTTTAGCTATAAAATGATCATAATAACAACTCATAAGGTTCTGTGATCACTAATTAATCTAGTTCGTATGAAGTGTCTAACACCCTGATGATCCCACGATGGATGTCCAATTACCCAGCATTTCCAAAGTAAATCCTGCTTGGTCATGGCATATCATTCATTTAATACACCAATAGACTTAATTTGCCATCATTTTACTTAGAATTGTTGCATCCATCTTTGTCACTGTGTGCCAATTGGAAACATTATAATATTTTGTCTGTGTTTGTATCACTTTGAAGATAACTATGCTTTAAAAGTTGGAAGAGATACACTTTATTCTTTTATTGATATATAACATACATGCATAAAATTGCATGAAGGAATGTATTCATAAATCCATTTGGACCCAAAGCACTTGATGACTTATTTCTAATTTCTGCTTAACGTCAGTGGCCATCATGTATGGTCCACTTATTGCGGGCCAGCACTGTGCTAAGCATTTCATGTGTATCATTTGATATGATGGTCACAAAATCATCGTGAGAGGAAAATTACTCTCCCTATTATACAGATGAGGAAAATGAGGCCAAAAGAGGTGAGTATCGTACCCCAGGTTACATAGTAACTGTGCTAAGCCTCCCTCCTACATAGTAACTGATAAAATAAGGCTGAATCTAAAATAAATCCTCTTACACACCATGCAACGGTGTCTTCATTGAAATGAAGAAATCTCAATTGATCTAATTCTCTGTTCATTTTTGATAATTCATATTTGCTCTCAAAATCATACACTTCTTACAAAATTTCAAATATATTAGAATTAAGTTGTCTATAATATTTTCTTAGAATACATAATCTCCCCGCTATCTACTTAATTCCTTTTTTAGTTCAGTCCTAATTTCATGCATTCACGCTAGCTTTCTCTTTTCCTAATTTATAATTGCCAGAATTTCATTTATTCTATTGTCATTTTGAAAAGCCATCTCTTGGGTTTATTTATCAATTTTATTTTTTTCCTGTTTTCTAATTATTTTCTGATTTTATCTTTACTATTTTCTTCCCCCTGATTTATTTGAATTAGTTTTGGATTTCTTTATTTTAATGCTTCATTCCTTTTAATTCTCTCTTGTTTAAACTGAAAATATTAAGACAACTTTCTTTCAAATACGTCTTTGGCCATTTTCTATAAATTTTTAAATGCAAGGTTCTCATTGTCCTAATTTTCAAATAATGTATACTTGTAGTTTTAATGTTTCCTTGGACCTAAAAGATATGGAAGACATTTTTTTCAAGAGTTTGGAATTTTTCATTGACATTTTATACTAATTTTAATTTAATTTTTATCTGAGAATTTAACCAGAACCATTTCTACTCTTCTGATTGTGTTTTCTTCATAAACTAGTATAGGTTAATTGTGGTATATGCTCCATGAACGATGAAGAATATTTTTTCTATCCATTTTCAAAACACAAAATTTAATCCAAATCCGTGAAATCAAAATCACTGTTATTAATCATCCATATACTTTTCTATTTTTGGCCAAAGACCATGTGATGGTTTTCTTATTTTTGTTTGGGTTTTGATTTGGGGTTTGTTTTGGGGGTTTTGGTCTGTTTGTTTATTGCCCCAACATCTGAAGGATACATTATATGCCCATCAACAGTGATTCTGGAGCACATAGAAAGGGGATTACCCAGAATTCTCTGAATATTGGGGTTGTGTGTGTGTGAGTTTTAAAAAGACTTCTCAGAGACTCTGATATAATCCTTGGGACATTTTTAACCATTCTTGTTGAGAATCACTGAGATCATTGTAAATTAGTGTCACAGCATTCTTGTGAATTTTACCTTTTATCTGTATAAAATGACTCCCTGCATCTTAATTGCATTTACCTTGCACTATATTTTTTTCCTGATATTAATGCTGTCACTCCTATTCTCAGTTTTATTTTTAACATTATTTTCTGTCTCTTTTAGGTGAAGCTTTGACATATAGCTGTAATCAGCTTCTGGTGCGTTTTGAACCAAATCTGAGACGAATTGTCTTTTAATAGGGGAATTTAATCTAGTTCCATTCATTGTCATTGCTGATGTTTGGGCTTCATATATCTAACTGGTATATTTGACTATATCAGTCAAATCAGCCTTTGACATAATTGGCTTTTTGTTGTAAAATGCTTCCTTTAAGTTTATGAGCCTGTCCTGCAGCTGTTTGCCCTCATGTCTATCCCTTGCCCTTCCACTGCTTTGCTTGGTATCACGGAGGGGCTGACCCCTGCAGGCTGCATGTCCCAGGTTCTCTCATCAGCTAGCTTCAGGCTAGGTTTGGCCGGCGGGACACATTGGCAGAAGCAGCAGGAAGAAATCAGGGTATTTCTCCCTCCTCTCTCTGCCTTGGCTGCACCCCTTCTATAGCTTCAACTTCTGCTGGACGGGACCCCAGTGGTCCCATTTTCCACTTGATGACCCCTACCCCTGGGCTCAGCTACACCACTGCCCTCCTTTGTCCCAACAGCCCAGGAGCTCCATTCTCTGTCCTCCACATCCCCTTCCCCTTTTATAATCGCCCTCTTTCTCTGGGCTTTTCCTCTGCATCCAGAGAGAGAGACTTAATTTTGTCCTCCTTAGCACCAATTTCATTTTCTGCCGTGTTATTTCTTTTCTTTACTGCTTCTAATGCAAATGCAAGTTTTATCATGCTATTGCATTTTCTATTTCTTTACAATCTTTATTTTAGATGATCTCTGCTTACATCTCAGCAACCCTTTTAGTCTTACCATTTCATCCGCTGTGTCTTATATCTCAGAGTTCAAATTTATTGAGCACAAAGAAGACTCATTCTAGTAAACGTTCTTATTTATTTTTCCATATTATTTTAAAGATTTGCTTTTCCTTTGAATTTAATATTCCCCCTTTTTATGTCCCAGAAAACCTCCAAAGATCCCTTGTTTTGATTTTCTTATTCATGCTTGATGAAGAAGAGATCTGTTGAGGTGTGTTGCCAGTAAATAATCTGGATGGATCTACTTTGGTCCTTATTATTAATCATATGATGACTATTAAAAGCCACATCGAGACCTTAAGCTGAGGGCTGATTAATATGCACAGACTCTAAATTCCTAGTGGTCTTGTGCCTGTGCTGGACCAGAACAGGTTCCCCGACTTCACCGCCCAGCCTTCTGAACATGTGGAAGGGAATTTATTCTGAGATAACTTTATGCAGACTCTCCTCTTTGTGAAAAGCAATGCGCACCACCGTCTCATAAATCTATCTCTAGTCCTTCATCCTCTTGGCTTCACAGTCTGATACAAAGATCCAGACCTGTTCTCTTCTGCCATAGTCCCTTCCTTCTTTTTAATTTCTGGGAAACTGTAGTCCCACAATGGGTAAATACATAGAGGTGATAATAAGGAGTGGTAGAGGTTAAATGGCCTCAGAATCAACTTTTGTGTAATAACTGAGGGTTTCCCTCCTTTTGTTCAGAGAAGACTCTGTGTCTTTAAGGTGGGAAGTAGAAAGAGCAATTGAAAATCTCCCCTCATGTGCCTCCTGCTCTTTTACCCAAGAGTGTCATCTTTACTTTACTAAGCAAAAATCCCTCCCAAAGTCCAGAATCCATGTTATTGAAAAGTAGAAGTGTTTTCTTGCTTTCATGAGTATTTTCATAGGAAGATGTGGAGGGAAGAGGCAAAACAAGTGCCACAGCGAGGTGCCATCTTAATCTGGAAGTCCCATCCATGTTCATAGGTTTCCTGCTGGGGTTCTCTCCTGGTTTTCCTGCTTGATCCATGGTGCCTGTCCAAAGGGGATGTCAAGACATTATCCCATCTATACTCCTGCCTCCTAAGAGGTCACTATTGAGCTGGTCTGGAGGCCTCATGGCATCCTTTCCCCACTCTCCAACCTTCCAGCCTAGCCCTTTATTCACTTAAGAGTATGGGAGGCTGCACAAACACACGCCCCATGTGGCTATCCTGCTGCTGCTACGACATCATTTATACTCAACAAGATGATTGTGGAGTAGCCTGCTAATTCAGCATGCTCTGATGTTGACCCAGATTTGGATCAACAACAAACAAAAATATTAAAATAATGTTCCCATTTAAACTAATTGATTTTTCAGCAACTAAGAGTTCACACACTAATAGGAATAGAGAAAGTGGATGTGAGCAGAAATTTTACAATTTATTATGACCTGAGAAACAGAGCATTATTTTTCACTCCCTCACCCCATAGCCTCCTAAAATTGCTGTATGTACTTTACTGCAGCACTTATTTAATTATGACTCATTTTTCAGTTACTTGGGTGTGCATCCATCTCCCAACGAGGCTCCATGTTCATGCAGGACAAGAATGATATCTTTCTCATCTCTATATCCACAGTACCAAGTGTTAAATTCTCCCCTGAAGGAAAGCTAGGAGCTAAACTGATTAGATGGGTTCTATAAAACCAAGACTAGCAGGTGGGTCTCTAACCTGGAGATGCAGGCATCCCTAAATAGTACAAGGGGGCAAAATAAGAATTGAAGGAGGCAGGACAAGGGGTAATATGAGAAAAAGGACCAAGTGTAGTTTCCAAAACAAGAATGAGGATCTTAAGGCAGATATTATGGACTAGAATATAAACCAGGAAATCAAAGAACTGAGAAGAAAAAACAGCAAGAACAGGAGGACAGAACTATTGTGGATGTGAAGTAGACCCTTGGTGAATGTTTATTAAATTTACACAACCAAAATAAATTATGGAAAGTACTATATAACCTTCAATTCTCTCAGCCTTCTGCCAGAAATCCCCCCCAAAAAGTTATATAAAAGTTATCCTATACCTAATAACTGAAAAGAAAATATGATGTGTAGGATTTGAAATTGCACAGATATGTCACTTCAAGACCCACCCCTCACTGTCCACGATCTTGGGCTACTCCTCTTTCTGAGCTCAGTTTCCTCAGCTGTAAAATGAGAATAATAATATCCATGTCACAGGGCTTTTTAGAGGATTGAATCATATAGAAAGGAGCTAGCACTCCAGAATCCTTTAATAAATGTTCGTTTTCATCCTCCGTCATCCAGAGGCCTCGTGAGCCTAATGAGGGTGAAGAAGGGATGCTTACTTAACAGTTTGGAGTAAAGCGGCTCTGGTGAGCTGACGCGCATTCGTGATTTCATTATGAGCCAGAAGATGAAAATGAACAGTCTTGCGGATCGCGCCCCAGCCCTTGCAGCTGCCTCTGTGCTGAGGGATTTACGTTCTGCGTGATTAGGCCTGAAATGGACAGGAAGCTTTATTGTGCTAGGCTGGCGGGGCGTGGAGGAGCAAACTGATAAAGACGCCTGGGTCAGCGGCAAGCTGGGGGTTCCTAATTTATAGAAACACATCAAGTTCCATTATCCAGCCCCTGCCTTCCTGCTCCCATCTCACCACCCCTCCCACTAGACCCTTCTCTGCCCTTCCTTGCCAAATGGTGACTTATTTATGGGAGGGAAGAGGATTTACTGATGAAGATGAGACATGAGCCAAACGCACAGGAAGTCAATTGCTAGAGAAACAACATCTGGTAATTTGACTTTATACAGCAAATATTTGCTGAGCTCTCTCTGCCAGGTGATGCGGGGACACATCCGTTAGACCCAGTCTCAGCTCCTTGGGCATTTAACCTCTCTGAGCCTCAGCTACCTCCTCGGAAAAGAATGGGAATAATGCTAGTTCCTGTCTCACAGAGAGTAAATACTCAATGAAAGCTAGCACTTATTATCACTGTTGTCCACTCAGGTTCCCAGACTCCAAACCTTGGCATCTTCCTTAAGAAACCCTTCCCTACTGACCATACTAAGGGTCTGGATGCCGGACTTGCAGAAAATATCCCACCCTTCTCAGGACAATCATGCTAGTTCATCTCTTCTCTGAACTTTTGCTTCGGGGAAGGATGAGGATATGGGAGGAGCAGGCACAAACATTCACTGAGAAACTCCTTTGGGTCAGGCCAAATGGTGGTCATTTTGGTAGTCATGACTGGTAGTCATTCCAGTAAGCAGCCTCCTAGATGAGCTCTCTGCCTTTGGTCTCACTCTTTTCTTCAGTCCTTCACATCAGCTGAGATATATTTCTCAAACACAATTCTGATTTTATTGGGTCCTGAATTAAAATCTTCAAGAGCTTCTTATGGGCTGCCACCACCAGCTTCTTATAATAGTTGCTCACCGCCAACTCCATTGTCCACCTGCATTGCCTACATTCCAAGCAATCAACTTTCACATCCTTTTGTTCATGCAGATTTTTATTGATATTGCATTGAGTGTACATATTAATTTGAGAAGGACTGGCACCTTTAGGCTACTGATGGACTCTTTCCATCCAGGACCACAAGATGTCTCTGCATTGATTCTGGCCATTCTTCATGGCCTTCAGGAAAGTTTTATAATTACCTTCATATCAATCTGGCATGTTTCCAGTTAATCCCAAAGAGTTTTATCATTTGTCATTGTTGCTATTAACAAATGCAGTCCTTTTATATATTATATTTTCTCCTTACATGTTTCTGATCAATAGGAATACTATTTTTTCTTCATGTTCATCTTGTAGCCAGTTACCTTATTGAACTCTCTTATTAGCATCAACCACTTTTAGCTGAATCTCTTGAATTTTCTAAAAAAAAAAAATGCTACATCATCTATAAATCATGCCTTTTTGTTTAAACTAGTATGATAAATCTATCATAAGGATATTGAGGCACCTCACAAAACCCAGGGGCTCAGGAACAAGTAGAATCAGAATCTCAAATGCCATGAGAACTCTGTCTTTCCATCCATCCCTATGAAACTAAATTCAGCACTTTTAGGTTATTTATTTTTGTGTGGATTGAAGTATACAATCCTTCCTTGTTTGTTTACTTCAATTAGTTTATACATTAATTCAAAAGATCTTCATGTTATAAAAATACATATATACACATACTTAGCTAAGGATTACTTTTTAAAGACATTTTTCAAAATAGTCTGAAAATTCAAAAAATATAAAACAAATTTTTCACTCAACACCATGAGATGGATAGATGTTGATACATGTAGCTGTAGTGTCTATTTTTTTCTTTTGTTTTTAAAAATAACATCCAGGAAAATTGGATCTTTTTTTGGTGTACAGTTCTACGAGTTTCAACGCATGTATAGATTTGCGTACCCACCACCACACTCAGGATACAGAACAATTCCAAACAATTCCTTTGTGCTGCCCCTTTATAGTCAATGCTTCCTCCCATCCCCAACCCGTGGCAACCCCTGATCTGTTCTCCATGACTTTAAATTTGCCTTTTCCAAAATGTCATATAAATTGATTCATACAAATCATGTCATTTTTGGATCTTCCTTTCTAGTATTTGTATCTTTTTTTTTTCTTGACTTACTGCTTTGGCTAGGATGCCATTGGACTGTGTTGCTTTATTTGTACCACCTCACCTAGACTTTGAGATTCTAAAGAGTGAGGATGGTGTCTCCTTCAACACCTAGCCCAATTCTTAGCCAATGTAGGTGCTTACTATATGTTTTTGGAATACATAAAAATATTATTGTCAAAGGACGGGCTTCCTGTGGGGCCACCATGCAAGCTTCCCACAATACCAAAACTGTTTTCCAAGAAAGGGGTGCCTTCTGGTGCCTAGCTAGCTGTTAGGCCTGGAAAGAAGTACCCAGGCCCATTTTCATTAAATTAACTTGTCAAGACACAAAGGGAAAATCCCACCTATTACATGCTCACTGTGCCACGTGGAACTGCCAGCCTCTAATTAGAATTAATTAGCTAATGTGGCTTTCAAATTTGGAAGACAAGAAGCTCTGCCTGTGTGCTCATTTGGTGTTAATTATCATGGAAACCTGTTTCAACCCAGAGATTAGCTCAAAGCACTAAGGTGCTCTTTCCCACGTGGGCTCCAGGAGGTAACAGTATGATGCTGGCTGACAGTCAACAGGGCTCTCTTGTATCAAGATCTTGGGGAGAAGAGAACTCACAGCTCTCCAGGGAGTTTTGTTAATGCTTCTTTCTCAAGAGGACTTTTGTGGAGAATTCAGGATATTCTGGACATCCTGGAATAGGAGTTCCAAGTGCAGCAGGCAAACGGAAATAAAATTAGGAGGGGCTGGGTCTGGAACCAGACGCCCCCATTAAGTGGAGCAGCAGGAAGGACACCCCAATACTGTCCATTTGAAGGGGTCTCTATCCAAAAGACATATCACCTTCCTAGACTATGTGGAATGATTGTTTCTTACACCTGCTAAAGAATGCATGTAACAACCTTCTTGTCTTGAGAGAAAGACATTTATTATATTTCACTCAGAAGGATACATGTGACAGCCTATGTAGGGCATCATCTCCTAATACATATGCTCATCTGGTACTGGCCGCCCATAATGTGTGGGTTTCTTCCCCTTGTTTCATTGTCATTGATGGATCTGGATCCATCCACCTATCCAGGCCATGGCCAGAGCAGGGATCAGAATTCACATTGGTGCTGGTTGGGCAGCATGCAGATATAATTTCTACAACTGTGACAAGTCCTACTTTATCATTCCTATAAAAAACCCCTCCCTCTTGGCTCATTGGTTAGTCAGGGCTGGTAATGTAGTTGATCCCTTAACAAATGTGGTGAGGATAGGTCAATGATTGACTGATGGCAACAATTTCAGAATCCAGGATTTACTTCTACCCTGTCTTCAGCACCACAGAAAAATAATAGGGCATTAAAAAGATAACTAAATTTTTAAAAATAATTTTTAAAAATCAGATCCCCTATTAACCAAACTTAGATAAAATTGAGCTGGGAAATAAAAAAGGGAGAAGGGATACCTCATTTGTTCTTCTGTCTCTCAACAAATCTGCTTCTTTCCCTTGGGCTGGGTCCTTCCTAATCTGGATTGGTTCAAATTGGAGCTAAATCTGCAGGTAGGGGCCCCAGGAGAAGACTAAAACATATAGATGAATATGCATTGAAATCATCTGAATATGGTGTTAAAATGCAGCTCCTGATTTGGTAGGTCTGGGGTGGGGTGTGAGGTTCTTTGTGTCTCAAGAGCTCTCTAGTGTTGGTGATGTCATAGACCACACTTTGAGTGGCAATGTGTATTAGTTTCCTATTGTTGCTGTAACAAATTACCACAAACTTAGCGGCTTAAAATGAGAGAAATGTATTTTCCTACAGTTGTGGAGGTCAGACGTCTGAAAATGGGTCTTACAGGGCTAAAATCAAGGTGTCAGCTGGATGCTGTTCCTTCTGTAGGTTCCAGGAGAGAATTCCTTCCTTGCCTTTTCCAGCTTCTAGAAGCAGCCCACATTCTTTGGCTCATGGCCCCCTTCCAGCAATGGCAACACTCCAATTTCTGCTTCCATCATCACATCACCTCTGAATTTGATCCTCTTGCCTCCCTCTTAGAAAGACCCTTGGGATTACATTGGCCCCCATATGGATAATCCAGGATAATTTTCTCATCTCAAGATCTTTAAATTAATCACCTCTGCAAAGTCTCTTTCGCCATGTCAGGTAACTTATTCACAGATTCCAGGGATTGGGTCGTGGACATCTTCGGGGGGTGGGGGTATCATTATTCTGTCTACCGCACACAGGATTAATGAACCTGAAGAAAATGCTGAAAGATACAGGTGGTGATCCGGGTAGATAGATGGTTAGTATTTGAAGTTGGGTTGGATTCACACGGTGACAAGGGGCTACAAAGAGTCAATATTTGGAGTTCCTATCATTTGGGCACATGGGTGGGCAGGCCATGATTGCTGTCAGGAAGTCTGAGAGCAGGTACTAGGGTTCTGGGCTGAAATTAAGACAGGACTTCAGGGACTGCAAGAGAGATCAGGTAGGGGCCTGATATGGACCGACTCAAGAAGTGATGGGAGGCTTAACTTGCCTGCTCTAAGTGTCATTTGACTAAGGACAGAGAATCTAAAAAGTTCTTGGCTTCTCTCCCTCACTACCTTACTCCCAGCAGGAAGTGATTCTCTGGTCCTAATTATGACCAGCAAAGAGGAACTGGTTGGCAAAGTATAAGTGACAAGAGCCTTGAGGGAAAGTGACCACATCGGTTCAGAGTTCCTAATGGCCAAGAAAAGGTTGGACACACACCCTGAAACTTAAAGAAGCTTTCAGAAAGTCCAAACAAAGATTGGCATAGGCTGTGACAGAGAAGATGGGCAGCTCTCAAAGCCCCAGCTCTGACTGTTCGTGGCCCCAGGGAGAGCCGTGGAGCATATGCATAAGGATCTTCCCAAGGGGCTTGGGTTTTTAAAGGTTGGGCAAAGATGGAGACTTCACATATCACGAAAGGGTGCTTGGTGTGAGGGTGACACTGACTGGCAAAAATGGAGAAGGTAAAGCCCTAAACAGCTAGGGCTGCAAAAATTGTTCAACACAAGATAGGCTTTTGTGGTTGGGTTTGGAAGAGCAAGATCAAGAAGGAAGGAGGTCTGAGCTTGGATCCTGTGCTGCATATTCTTCCTTTACCCACCCTGCCCTCCACTCTCTGCTCTTCTGCACTCTGCTATGAATCCCAGAAAATGATCTCCATGGGCTCTATCATCAACCTCTCTTGCTCTCTGGTTTTTGGCTGACCTTGACCAACAGGAGACACAGGCAGGAGACAGAAGTGTGGAAGTAGAGAAAAGTCAAGGTCTGTATTTTCCAGCTTCCTCCTTTCATTACCAAACCAAAATGGGTCTGCTTCTTGGTGAGTTGAAATTAAAGCCTTCACCAGAAGTAGTTGTCACACAAAGTAAGATTTATTTGCAGAAAATAAGGAGTCCACGGGGAATTATTTCCAAAGCCATGGCTCTCTGAGCAAGGTAAAGCAGGGGGCTTTTATTTTGGATAGGGAATGAATATGCAAAAGGGAGACGAGGGTATTTGCTTGCGCAGGTGCAGTTTGAAAACATGCTTCCACATACATCGCATATTATGGTAATAAAGCCTAAGCTCCTCCTGGGGCAGAGATCTTAACATTAAAACGAAGCAAAAGTAATGCTTGGGCACTTCTCAGCCTGTCTGTGTAGTGAGCAAGTCGCTCTTGCAGTGGGGTTTGGACCGATTTTGGTGATTGCCTCTCTTAACGTAACTAAAAAAAACCATTTGGAGAAACAATTAAGTGATTCTGAAACCTCCTTTGAGTTACTCTTGGGGCAGTTAGTCGCTGACACCTGCTGGACCAGAGTGGGCCATGCTGCCTTCTCCTCCCCAAGGCCATAGCTCCTGTCAGAGAGCCTTCTCCTAAAGTTACAGCTCAGGTACTGCTAACTGCTCCCACTCCCTACTCTTCAGATCTGAGAATGATAACAGCTTCTCATTGTTGGTAAAGACACTCGGTGTTTCTTTCACCATCTCCTGTTAGTTTCCTCTAACTTGGCCTATCCCTTCATTAAACTTGCTTCAATTACCCGTCTGAGGGTTCCCCTCCCTCTACACCCCAGCACGGCACTTCTAACCTGCCTTGTTGCCTATCCATTAGTGCTGCTCTCTTCTCACCTTATTATCACCTCGCCTCCTCCTCCTCCAAGGTGCTCATGCTCTCTGCTTTATGGCCCCTCCCTCCGCCATTTACAAAGTTGCTTCTCCAGGTGCCTATGTTCATGCACTAGTATGTCTACAAACTGGGACTCATTAAAAAGGGAACAAATTATACTCAAAGCTTGAAAAATTCCCCCAGTTGGAAGAATTACAAAGTCTAACTTCTTTCTGGAAAACTTATCATCTTGGGTGGGACGGGAAGAAGCTCAGGCGTAGGCATGCTGGGGGGCTCAGGTACCAGTCCTACTTCCTTGATAAAGTGTCTACGTGGCCTTCCCTAAGTTGCTTCCCCTCTCGGAGCCTCCGTTTTTTGAACTGTAGAACAAAGGGGTTGGATTAAGAGATCACTCAAGTTTCTTCCCATTTTATAATTCCAATTTGCTTTGTCATGTTCTGTTTGGGTCTCTGGGGCACAACTAACTCCAATTATCTACAAGGGGGTTTATCCTTAAGTAGTCCTGGCACCCAACAGTCATGACAACCACTGGAATGAAGGCTCTGGCTCCATATATATAACTCACTACTTTCCCCAAAAAACAGCTCTTCCTCCTGGATCCATCTTGATTGGCTCCATCCACCCGGTAACCTAAACCAGAAACCTGGGGATCAGCTAGACTCAGAGTCCTCACTCTCCCTCAACCCCCATAGCTGATGGATCACCAAGTCCCATCCAGTCTAACTATATGACATCTCCCATGTGTCTCAACCTTCTTCTCCAGCCCATTTCCCCTGCCCACTTCAGGGCCCTATCAGTGTGCTCTTAGATTATTGGAACTGCCTCCTACCTGATTTCCTGACTCTAGTTGTTACACGTACCCCCTCCAAGACCGGCTACCACAGTTAAAATCCCCAAAACACAAAACTTACACTCAACACCCTCCCCCTACTCAAGAACCTTCAGTGGTTCCCCACAGTCTAGAAAAAAAGACCCAAACTTGGAACATACCCTTTAAGGGTCTTTGTGATCTGAAACCCTGCCTATGTATCTGTCAAAGCCTCAAAATTGATAATGTTGATAATACTACATCTAACTGCTGGCTATTGTGTCATGTTCTGTGCAAGAACATTGCATAGAATATCTCAAGTCTCAGCTCAGTGAAGTCATCCTGGCTGCAGAAGTCTCCAACCACTCCTTGACTTCCAGAAACTTGCAATATTTTGAATTCTGATTCTCAATTCCAGCATCCGTGCATCCCAAAGCTCAAATTAGAAATGTTACTTAATTGACAGAGAAAATCCAGGTCCCTTTAGAAAGGACCATGAAAATGCAGAATAATGTGGGGGTAGGTATCCTAAATTAGTTAGCTAAGAACAAAGACAAACCATTATGTAGACACACAACAATTTAGCTTCATGCAGATGGCGGTCAAGATACTGAGAACTAGGGGAGGGAATTGAATCCAATTTTTTTTTCTGCCTCTTCTCCCAGTTCATTCTAACTCTCTTTGAAAGTTAGGCTTCCATATGGTTAATATTATGTTTCTGTAGCATTAGGAATCTGCAGCTTTAGCTCATTAATACTCATTAACAGGAAAGGCTCATAATAATATCCTTCGCATCTGTGTGGCATTTTATGGTTTTAAAGCGACACCATATGCATTATCTCATTTAATCACCTTCAATCCATGGGAGGCAGGGTCCAGCTAGAGGAGTTCATTGACTGAGGAGAGGGATATCCCCACTCAGGGACCACAGGGAAAGATGAGAAGACCAAGGGGTGCCTGAGATTTAATGAGGAGATGAGGCGGGTAAATCAGTTAAGTCTAAGACTTTGAGTTACAGCATATTTTTTAAAAAGAAATGCTTCCAGTGCTACTTGGAGCAGGAATGGATTTAACAGAGAGCTGCCTAGAACAGGCCTGGCTTTTGTGAAAGATGACATGAGTGGAGCCATGTTAAAATAGAGCCGGGGCAGCCATTTCAGAGGAATTGCCTTGCACATCTTGTTTTCTTTATCTTCCAAACTGGACAAAACTGCCAACATTCCAAGAAGTCAGTAAGAACAAGAATATCCTGTTTAAGGATTGATGCAATTGGACTTTGCTAACGACTGAATCTCAAGCCAATCAATGAAGTACAAACCTAGCCTTACCTCCTCTAGCACCAATGAATTCTTTGATACAACTCACCTCATCTTCCTCCCTTTTT
Organism: Diceros bicornis minor; assembly: GCF_020826845.1. NCBI lineage: Eukaryota > Metazoa > Chordata > Mammalia > Perissodactyla > Rhinocerotidae > Diceros > Diceros bicornis. The sequence continues at coordinate 18,741,392 of NC_080758.1, forward strand.
CCCATAAAAACCCTGAACCCCTCTCCTGTAACTGGGACACTATTTAGGTTTTCACCTGAATCTGTGCTCCCCAAATTGCAATTTTCTGATCCCAGATAAGCACTTTGCCTCTTAAACTGGTTTCTGCTTTTGTAGGTTGATGCTTTAATGAGCAGGCAAGAGTTAACTTATAATTAGCACATCACAATGTGGCCCATCAAAGACTGGACTTGGCTTCTTTTGCAGCAAAGTACTTAAAAACTCATAGATTCTCTGGCTAGATAAGCATCGTTCTTGCCCTTGGCCTTTATTTTCTCCATAAGCCAAGAGTGATGTCCCCACTTGTGCAGTGGGGACACCCACACTCACACGCATGTGGTGTGATGTAATGAGGAGGTTTGAAGTACTAGCTCTGGGACCACAGGACTTCTGCTCAGCTCCTTTGAACACCCTTCCATTTGCAAGTCACACTAACTCTAAGCTTGAGTTTCCTCATCTGTGAAAAATGAAAATAATACTTCTTACTTCATAATGTGGCTGTGAAAAATCAAATAATCCAAATGATGATCTGACAAGTAGCAAATCCTCACCTAAGGTTTATTATTATTGTTGTTGTTGTTGTTGTTATTGTTATTTAAATACACAGAGATTTCTTTGTGCTTGCTTGTCTACCCCACTAGACTTTGAGTTCCCTGAAGAGCAGGGACCAGAGCTGATTTCTGTATCCATCTAGGAGTCCAGCATAGGACAACCCCCATAGCATTGCTGCCAGGGTTAGATGGGTCAATCCAAGCCACATGAGTGAACAATGCTCTGCCTGTAGTAAGTACGTGATCATTGTTGTCTTTTATTACTATGATCTGTTAAGTTAATATGTGTAGCCTTGAAAAATTTCTAAACTTATGAGAAATGCTCATGCATGAATATGTGGGGAGCCCAAGGTCTGGGGAGGGCCACGGGAGTTCATGTAGTAGACAATGACTGGTCCATGAATCAGGAGAGAGAGTTCACCAGCTGGCTCCACCTCCACTCCACTCTGTAACTCCAACCAGCTCACTTTTGCTCTCCAGGCCTCTGTCTCGCCATCCACTAACTGAGAATAGAGTGAGAGGCTCCTCAAGGACTTCCCAATTTGAGATGGTGTACTCCAGGGCTGGAGTTCTACATGGGCTTGAACAGGCCTGCCTTCTAGTCCTGGGGGTATGTTAACCCAGAAAATACACTGAATCTTGAATCCTATGAAAAGACAAGTGATATTGTCTGCATTGAAATGTTCTAAGTATTAAATGAAGTTAGGGGCCGGCCCCGTGGCTTGGCAGTTAAGTGCGCGCGCTCTGCTGCTGGCGGCCCAGGTTCGGATCCTGGGCGCGCACCGACGCACCACTTCCCCGGCCATGTTGAGGCCGCGTCCCACATGCAGCAACTAGAAGGATGTGCAGCTATGACATACAACTATCTGCTGGGGCTTTGGGGGTAAAAAAAAAAAAATAAGATAAAAAATAAATAAATAAATGAAGTGGGATGTGAGGGCCAATGACAGGTAATAAATAATAAAAGTTTATATCTTTTCTCCCCCTTTCCTAACATGCTGTGGTTCTAGATCCTATGGTCATAAGAGAGGGTTGGGTGAATCATAAATACAGAAAAACATTATCAAGAAGCTTCAATATGTTTCCCTAGTGGGCTGAGTGGTTTTAACAATTTCTCCACTGAAATCGCCTGTCTTTGTGTGCCTTCTATAGCAAGTGGCCACACAAAAGGAAATGACCCTCCCTTCTGGGAAGTATTGGAATGCAGAGACCTTGGACCACCTGGGGAATGTCTAGGCCAATAGGCAAGGTCTTTGCAAGAAGTTCTGCCCACCTCTGGGTCTTGAATTCCCAGGCCTAATGCTCTTGGCTCTGAGTTGAGGCCTTGTTTCTGTATGTGATGGTTAATTTTATGTGTCAACTTGACTCAGCCATGGGGTGCCCAGATATTTGGTGCAATATTACCATGGGTGTGTCTGTGAGGATGTTTTTGGATGAGATTAACATTTGAATCAGTAGACTAAAGCAGATTGCCCTCCCTAATGCGGGTGGACCTCATCCAATTAGCTAAAAGCTTGAACAGAACAAAAAAGCTGACCCTCCCCTAGATAAGAGGAATTCCTCCTGCCTGACTGCCTTGAGCTGGGACATTGGTCTTCTCCTGCCTTCAGATTCAAACTGAAATGTTGGCTCTTCTTGGGTCTTGAGCCTGCCAGCCTTCAGACTGGAACGAAACCATTGGCCCTCCTAGGTCACCAGCTCGCCAACTGCAGATCTTGGGACTTCTCAGCCTCCATAATCATGTGAGCCCACTCCTTATAATAAATCTATATATCCTATTGGTTCTGTTTCTCTGGAGAACTCTGACTAACACACTGAGTCATCACCTTGAGCTACGAGTAGTGTGGAATAATCATCCCATTAATGGTGCCCATCTTGATTATTGGCTGCAGATATCACTATTAATCAATGTCTCCTGTGAGAAGGCCTGCTGACCCAGCCTTGGGCCTTGGATCCTCTACAAGGGAGGTCTTGGATGTGTCCATGCAGCAGGAAGGGAAGTTCTCCGGACCAGTAGTTCTCAAAATGTGGCCCCCAGACCAGCAGCGTCAGCATCACCTGGTAACTTGTTAGAAATGCAAATTCTCAGACCCCACCTGAGTCCCCTGACTCAGAAACCCTGGAGGTAGAGCCCAGAAATCTGTGTTTTAACCAGCCCTCCAGGTAATTCTGATGCACACTCAAGTTTGAGAACCACGGTCTGTAAAGCTTGATGATGAGGAGAGGGGCTATATCCCTTGAACTGAGGCAGCTGGAACAATGGAGTTCAGAAGTCTGGGTTCAGGTCCTGACCCTACTACCCACTACGCACGGCACCTTGAGCAAATGATCTAACCTCTGTAAGCCTCAGTTTCCTCATCTTCAAATGGACATAACAATGAATGTCTTTCCAGGTGCTCCTGTTTCCTCAGGGATTACAATACCTCCTACGTGTGAGGTGTTAACACACACAAAGTAATGACCTGGACCTTGCACAGAGTTCCAGCTCTCAAATTTTTACTTTCCCTTCTCATCTGGCCAAATAATTCTCTTCATATTTCCCTGAAAAATACCCAATACTTTCTCATTTTTGTAGTTTGCTCATGCTGTTTGTTCACTTTATGTTGGTGCTTCTCAAATTTTAATATGGCACATGAATTACCTGGTTATCATATTAAAATGTGTATTCTGATTCCTTATGTCTGAGGTGGGACCTGAGAGTCTGCATTTCTAACAAGTTCCCAAGTGTTGCTGATGCTTCTGGTCCATGGACCACACCTTGAGTGGTAAGGGTCTAACCGACATTGCCAGCTTCCAATTTCCACCTGATAAAGTTCTGTTCACCTTTCACTGCCCAGCTCTATTGCTACAACTTCCAGCAAAATGCTGAAAGTAAAGAATAGGTTGAAGGACAGAAAGGTTGGGGGCAGAAAGAGCCCTTTGGGGAGAGAATATGTCAATATTCTGGCATGTGGGATCAGTGTTCCAATTAGGGAAGATGGCAGGAGGAAGCATTTGGGAGAGGACATGACTGAGAAATTAGAGCAAAGGTCTTGGGCTTATTGACCAAAGAGTTGTGGAGAATTCTTGTAGAGACCCAGCTTGAGCAGATGATATTCACTGAGTCAGAGAATAATGCAGGAGGAGCAGGTGAATAGAAAAGGAAGCATGTAATCAATGTGAGTATGGACACTGGGTTTGGGGTGCCTATAGAACATCCAACTACAGATGCCCAGTAGGCATTTGGATATTTGGGTCTGGAGCTCAGCAGAGAGGTCTGTGTGAAATGCTGAATTTTGGAGGTCACCTGCATGCAGAAGTAGCCATAAATGTGGCTGAGATTGTCCAGAGGAGGATAGAGAAGGCACCAGAGTTATGCGGGCAGTAGGGTACATGCATGCACCCATCTATTCCTGTCTTATCTCAACCCCCTGTAGTAGTCTGTTCTTTGCACACAACTCTCCCCAACCTGGGGACTTTGAGGGAGTGGAGATCTGGAGAGGGGCTTAGATATCACCTTGGTGGAAAAAACGTGTGAGGATTTTGGAAGCAGTTAAATCTGAATTTGAATCTCAGCTCTGCCGCCTACTAGCAGTGTGACTTCAAGCACACTGACTCAGCTCTCAGAGTCTCCATTTTGTTATCTAAAATGAGAGCGAGAGTATCTCTCCAGCTGGATAGTTGGGGCCTCAATATGATACATGTATGTTTATGATGTGCTTCTTGGCACCCAGTAAGTGTTCAGGAAATGTGAGCTCCCTTCTCTCTTCCATCCCCACTGCTGCCCCAAGAATTAAACTGTTCTTGGTGGTGACACTCTTGGGGAATGGTCATTTTCATAACTGCCTTTTCCAACCTATGCTCCATGGGGCCTAGAATGCCTGACCTACCTGAAGCATAGTTTTCTTTCCCCATCTTTCTGTGTCTCACCAAAGGGCCGGAGTCCACTGCCTTTTCCAACCTATGCTCCATGGGGCCTAGAATGCCTGACCTACCTGAAGCATAGTTTTCTTTCCCCATCTTTCTGTGTCTCACCAAAGGGCCGGAGTCCCATGCAGCTCTTCTGCCCCCATCTCCATGCCTGACCCTTAAAACTACAGCTGCCCACATCCCCAAATGCTATATCTCATCTTTAATATTTGTTGAATGAAAACATTTACATATGAGAAATCTCATGCTCAGACATGTCGAGAAACTTGCCCAAGATGGCACTGCTGCCTTAAATCCAAGGTCACACAGTTGAGTGTAAAATCCATGCAACTTTCATTGACACCTACACTTGTTTTCACTTGAGTAAGACTTCCAATTTATTTTTATTTTTAATTCTGCCTCTCTGGAGCCAAAGTTTATGATCTGCAAATGGACCCAAATAGCTTCTGCATTTGCCAAGGTCATTCCCTACCGGTCCACAGGGGCAGCTCCGCCCAGGGGTCGTTGTAGGTGGATGCTGCCTCCAGTGATGTCGCTGCAGGAAAGTTTCCCCTGGGACGTGATGGACTTCAGGGGTCAATGCTGTTGTTCCTGGCTTTGCACTGCCTCTTGTTAATGTGCTAACTGCCTCCCAAGGAGAACGCTCTAGTCAAAGTGGTTGATATTGCATTATGCTCTTGAGAACTAGAAAGGAATTCACAGTGACAAGAAAAAAAACAGATGATGATAGGAAACAAGTGGAGCAGCTCCATCCCTCATGTTTTCAACTGGGCTTCCTAGGAGGAGGTAAACAGCATGGTCCTTCTCTCTTCCTCACCCCACTGGTTGTCCCCAACCACTCAGAGCTGAGCTGGGCCTCCACCTGCCCATCAGACACTGCAGCACCATGATCACCAGCCGGCATCCTCCTAAGATCTGTTGGGCTTTCTTGATTTCAGAAATAATTGTAAGCCCCTAGTAACATGGCTGTATGTCCTAAAACCTTTCGTTAAGCAAGAAAACAAAGCATCCCATTCGGGGCTCATGATTCAAGCTTAACAGCATTCAGCCCAAGCTGCAGTTCATAATGGGAAGAGTGTTTGCCTATTAATAATACACCAGCTATAATTACCGGGCCGCCCCAAGATCAGCACACTCACCTGGCTCCCTTGCCCTCTACCCGCTTTTTACCCTGCAGCTGCATGGAAGAATTTGCAAACGCCTAGGCAGTCTTCCCGAAATGTTAAGAAGCAAGCACTCTACAGATTGGCACACCAACTTAGTACAGAGTTTGTAATTACATATGGGTGTGGTTATTTGATTAAAGTCCGTCTTCCCCACTAGGCTGTGAACTCCGTGAGGACAGGGCTGGTGCCTGTTTTGTGTGCATTTGTTTCAAAAGAGGCACTTGATATTTATATGTATGTTTATATTTATGAGTAAATGAATGAAAGATACACACAGAAAGGGTAGAACTTCTTTCTCACCTCTTTATTCTGCCACTTAGCCACAAGGCATGCTGGGAGCCAGTGCGGAGGAAGCTGGAAAATTGAGTTTTGGGGCAATCAACCAGCCATAACGATCTGGCCCCATGAGCGTCAGCAGCCAGAATCATACAGTCTGAGGGGGTTGTGAACCACCTCTCCTTAAGGGTCCAAGTTGATGGTCCCAGAGCAGGTAGATTTGTTTCCCGATGACAATGGCTGAGATGGAGTGGTTCAATGGTCAGAGAGGGAGGCTGTGTGGAACTGAATTCACACTCAGACTATCTCGTGTTACCAGTGTCCATCACCACACGTACAACCTGCCTTTGCCCAAATGAGTGAACCCCATCTATTTCCTGGGACCAGCAACTAGGGTTTCACGCATGCGAAGTCCTTTAGCCCAACCAAAATCTCATTTGATCCTGAGCTGGAGCCAATTAATGCTTGACTTACCTCACCTTTCTGTACCAGGGACTCTCCATTCCCAGATAGCAGCCTGTGTGATCATGAAGTGGAATCAAAATCAGAGCAGAAGAGGGGATTGGGAATTCCAAGCAGAAGGAAGCTTTAGCCCACTTTGCTGGGTACCCTCCTCATGGCCCTGAACCCTAAATCACATCAGTGCTGGACTTCCAACTTCCTTACCTAGGGGCTTTCTCTTCCTACCAAAGCTCACTTTTGCGCATCTAAGTGATAGGCCAGGAGGTGCTAGGAAATTAACACCTCCCTACCCTACTCCCACACTCCACCACCCGAAGTAGCCCTTTGCCAACAATTGATGGGGGGGGTGGTGTGTAAATACCCCAGTTCTCTCACCCTTCAGGTGGGATAACTATGAGGTGTGTTCTACACTGGCTCCCAGAAACTCCCCAGAGGGTTAAAATCTAGTCACCACAGGTGCAATAACGCACCTTCTAATGGCAGCCTTCCCTTCCCAGTCTTACTTTCCTACTCCTCCTCCAGTGCTTCCTGGGATCAACTCTCAAATAAACTACTTGCACTTGAATGTTTGCCGCTGGTTCTCCTTCTGGGGGAACCTAAACTAACACAGGACTGTATGTGGAAAGACCGGGAAAAGGATAACAGAGAGTGAGTTTGAGGAATGTCAAATGGTATTTCGTGCAGGTGGAACAAAATACCAAGGGGAACTGAGGCAGGAGAGGCTGGCTGGGGGCCATCTTGAGAGACCTGCTGCACCAACCTGAGGAGTATGGTTTCCTCTGAAGGGCAATCACCATCTGTTACCTGGGGAACAGTGCTGCAGATAGCCATGTAACAATGGCTCTTAAGGCCAGAAAGACCCAACATCGTCTAATCCTGTCCCCATCCAATATTTGAATCCCTTCCACAGCATCCCCATGTCTACTCAAATGCTCCCAGTAGATTGAAAGCTCACTCTCTTGTCAGGCTGCTCATATCAGCCAGATCTGACTACTATTAACTAACTTCTAGAAAGTTCTAGAATTATCCTTCTTGTTTGTTAGAAAGACGTAATTGTTCTCCCGTATGAAAATCCTTTGATATATAAACTGTCTCCAACCTGACTTGTCTCTTCTCCAGGCTCAATCCAGTTCCTTCCACCATTTTCCATGTGACAAGGTTGCTTGTCCCTGCTCCATCCCTGGCCCTGTCTTCTTCATGTACTCCAGACTCCCAACTTTGAGAATGATATTCTAGATGTGATCCAACTAGCCCAAAGAAAAGGAGGTTTCTAGTATTTGCATCCTCCCTGACCCATAGGGAACTGTTAACTAAAACTACTTTCAGTCCCTCATTCATTCAATTCATTCAATATATATTTATCGAATACTTACCATGTGCTAGACACTATTCTAGATGCTGGGTATAGATCCAAATTTTTTTAAAAAAAAAAACCTGCATATGGAGTTTATATTCTAGAGCAGGAGTCAGCAAGCTATTTCAATTCTGGCCTGCTGCCTGTTCTTGCAAATAAAGTTTTATTGGAACAGAGCCATGCCCATTGAGACTGTATGGCCCACAAAGCTGGAAATGTTTACTATCTATCCCTTTACAGAAAAAGTTTCCTGATCCCCATTTCTAGAATGCCTACCAGAATGCTAGATACTGAAGATACAGCAATGAAGGGACAAACTCTCTGCTCTCAGAGCTTGTGTTCCAGAAGCCCAAATAAGTACCAGGCAATGTTTGGGACACTGGGGATTCTGCAATGAGTAGTGAAAGAATCTTCCCTCATGGAATATTCTAGAGGCCCTATTATGTGCCAAGCTCTGTATGGCACTGGTACAGAAGTGAACCAGAATGACAAAATCCTTACCCCCATGGACCTCCCAGTCCACTTGGGGATAAGGCAACAAACAAACAAACAAAAAGACAGCTCTGATGATGTTAAAAGCTATGGAAAAAGTAAGCAGGAGCAGGGATGTCCATGCATGGACTGCCATCATGTGTTCCCCACTCTTCTCCTTGTGTAGTTGTTTTGGTACAAATGGAGGCCCTGATATGGATGTAATCCTGTTAAATTCTGTCTAGTTGGGCTGGGCCTTTCGTCCCAGGCTGTTGAGATGTGAAGGGGCACAGAGGCAAAGCTGTCGGGCACATCAGTCACTCAGGCATGGCCCCCAGGGGACCGTCCTGCCCCAAGCCCCAGGGAGGCAGTGCCCACAGATGCACAATAACCATGTGTATCTTCTCATCTCCTTTCGAAAGGAGGATGGCTGGACGGGTATGTGTGTCTAACACTTTAAAGCAATCTTTACTGCTCCGTTTAACTAAAGTGTTTTTCCACACAAGTTCCTCTGTTCAAGCATTCCTTCTAATTACCATTTTCCTTTTACAGTGTGTTGTGTAGAGCTCACAGGAGTAGGCTCATGGTGAGCAAGATCCCCTGTGGTGGCAGGGAAAATAAGGCCTGGCTATTAGGGGGCTCGGTGAAGCGGCAGCTTCTCCATCTTCCCAGCAGGGGGGAGAAACAGCCCAGAAACTACACCACACCAGGCCAGACACAGCTCAGTAGGACCTGGCTCTGACATGGCTTTGTAAGGTTAGGAAATACCATTGACTTTAAGGGGGATGCAGAGGCTCTATCCAGAAGTCTGGAATATACCGGAAAGTTTCTGTTCCTCTGTGGATTGAGGCACAACCAGCTGCTCCACCAGGATCTGATTTCCTCATGCATTCTTTGCATTCCTTCAACAAATATGCAGTGAGTACCCGCTATGGGGACTGGAAGAATTAATACACGGCAAGCGATTAGAACGGTGCCTGGGACATAGTGTGTACTGAATCAATGCTTGGTTGTTATTATTATGATGATAGGCAGGCACCAGCCTTCATTTATTCATTCATTCATCCATTCAGTCTTCCAGCAAACATTGGCCAAGGGTTAATGATGTCCAAGACTGCTGGAGATACAGAAAGGAATGGGGTAAGGGTGGATGGGACTGGTCAAGTAAGGAGATGCAGGACAAGGGAGAGGAGGGTGCAGGGTTGCTGGCTTGTGTTCTTAGAAGGATGGTGCTGCCGTTCACTGAGACAGAAAACCAAGGAAAGGTCTGCCCGGGGAGGGGTGGGTCATGAGTTGGATCAGGAGGATGATGAGTACAGTTACCTGTGGATACCCCAGTAGAGACGTTCTTTGGATATTTGGGATATGAGCCTGGGTCTCAGAGACAAACCTGGAGAGTGGGGTCAGTCCCAGGCTGTGGCACAAGGTTTCCTGAGGGTTTCCCCCCACAGATATGGCCTGATACTCAGAGGAGACCAGGGGAGGTTGTTGGGGTCCTTGAAGAGTTAGCACAGGCTGACTGTCAAAGTGTCTTATTTAACTGAAAACAAAGGGCAGTGATTAGCCTTGGGTCTTAGCCCAAGAAGCAGGTGTGACCCATCTGATGGGCCACATTTTATTTATATATATAAATAAACACATTATATATGTATAACGTCCCAGCAGTTGGGGACATTATTGACCCTCGGCCAACATTTGCTGGAAGACTGAATGGATAAATTAATCAATAAATGTAGGCCGGTGCCTGCATATCCTAATAATAATTACAACCAGGCGTTGATTTAGTACATACTATGTTCCAGGCACCTTCTAACTGCTTGACATATATTAACACTAACGACTGGGATACATTCTGAGAAACGCATCATTAGCCGATTTCATCATTGTGCAAACATCATAGAGTGCACTTACACAAACCTAGATGGTATAGCCTACTACACACCTAGGCTATATAGTATTGATCTCATGAGACCACTGTCGTATATGTGGTCCATCGCTGACTGAACGCATGTGTAACACGTGTGTGTGTGTGTGTGTGTGTGTGTGTATAATCTCCAAGGTACTGTGTAGCCAGGCTCTGTTCCAAGTGCTTTGCAAATATTAACTCATATCCTTACTGCATCCCTATGATTAGCTAATATATTCAATTTTGCAGATAAGGAAAATGAGACACAGAGAGGTTACTTAATTTGCTTAAGGTCTCACAGCTACTAAGTGATAGAGCTGGAATTCAAACCCAGGCAGTCTGGCTGCAGATCCCTGCTCTTAACCACTGCACTTTTGCTGTGTTCCAACGCGAGTGCAGCTCCTGGAGAAATGCGCACCGCCCCCACCACCACCACCACACACTCCCGGTGCCTGGAGCCGGCTGGGCTCACAGGAGGCGTGCAGTCCTCCTCTGCCGGGCTACAGTCAGCCCCTTCCCTGGGGCCTGTGCCCGTGTGCTCCTCTCTTCAGACAGAAAGCCAGCCCCTGCTTCCAGCCTTTGCTCCGTTTCTTCTTGCTCACTTGTTGGAGGCAAGGACAGTCCCAGGGCCCCGGGCTCAGCAGCAGGAACTGGAGTCTTGGCGGCAGAATGTTGGCTCAGAGTGTCTCAGTGTGGGCCGCCTCCTCCAGCTTTATTAGTCGTCTTTTAAAATAGACTTTTCTATTTCAAACACCTCCACTTGCCACTTGCTGCTCATCTTTCAGCACATCCACCATGTTTCTCTGTCATCGTAATATGCTGCTCAGAATACCACAGACATACCGACTTTTTGTGAAATAGCAGCCTCTCGGGAGAGTTTTCTTTCCCTCTTTTAATTATGCTGTTTCCCAGCTGGCTTTTTCTTTTTGAAAGGTGAGCCTCAGATTACTGATTGTTCAACCATTAATTTCACGTTTTGATCACACTTATCAGATGGAGGCAGGAAGAGTTGTTAGATGATGGTACAGTTCTAGTCTCTTACTTTGCAAAGGGAACAACCATGTCTCAGAGAGGGAGCTTGGCCTGTCTGAGATCACACAGCCAGTTAGTAGCCGAGCTGGGGCTGAAATCTGAACTAGTTAGCATTGCAGTGTGGAGATTTAATAATAGGAGAAATAATAATTCATATTTATCACATCATTAAAGTTTACAAAGCATAAACTTTAGTTCTCAGGTCTCTGGACCTTCTGTCCTCTACTGGATCATGTGCTTGGTCATTTCATCTAAGGAGAGAGGACCTTTTTCTCCCAAAGCCAGCTGTCCACTCTATCCACAACTGTAATTCCAAGTGCTCTCATCCTGTAAGAATCAAGCACCCACGATGATATTTGAGGCTCATCAAAGGGCAATGAGCACTTATTTGAGAGCCTCATGTCAATTTCAGAGTCACCCCAGGGCTAACTCTGCAGCCAACTCCTCCATCTCCTGAGACACCCCGCCTCCCCCGTCCTTCTAGTGACTGTGTTTCCCCCTGGGGTGGCAGGAGGGAACTGGGCGTTCCCCACCACACGATGAAGTGTCTTCCCAGTAGAGACTCAGCAATGATAGAAAATATTTCATACAACTATGAAGACCCATAGAAAATATTTCATCCAACTCTCCTACTTGATAGATTGGGAAGCTAAGGCCCAGAGAAGGAAAGTGACTTGCCCAAGATCCCACTACTTTGAGACACAAAACAGGTGCCTGGACCAGTTGTCTCTTGTCCCCTATGTTCTAGATACCCAACATCAACCTCTGGCTAAACGCTGCCTTGAGTGTGGCTTGTCTAATTGTCTTGTCAAATAAAAATTATTCCATGGAGAATAGTAATAAAATTATAGGGCAGTAGCGACTCACCCACATCGCCCTTCCATTGTCCAACCCCGTGGTCCTCCATCTTGGCTGCACATCAGAACTGTGGCGCTTTATAAATATTCAGATTCCCAGGCCCTGCCATAGACGGAATGGATAAAATTCCTAGGGAGTGGGGCCCCAGCATCTGTGTTTTTTCAAAGCTGCACAGGTGATTCTACAGGCAGCCAGGGATGGGCAAGTCTGGTCCACCTCACAGCCAAGAATCACATCAGCAGGTTTGAATCATTGTGATTGAAATGGAATGTAACTAATTATATTTTTGAGCTTTAAAAGCTTAATTTGAATACAATTAAAACATGAAGTTGACAGAGTATGAAAGATTGCTGACTGGAGGAGCTCTTTCTGAGTCACACCTGATATTGGAGGGTGAGCTTGAAATTTCACTCGCCTCTGCTTACAAAAAAGAACACATCAGACCATACACCCACAAAGTAATAATGTGCCTCGCTAGTGCAAACTGTGAATGCTCAGGTGCATAAAGGACCATTTTCTTTTCAAATTGCAAATTAAGAAAAATAAGTGGTAAATAATAAAAGTTAGAGATAAAAATGAATCTTAGCCCTCCCACATGGTGTTTCCTATCATTATCTCTAGTTCTCTCTCCTAAAATGCAATCTGTCCTCAGATCAAGTATGAAGTCTAAGGCCCAAAGTCAAAGTTTTTTTGAAAGACAAAACTCATTCAGAAGGTAGCAGGCACAAGGAAATGCACAAAAGAAAACAGGGGTCTTTATGGGCCTCAGAACAACCATCTTCTGAACCTCATCCCCTCTCACCCAGACATTCACCCTCGGTGCACAGCTGAGTGGAGACAAGGCTGCAAGGAACCAGAGATCATCCTCGAAAGTGACAATTCAACAGAAAATGCACTGCCTAACAAGAGAGGAGGCATTTCATCCTAAAGCTGAGGAAAGATAATAAAAATCAAGGGGTTTTTCATGTGTTTTAGGAAATATGAGAAAATGTTCAGGTTTCCCCTGAAATGAAAAGGGCACCTATCTGCTACAACGAGAGGAAAAGAAAGGGGGAAACAAGCGTAGGTTGAGGGTTGAGCGCTTTTCTGGTCTGTATTATACTTGTATCTTTCACATTCATCCTCTGCGCCTGATTCAACTATCAGCCCGACCACAATGATGAGTAGTTATAACTATCCCCATTTTGAGAATGAGGGAAATGATGTTTGGAGTGGTCAAGACCCTCCCAAAATCCCACTAGCTAGGAGCCAGTGCAGCTATAGGGGAGGAAGAAATATTCCTCTACATTTCCAGGTCCTCTGGGCTGGTCTAAGAATTAAATTGACATAAGACAGAATAACAGGAGAAAATCAGATAAATTTAATAGCATGTGTACATGGAAGAAACCCAGGAAAACTGAGAAACTCACCAAAATGACTAACGCCACTACCTTAAATACCATCTTCAGCTAAAGACAAAGGAAGATGTTGGGGGTAGTGGTTTGGGACTTTAAAGGGGAGGAAGGCAATCCACATGAAGAAGGAAAAGCAAATGTTTGGTAAACAAATGTTTGCCATGCCTTACAGAGACAATGGAACATGGAGAGGACTTTGATCAAATGGGCCTTGCTAGGTTCCTCCCTGTCTACCACACCTATTTCATATTATACTATGGTTATCTACAGTGATAGCTCCTTCCTGGACCAGGCCTTCTATCTTAAATTCATTTAGGAAGCTAGGGGGTAGGTCAAATTTTCATCCTGAATTTTTTTGTTCTTAAAAATAATCAAGCCAAAGAGACATATTTTGGGGTGGCAAATTCTGACTCCTTACACAGCAAAATTTTAATCCATGCCTTTCTAACTCCAAGTGGGGAGAGATGTCTTTCCACTGGAGACAGGGATGTGATGAAAAGCTGAGAGGGAGATAAGGGGGAGCTTCCTTTATCCATTTTGGTGGGAACCATGGACATCCGGACCAGGATCTTACATTGGAACTTTCTCTAGCTGAGAATATCAGAAACATTGCTTTTAGCACTTCTGGCTGATAAAATGGAACTGTAAATGAAGACCAGCATTGAATCACTCTCCCCTCGAGTCTTTTCTGCAATTGTTCACCCTTCTCTGTGTGTCATTGTTTCAAACCCTCAAATTGTCTTTTTCGCCTTCCTCTGAGTTCCTCTCCACCCTTCCTTCCACAGGCAGTCAGGAGTCACTCCCTTCCTCTCTGTAGTGCTACCTGCCATGCCTGGGGGAAAAACCAAAGTCAGCTATCCAACCAAAGGACGAGAGGCTGAACCCAACACAATGGATGGGTGATCCAGAGAGTTAGAACTCAAGAGAGACAGGGCAAAACCAGGGAAACCAATGTTTATGTGTCAGGCACTGGGCTAAAGGCTTTATATACATTGTGTCATTTGATTTTCATGATAAACCTGTGAAGTAATGTTATCCCCCATTTCACAGATGAGAAAGCTGAGGCATGGGCATAAGTTAAGTAACTTACCTGAAGTCATACAGTGAGTGTCAGAACTAGGCTTTGAACCCAAGACTAACCTGAAAGCCAGTGTTTTTCCACAGTACGTTGCATCCCCGGGAACTAGGAAGGAGCTCCAAAATGGAATGGTTTGGGTGGAGTAAAGTCATGAGTTTGGGCAAAGGCTGGTTATCTGAAGATCAGAAATGGCTCAAAAGTCCAGGGATATCAGTAAGAGTCCTGATAGGAATGAGACCGAATGCTCTCATTGGGTATTGAAGGAACTTTAGTAAAGAGACATTTACAAAGGTGTGGGCAGGGAGTAGGAAAACCATAAAAAAAAAAGTGCAGAACCTTGGGGATAGTAACAATGGGGTTGCTCTTACCCACCCCAGCCTGGAATGAGTGAGGGGAAGGAGCAGGTACTGGAACCTAGAGAGACAGCACTATGTGGGGACGGCCGCCTGACCGGAGCTATGACCCGGTCATAACACAGGAAGGAGGCAGGGGAATCAAGATCCCAACTCTCCTCCTTCCCTTGGGTCTCTTGCTAGCATCAGCAGGCTGAACTATCTGGAAGCCTAATGATACACTCCATACAGGTCAGCCTCCCAGGCACAGAGCTGGGTGGGGAAGAGTGGAGAGTGGATCCAGAGGAGCAAATGGAAGATTCACCCTCCCAGTTTCATGGAGAGGCAAAAACCTTCGAGAGATCCAGAGTCAGGCTGATGGAACAGGTGTGGGATCTGGGCTTCAGAACCGAGGCAGTCATGGAGCGTGCCCTGAGATGAGATCTGCCTGCAGGATGCCCCTTTCAAGGGCTCAGGGCTCACTCTGTTTATGGCTTCAACTGTCTTAATGATTCTGTTCTCTGACCAGCGCCTGGTACCTGCCCTTCCTGCCTTCAGAAAACACAGTGGTTACAAGCAGAGGTGTTGACCTAGATTCAGATCCTGGCTCCACCTGTCACCAGTCATGTGATCCAGAACAAGCCCTTGAACCTCTCCCTGCCTCAGTTTCCTCATCAGTAAAATGGGTACAAGAACAGTGCTTCCCTTAATGGTGTGCTATGAAAAATGAATGGTAAATGGTTAACACAGTACCTGGCACATACCAAGAGCTCAAAAATTATTAGAAATTATCATTACTATTATTCTTCCTCACAACTATTTATTGAGCTTCAGGCCATGAGCTGGAAGAATGGTCTGCAATGCTCATGACCTTCTGTTAAATGACCGTGTAGGGATGTACCAGTGACTCTGGCCAGATGTAAGGAGATGTGATAATAGGAAGTATAAGATGCCTTAGAAGAGGGACCAGAAGTCTCCAGGCATAAATCAGAAGAAAACCAGAAGCTGAGGATAGTAAGTTAAGGGCAGCAATTACAAAGTGTAACTCAAATGTATGTGAACTTGGAGGAGTCAAATAGCAAAGAATGGATCCCCAACCTCCTTCAGCAGCTGCCGGTGAGGAGTGTTGATGGAACTCACGCAGCAGCCCTGGAGTTCAGCCAACACTCCACTTGGAAATTTTTTGGTTTTGTTTTGTACCCTAGAGCCAAGCAGTCACTCCCAGAGCAGTGAGAGAAAGCGTTCCTGAGCATTTCACAGAGGCATCTTTGCAAAGGGTATGAGCATAGTCCGTTTGCATAGAAGTTGCTGCATTTGCATGAATTACTGCGGGAGCAAATGGGAACAAAATGAGCTAAAACAATAAAAATAAGTTGGCAGAGACTTTTAAGAGACTGAACGGTAAGAACTATTATCACACAGGCTGACATATCTCTGCAGTTGGTCTATCCATGGTCTTGCTATAAGGAAGCAGCTTGTCAATATCCCCACCAAACAAGCAAGGTGAGTGGGGGACACTTCTCTGCCTGGAGGGCCATGTCCTAGAGCCTGGCTGGGAACAGAGGTGTTGTGCTCTGGGTTAGCTCTCTAGGCAGCCAAACCAAAAGTGGAGTAGGGCCAGAAGGGAGATGGGTCCAAATCAGATCACCACGCTGAAGTGGTCCAGATGTGAAAGTAAACAAGATACTGTCCAGAGGTACAGATGGAAAGTAGGTTCCAGATCCCTGGTGTGTCTAAGACTGAAGCAATTTCTGAGTCAAAGAATGGGCCTCTTGGTTAATGTCTTCTAGTTCCTGCAACATGGGCAAGGATATGCTAGGACAAGGTAAAGGGGCAATGAGCAAACAGTGACCAGGCTCACCTGTTACAACATGGGCCCTTCATGAATTCATTCATTCACTCATTCATTCATTCATTCAGCAAACATTTATTGATCACCTACCCCGTGCCAGTTACTACTTCAGGCAAAGGGTATACAGCTGTGAAAAAACAAATCAGGTTACTGTCCTGATGGAGCTCACATTCTAGTGATGGGAGACAGATATAAGCAAATAAACTAACAAACATATAATTTCAGGTAAAGACAAGTACCATGTAAAATCAATAAATAAATAAAGTGGGTTATGGGCAAAGAGTGATGAGGAGGGGCGTAAACATACAAAAGCCCCAGCCTTCCCCTTCTCCGCTCTGACTCCACCTCACCTGCAGCTAAGGGATTGTCACAATGGATGGGCTGACTCGAGGCACTGACTGGGCCTCAGCTTCTGGTAGGGGTGTCACCTCACTTTAAAGTAGGTGTTGTTTTTTCTCTCCTTTCTCTCTTCTACCCAGGCAGCAGGAATAGCTAACCAACCCAGAGCCCAATCTCTAGGGACAGACCTGGCTAGCCACCCCTCCTCTCCCTTTCATTCATGTGTCTTGAGCAGCAAGGTGCTCTGCTGGCAGGCCTTGCTCCACTAGACCACGTCTCACCATCTCTTGGGCTCTTTTGTCTCTTTCCTACATGCACCCCTAGTGCAGGGAGACCTAAGGCTCAGATTTGGCCATGGAACATGGTGGGGACTGAGGAGCGACTGGCAGCAAGGACAGCAGTGACAGCCCGCTTCAATCTGACTCAACTAGTTTAGGGCAAAGGGTGCTCCACATGGTCCAGCCCAGCTCGTCGGCCATTCCCTGCTTTGGGTTTGGGAGCTCAAGCCCAGTCAACAATAGCATGGCAATTCCCCACCACTCAGCAGGTGTGTCAGTCAGCTATTGTCGCCTAACAAACAACCACAAATCTCAGTAGCGTACAACAATAAGTACCTATTTTGCTCATGCATCTGCAGGTTGGCTGGGGGTTCTGCTGATCCTGGCCTGGCTTGGCTGGGCTAGGACAAGTACGGGTGCACAGCTCTAGGCTGAAGCTCAGGTACAGTTCTGCTCCACACTGTCCTCAGTGTCTCTCATCTTCCTCGGACCAGCTGGCTAGCCAGGGCATGTTCTTTTCCTGATGATGGTAGAGGCATGAAAGGGCAAGGCACCTTACAACCTAGGCATGGAATTGAAAATATGAAGCAGTCCACTTCTGCCCCCACTCCCTTGGGCCAAAAGAAGTCACGTGGCTGAACCCAACTCAAAGAGCAGGCAACTGCATCTGCCTTTAGTGGAGCAACTGCAAAGTTGCCTGGCAAAGGATGTGGTTACAGGAAGGGGAAAAGAATTAGGGCCAAGGATTCCTCATGTGCATACCTCTCTTGGGAACATCCTAAGGAGGAGAGGCAGGGTCTAGGGAGAAAGGGACCTTACCTGGGGCACTCACCTCAAATTTGAGGTCACCTTTGACTAGAATTTGCCAATAAGGAAGCAGTTGACTCGTTATTAATGATAAAAAAAAGAAAAAACCAACATTCACTGGGCACTTACTCTCTGCTGAGTATCATTCTAGATGCTTTACATGAATAAATCCATTTTAATCCTCATAAAAATCCTTTGAGGTAGGCTCAGTAATCATCTTCATTTTGCAGATAAATAATCTGAAGCACAAGGAGGAGGAGTAACTTGTTCAAGGTCACAGAGCTAGTAAGCACCGGAGCCAGGATGGGGACCCAGGCAGTCAGGCTCCAGCACACACCCTCCCAACTGCCTTCACCACAGAGAGCATGGCCTGAGCGTGCATATCCCTAGTCTGTCCTGTGCCCTTCCACAATGTCAATGGATGCTCATGAACGGAAGGGGCTTTAGATGTGGGGAGAGGGAGGGGGAGGCCTAGGTGAGACCCAATTTGACTTGGAGAAGCTGGTGGTTGTCAGGGGTGGGAGCTCCGACCAGGGCAGCTAAGCTTGGACCAATGTAGCAAAGAGAAGAAGTAGAAAAGGAATTCAAGCTTCTGAGGGACCCAGGAAGGGGATGATGTGGGCAAGAGAAAGGCTAGGTGGGCTCCAGTGCCTAGAAAGAGGCCCTCAGGACAGAAAAGAGATTTGACATTGAGACTACACAGCTGATCTCAGCATCCCTTGTTTCCCTGAATTTGTGGAACCTGGGGCTCCTTGTCAAAGTCATACTAAGAGTGAAGGGAGGGCAGGATAGGAGGTGGAGGAGAGTGGATGCCCTGGGATCATATCTCAGGCAGCCCAAGGCATTGAGTTAAATAATAAAGAGACAGAGAGACAAGGATTCCTCTGAGGCACATTGCTAGTTTCTATACAACATGTCACTCACTTCAGTCACTCTCCTTGTTTTCTGTTATGATAAACAACAATAACAGCTTACTCAGGGAGCATTTTATAAGAGACAAGTCATTTTCAGACACAGTCTGAAAGTCATTTTCAGACAAGTCATTTCAGCCATTCACAACAATCCCATGTGGGAAGCAGCACATTTGAGAAATAATGATACCAAGGCTCAGAGAGGTTAAGTGCCTTGTCCAAGATCTCACAACTCATTAGAGGAATTGGAATCAGCACCTACCCCCTCTTAGCCATGCACTATCCTCACATCTTTCCCTGTAAGGAGGGGAAGCAGAGGAAGTCAGGCTTTGATCTCTTAAGAGAAGGTGGTTCTTTGTCTGTATCAATCATTCACACTTTAGTATGATGTATTTCCAGTCTAGTCCTGAGAGTAAAAGAACAGGACACACTCACTAGAAAGTTGCAACAAGGGCTCCACCAAGGGGCAGAAGGGAAGCAGAGCAGTGAACATCGAAGAACAGTGTCACCCAGTGTCAATTTCTCCCTGCTGTGGGACTCAGTGGGGAACCAAACTTACAAAGGTTTGGGACAAGGCAGAAGATGTCTGATGAAGACATTCAACTAATAATAATTATTATTGAGACCCTCGGGGTGCAGAGTGCTGTGCTGAGCACTTGGCAGGCTGCAGTAAAGATGACAGGGACGCTTACATTCCAGGATGGGAAGAGGCAATGAATAAGCACACAAATAAGAATGTGAAGTACAATGGGTGCTATAAAGACAGTGACGTGTCATAATGGGATAGAGAGTTTTGAGAGTGGCCAAGTGGGGTTACTACTCTGGATTTGGGAGTCAGGGAAGGCCTCTCTGAGGATGTGACATTAAGATGAGACTTGAAGAAAGAGAAGGTACCAGGCTTGCCAAGATCTGGTTGATTGGCAACATCAGGACTCAATGGAAAAAAGTTAAAATGACAACAGCAGTAAACACAGGGGAATGGTAGCAATAGTGATAACATTCACTAGGTAACAGGCACTGCTCTAAGTAATTTATACATGTTATATCATTTCATACTCGCCACAATCCTGTGAGGTGGGTATTGTCATGACCCCCATTTGACAGATGAGGAAAATGAGGCACAGGGAGGTTAAGTGACTTATCCAAGAACAGATAAGATCCAGAAGGAAGGAGAGTTGCTGGGTGGTCAGTGGTCAGGTCCCCAGGGTCCCAACACTGAATCCCAAAAGGCAATATGGTCAAAGAGCCCAGGGCTGAAACTGGGGGTACCTGGTGGCATTTTCCAGACTACGTGCAGGACCCCTACTTTCATCACCAAGCTCAATGCTGAGAGTCCAACAAAGCAGCAACCCCAGAGTGATCATACCATCGGATGAGCGGATTTAGCGCCACCTGCCCACGGATTCCCCCATTTGGGAAGCATTTGCAGCAGAGGGCTGAGTGGGAGGCCAGCCACACACAGCCCACCGCTTGTCTCATTTTGGCTATAAATAACATAGTTAAGAAAAACAAACCCGCAAGCAGAGGCACTTTTATCATTAAACCCACTTTCTGGTCTGCTCCCTCTGTAAGAGTGATGCGATGATCTGAATCCAAACTCAGACATGGTAAACTGCAGTGTGTCAGGAAGTCAAATGGTTCATGTCAAGAGATCCAGGTAGAGGTCTCACCTCACCACAGATGAGAAGGGGTATTTGCTGTCTTAAGGACTCCAGGCCCCTCTTCCTGCAGGCCCTGCTCCCAGCAAAGATGTCATCAGCCAAGCCAGAGCCCACTTCCCCTGCTCCCCCATCCCCTCTATCTATCTTTCATTCTTGTGGTTCTGGTAGTTAATAGGACACATGTCACATTATAGGGTTACAAGAGTTAGATAGATATTGGGGGAGGAAAAGAAGGGAGGGAAGGAGAGGGGAGGGGAGGAAAGTGGAGGAGAAGGGGGAGAAGAAGGAAGGTCCAGGCTGAAGGGGAGGAAGAAGGACATTAGAAAACCTGCTTCCAAAGAGCTCATAGCTGATGGGGCAGATGGGCACATAAACATGTGATTATGACCCAGTTCAGCACATGATTTAGAAAAGATCTTATTAAAATGGGTTGTAGCCCAGAGCCAGCAATAACATCTGCAGAAAAGTCCTTTGATCTGAGTCTTGAAAAGTGAGTAGGAGTTTTCCAGGTGGAGAAGGGCAGGAAAGGGCATTGCAGGCAGAGGAAAGCACATACGCAAAAGCAAGACACATAAAAGAACCCCTCACATGCAGGAAGATCAGCCCGGGATACCCTTCAAGGCTGTAGATGTCACCATGCTCTATTCTTCCTCCAAAGTTGAAATCTTAGAGCAACTGATGATGCCCCACACCCATCTACTCCCCTCTTCCAGACACCAGGTGCAGCCATTTCTGCATTATATCATTTTTTTAACTTTGTCGCTGACTCTGGTCCCCACTGCTACCACTTCCATTGACGGTCATCCATCCATGGCCTCTCTGCCAAGCCTTTCTTATTACAACAGCCTGCCTCCTGGTTCTCCCTGGTTCCTGGTTCTTCTCACCCCTGTCCACTCTCAAAGACCCCCTGTTTCTGAGCTAGTTTTGGAGAGTCTACCTAGATAATGGTGACCCAAGGAGGATGACACTTGCTTCAGCTGGGACCCAGAGAGCCCACCAAAAGATGAGTTAGAGTGGAATTTGACCTATGAAGACCAGAGAACTGAGGAGCAGGACGATAGCTAGGCTAACGATAGAGGCAGGGTTCATTCATTCAACAATATTGTGGACCACTGACTCTGAGCCAGTCTCCGCTCTGGGCGCAGGGCATAAGATGGCGCACAAAGCAGACCCAGTGCCTGTCATCTCTGCCCTAATGAAGCTTGGAAGAGACAGTTATTAATCAAATAACTTCACCAACAAATGTAAAATTACTAATCATGAAAATCACTATGAAGAAAACTTAAAAGGAGCTCTGTGTGCTCACAATGGTGGTGAAGGCAGTCAAGGAAGACGTCTAAGGATGGAACATTTAAGCTGAGATTTGAAATGTGAGTTAACTAGGTAAGGAATGGGGAGAGGGAGCAATTCCATTTACTAGCTAAGAAAGCTAGCCTAGGAGTGATATTACCTGGATTTGAATCATGTCCGCACCAATGGTTAATTTGGGGCAAATTATTTCACTCTTGCATGTCTTGGTTGCCTTGTCTGTAAAATGGAGATAATAATTGTATTTACCTTAGAGATTTGTTATAAAGATTTAGTAAGACAAAGCATTTACAGTAGCTAGTACAGTACAGAGTAAGGGCTCCATAAATAGGAGTACTAGTAATAGTTACTGTGGTAGTGGTGATGATGATTAGAATGATGCTGCTGGGGAGATGATAATGGTGGTGGTCGTGGTGATGATCGTGATGATCGTGATATCGATGATGGTCGTTATGAGAATGATGATGGTGATGACGACGGTAATGACATTGATGATGATTATATTGATGATGATGATGACTTTTGCACTCACAGCAATAGAAACAGCATATGCAAATGCCCTCAGGTTGAAGGAAGCATGGCAGACATGTAGGATAGGTGTTACTAAGGAGAGGAGCCAGTCATGTCTCCTAAGGCAGGTAGAGCCAGGCTCTGAAAATGCCAGTTTATGGACTCTGGACCCCAAGCTTCCTCAAAATGTAATCAAAGAGCTCCAAAAAAGATCTAAGAGTGTGCTGTTACAATGATGACACAGATTCATTTAAAATTTATTGAGCTCCCTTCCTTAAAATGTCCTGCCTGAGGCCAGCCCCATGGCTTAGCGGTTAAGTGCTCATGCTCCGCTACTGGTGGCCCGGGTTCTGATCCCGGGCGTGCACCGACGCACCGCTTGTCTGGCCATGCTGAGGCTGCGTCCCACATACAGCAACTAGAAGGATGTGCAACTGTGACATACAACTATCTACTGGGGCTTTGGGGAGAAAAAGGGAAAAAAAGGAGGAGGATTGGCAATAGATGTTAGCTCAGGGCTGGTCTTCCACAGCAAAAAGAGGAGGATTGGCACGGATGTTAGCTCAGGGCTGATCTTCCTCACAAAAAAAAAAAAAGGTCCTGTCTTTATGCCAACAGTACCACTAGGAGAGCCAGTGTTAACTGAGTGCTTACTATGCGCTGGACAATTATTCATGTGTTACTCCATTCGATCCTCGTGACACTTACTAGGTGGCAGGCACCGTGCTGAGTGCTGATAATACGTTGGTAAGCAGGATACAGATATTATGCCCATTTTACATAAAGGAAAATAAACAAGGCATAGAAAGTTTAAGTCATCACCCAGATCACACAGCTAATAAATAATAAAGACAGGGTTTCAACCCAGCCCCAAATGTCTCCTAGTTATAAGCCCTTTTTTCCATGAACCACAATGCGTTTTGGTGCTTAGTCAGAGGACTGTAGACTTACCAATGAAGAGCTGCAGGACCCAGGTCCCAGTCGACAGAGGAGCTCTCTCCTGCTTCATCCCTAGAGCACAGGCTGCTCCCGAGATGCCAGCAGAGTTCACAGGAAGTCCTCACGTTGGGCAATCTGTGATTTGTAGTCACTGTTTATAAAAGATGATAAGAGAGGAAAAGGATGCAAACGTTCATTGAGCCCCAACAAAAGAGTAGGTGCCTTATATATATTACTTCACAGAGGCTACTCTCATTCCTTACTTAAGTACTACTGCTTCCTATTTACAGGATGAAGGAACTAAGACTCAGAGTGGTTGCAAAACTTGTCCAAGGTCACACAATGGGAGGTCATATTTCAACCCAGGACTGACTGACTCCAAAGCCTAGCCTCTTTAGCCACACTATCCCCCAACTATGCTCTTTTGTGATACAACACACACACACACTCATGCACGCACACGTACACACATACAGCCAAACACAGCTAGAGACACTTGAATAGATTTTACCCCAGCTCTGAATTCATAAAAATGTGTATCAACTCAAAATACTTTTAGAGACGCCCCACTTCTGAGACCAGAGGAGGAAGGATGAAGCAGAGTGCTACCTGCTTTCCTTGTGTGTTTAGGCTGCGCCATAGTCTTTATATATTTCCAAGCATCTGGCCACCTCTTCTATGCTCTGGGAAGGATAATAGGTGATTCAGCTGAGATTTCAAGGTTGAGGCTTTCGACACTGAAAACAGGCTTTCATCGGCTATGTATTTCATATAGAGTGTCCTCAACTCCTCCAGGAACTGAAGTTGCTACACACGTCCAGGCCAGGAGCTGAGTAGGGATGCTGGAAACACATTTGGGCCCATGAGTGAAGTATTGGAGGCTGTGCCTTTTTGGAATGGTTAAAAGTGAGTTCCGGGCCGGCCCCGTGGCTTAGCGGTTGAGTGCGCACGCTCCGCTGCTGGCGGCCCGGGTTCGGATCCTGGGTGCGCACCAACGCACCGCTTCTCCGGCCATGCTGAGGCCGTGTCCCACATACAGCAACTAGAGGGATGTGCAGCTATGACATACAACTATCTACTGGGGCTTTGGGGGAAAAAACATAAATAAATAAAATTATTAAAAAAAAAAAAAAGTGAGTTCCAATGCAGACTTCCTTTTCTAGCTATGACCTGAGCAACTCATTTAACCTTTCTATGCTTCAGTCTTACCATCCGGAAAATAGGAATAACAGCATTACCCACCTATCCTATCTGAGTCAGCTATTGCTGTGATGATATAGGGTAACAAACACCCCAAAATCTCAGTGGTTTTCCACAACGAGCATTTATTTCTCACTCACGGGCCTGTAGGTTGGCTGGAGCAGCTCTGCTTCAGGCTGTAGGTTGAATTCAGGTCTTTTTTATTTAGGATGAAAGGAGGCAGGTATCTGGTGTGTGATCTTCCCATGGCGAGTTACAGAAGTGTAAGAGAGCTGGCCAAATTTTCACCGCCAAATAGGGGTCCTCTACTCGCCGCAAAGACAAGTCAACAGTCCAGAGGCAAGGTGGTAGGAAAGAAAGGGTCTTTTATTATTACAGCTTGCTAGCAAGGGGGAAGATGGCGGACTAGTGTGTCCATAAAGAACCATCTTAAAACTACAAACTTTTGAAGCAGTTACTTAGGGCAAATGGGCTGAAAAGGCGGGGTGGGGCGGGTTTCAGAATGTGACCATCTGGTGTTGTAGCTTGAGGCGCCGGATCATCCCTTTTTCTTGTCACCGGCAATGGATACCAGCATAGGGGTTCCTTTCTGAAGGTCATTACATTCCTGGGAAAACTTAAAGAGCAGAAAGTTACTGTCTTGTCACAATAGGGAGGTCTATGTGTAAGTTAAGGCTGAGGAAGTAGCAGAGCATGCATATTGCTCACAGGCAGGTGTGGACTTATCCAGGCTACATGTAAACTAAAGCATTGCAGACTCAACAAAGGGGTGCCTTGTGGATCAGGGTTATTTATAGCTCCAACATGGTTCCCTTCTGCAAGATGGCTTCCCTGATGCTACCTTATGCTAACCTGTGACTACATATCTACCATAGCTATTTAAGCAGCGCTAACAAAATCACTGGAGCACAGTTGAAGCTTTGGTTGGATGTGGGGTACAGGCCATCCACTCACATCCCAATAGCCCAAGTCAACCACATGGCAGATCTAGAGTCTGTCTAGGGAAACGTGTTCTACCCACAGGGAAGGCATGGAAAGAGTGGGGAGGTGTTCCAATTACTATTGGTGTATAAAAATTTACTCCAAAACTTAGCAGCCCAAACCAGCCACTTTATTTCACTCGTGACTGTATTGATCAGGAATCCGGGAGGGCTCAGCTGGGCTGGGCTCTCTCCTGTGGTTGTAGCCAGGTGGCAGCTGGAGCTGCAGTCATCTGAAGGCTCAGCCGGGCTGACATCCAAGATGGCCCACTCACGTGGCTGACACTTAATGCTGGTCGCCAGCTGGACTGTGGACCAAAGTGCCCACATGTGGCCCCCCCAGCATGGCCATCTCAGGGGAGTTGGACTCCTTCCATGGTGCCTGACTTCCTCCAGGGTGCGTGTCCTGAGAGACCAGGCAGAAGCTGCATGACCTTTTCTGACCTAACCTCCAAAGCCAGGCAGCAGCTTTCCCACTGCATTCTACTGGTTACAAGTAAGTCACTAAGAACAGCCCAGATTCAAGGGCAGGGGACATAGACCTCACCTCTCAATGGGAAGAGTGGCAAAGAATTTGCGGCAATCGTTTTAAACCATCACAAGAGGCAGAAGAATGAATAAATAATATTATCTACTTACCCCTCCATGGAAGTTGTAGGGATAATATGTGTAAAGTGCTCAGCACTCTGTGTGGCACACAGCAATCACTTAATAAATGGCAGCGATACAAATCACCGAGTCACTGGGCGGAGATTCCAGGTGATCCTCCTGTCTTGCATATTAACTCAGTCGAGCTAGCTGGGCTACTTTGATGAGGCCTAAAGGCCAAAAGATAACAATGGGGCTGCCGTTCGCTGCTCACCTGCAAGGTGCCAGGTGCTGTGATAGGCAGTTTCCATCCAGGATCTCATTTAATCTCCACAACGTGCTTGGGAGGGAGTGTTGTTGCTGTTATTCATATAGTCTGAAAACTCTCACATCCACCCATCACCTTTAAAAATGTAGCAAATATGCTGCTGTGGGTGTACTTGGGAGAGCAGCCAAGCATCCCCTCTCTACCCCTCGCCTCCCCTGTTTAATGGTCCATACAACCAGAAAGCCTGTGCAATTTGCTCATCCCTCTATCACAGCACTAATCCTACTGTATGTCACTCTGGCCCCACTCTCATGTCACTGAGAGCTCCTTGAAGACAGGGACCATGTCTGATCTAGTTCTGGACCCTGTGCCGAGGGCAGGGCCCGGCCTGGAGGAAGATGGACATCTTCCATTTGTTCTTCCAGGTCCACTCACCACCCTTTTCTACCTGTATGGACATCATCAACCAGCTCCCTTGCCCTCTGCTTCTGGTCGGGCTTGACCAGTGGGGAATCCTGGCAGGGGATCAGAGGAAGGGAGGAGAGCAAAGTCAGGGTATTTATCCCTCCAGCTCCCTCTCTGCAAGATTGCCTGGGTCTGCCTGTGTCTGTCAGCTGAGGGACCCAGCTCCTGTCCCCCAGCTTTCCATGACTCCCTCCACCCGGTTCCAATATCTGGTACTTCCTCCCGCCCCCTCCCTTTGGACATAGGGAGAGGAGCACTGTTACTGGCCCCAAGTACGGCACCACCCCTTATGATTTCCCTACACCTTGCCCACACCTTTCTAAATAGTCCTTTTATTAATTCCTCCCGGAATTAGCCTAATTGGAGGGTGCTGTTTGTTTCCTGCTGATCCTGACAGATACAGAGGTGCTTAGGAGACAGTTATCAGACACTTGTGTTCCCGCTGTCAGGCCTATGACCATGGAATCTCCTGGATGCACAGGCCTGGCCAGAAGACCCAGGATGCCATGGAGGGTATGGCCAGATCTGTCTCCCAAGTGATTAAACTGCAGAATCGCCTCCCACCTGGAGCTGTCAAGCTTCCATCCAGGGCTTCATTTAGGGACAGAGCCATCTCTCACCTGATGTCTCAGTGACAGAGAGAATCTCAGTCAGAGCCGTGGGAGGCCTCAAGTGCTGACACATCTCAGGAATGACGGTGAAGTAAGTGGGTCCCTCAGTGCCCTGAGGCTCACCCACCTGCCTCGCACCCTCTCTTCCTCCCATGAGGCTGGACAAGCCCGGCGAGCCCTCTCCAGGCCCACAGCCAGGTGAACGCTTCAGGTTTCCCATTTGAGGAGAACTCCCAAATCATCCCCTGGCAGGGAGTATCATCAGCATTGTATCTACTTATAGTCATCACCAAACTCCTCACGCCCCTGCTCAATTCCCTTCAGTGGCTCCCATTCACCCTAAGACCCAAATGCTACCTGAGCCCTACCTGAGCTCTCACACCCCCAGATCAAGTCCGGGGTCCCCTGTTTTACTCTCCCAAAGCACCCTGGACTCTCCTGCCTAGCTCTTATCACACCTGTAATTAATCAGTCATTTGCATAATCATCTACGTTCTATTCACCATCACAGCGGTCCTGTTAAAACCTAAGTGAGATCATGAAGTCAAATCAAGGCATTCTTCAGCTCAAACCCTTGGCTGGCTTCCCTTTTCACTAAGTAAACCCTTGTCTTCACAGCCGCCCATGAGGCCCTCTTCATTCAGGCCACTATGACCTCCTGCTCCCTCCCTCTCATTCACTCTGCCCCAGCCACTTGGCCTCCCTTCAGAACACACCAAATATGCCCCTGCCTAAGGGCCTTTGCACATGCTCGGTTCCTTTGCCCAGAATACTGCTGCCCAGCTAGCCTCATGATCCCCCCCACCCCTCACCTCCTTTTTATCACTTTTAAAAGAGTCACCATGCCCAGAGCATAGGCAAAGACACAGGATGCATAAGCATTCTTTTGTTTTGTCCAAAAGCAAATGTATGTAACTTTATAGCAGAAAACAGCAGGCTAAAGTCATGGCCATTGTAGGACCTTGTTTTCCTGGTTCTTTCTTGGGTCATGTGACCACTGTTCTGGAAGCGAGGAGCTCAAGGTCAAAATCAGCTCCATTCTATGAGGTTCCCTTTTATGCCTGATCACAAATCACATGCTGCGCTTTTCTGTTTGTTTGGTTGTTAAATAATTTATTGAGGTAAAATTCATATAACATAAAATTAACCATTTTAAAGTGAATAATTCAGTGGCATTTAGAATATTCACGATGTTATGCAACCGTCACCTCTATCTAGTTCCAGAACATTGCCATCACTCCAAAGTAAAACCCTTTACTCGTTAAACAGTTTCTCCCCCATTCTCCCCCTCTCCGGCCCCTGGATACCACCAATCTGTGTTCTCTATGGATTTATCTATTCTGGATATTTCATATAAATGGAATTATACAATATGTGACCTTTTGTGTCTGGCTTTTTTCACTTAGCATAACGTTTTGGAGGTTCATCCACATTGTAGCATGGATCAGTACTTAATTCCTTTTTATAGTTCAATAGTATTCCATTGTATGGATATACCACAATTTGTTTAACGATTCACTCGTTCGTAGACATTTAGGCTGTTTCTACTTTTTAGCTATTATGAATAGTGCTGCTATGAACATACATGTAGAAGTTTTTCTTTGAACATCTGTTTTCAATCCTTTAGGGAATGTACCTAAGACTGGAATTGCAGGGTCATATGGTAATTCTATGTTTAACTTTTGAGGAACCACCAAACTATCTTCCATAGCAACTGAACCATTACACATTCCCACCAGCAATGTACAATGGTTCTAATTTGACCACATCCTCACCAACACTTGCTATTTTCTACTTTTTCTTTATTTTAATTATAGCCATCCTACTGGGTGTGAAGTGGTGTCTCATTGTAGTTTTGACTTGCATTTCCCTAAGGACTAAAGATGTTGAGCATCTTTTCATGAGCTTATTGGCCATTTGTACATCTTTGTTGGAGAAATAGCTAAGTGTTTTGCCCATTTTTTAATTGGGTTGTTTGATTATTTGTTGTTGAGTTTTAGGAATTCTTTATATATTCTGGATACTAGACTCTTACCAGATATATGATTTGCAAGTATTTTCTCCCATTCTGTATATTACCTTGTCACTTTCTGGATAGTGTTCTTTGATGCACAAAAGTTTTTAATTTTGATGAAGTCAAACATCTATTTTTTAGATTTGTTGCTTGTGTTTTTGGTGTCATGTTAAAGAATCCATTCCCAAATCCAAGGTCATGAAGATTTACCTCTATGTTTTCTTCTAAGAGCTTTATGGTTTTAATTCTTATTTTTAGATTCTTGACCCATTTTGAGTTAATTTTTTCCATGGTGGAGTTTGTGGTCCAACTTCATTCTTTTGTGTGTGGATATCAGTTGTCCCAGCACTATTTGTTAAAGAGGAAGTTCTCCGTCCCATTGAATGGACTTGGCAGCCTTGTCAAAAATGAATTGGCCATAGATATATGGGTTTATTTCTGAATTCTTAACTCTATTCCATGATCTATATGTCTCTCTTTATGCACGTGCCACACTGTTTTAATTACCTTATCTTTGTAGTAAGTTGAAATCAGGAAGTCTGAGTCCCCCCAGCTTGCTCTTTTTCAAGATTGTTTTGGCTTTTGGGGGCCCCTCGCAATTCCATATGAATATGAGGATCAGCTTTTCCATTCCTGCAAAAAAGGCCATTGGAATTTTGGTAGGGTTTGCGTTGAATCTGTAGATCGTGTTACGTCTTCCAATTCACGATCACGGAATGTCTTTCCATTTATTTAGGTCGTCTTTTATTTTTTTCAGCAATATTTTGTATTTTTCAGTGTACAAGTATTTCACCTCCTTAGTTAAATTTATTGCTGGGTATTTTGTTCTTTTGGATGCTATTGGAATGGTTTTCCTAATTTCTTTTTTGGATTTGCCTCAGATTTCTTAAGTGCTGCAGGTGGAAAACCAAAGTAAGTCTACTTTGGTAATGTATCTAAAAGTACACGTACCTTATGACCCAAACTCTCCAAATTTAGGAATTTATTTTTAAAAGATAACAAGACATGAAGATATTTGTACAAAAATGCTCATCCTTGATTGTTTTGATTGTTAAAATGTGAAAACAACCTAAATGTCTATCAACAAGGGACTAGTTAAATAATGGTACATCCATATAATGGAATACTCTTATAGCCATTTAGAAAATGATGATGTAGAATTGTTTAATTAAAATGGAAAGATATTCACAATATGTTATTGCATTATTTTTAGTTTATAAAACAGCATGTGCATCTCATTGAGGTAAAATTATATATTTATATCAATACCTGTGCCTCCAAAGATCTGACAAGATATTTGTCCAAAGGTTAATAGTGTTTATCTGTGGGTGATCATATTTGAAAGTTTTGTGGGGTTTTTTTTGTGTGTGAGGAAGACCAACCCTGAGCTAACATCTGATGCCAATCCTCCTCTTTTTTGCTGAGGAAGACTGGCCCTGGGCTAACATCCGTGCCCATCTTCCTCTACTTTATATGGGACGTCGCCACAGCATGGCTTAACAAGCGGTGCGTCGGTGTGCACCCAGGATCCGAAAAAGCGAACCCCAGGCTGCCGCAGTGGAGTGAGCACGCTTAACCACTTGCACCACCAGGCCAGCCCCCTTGAAAGGTTTTTTTAAAGAGACATCTTTAAAACTTGAAAGGAAAGCCATGTCATGCTTTTGAGTGAGAGGACTCAATAGGACAAAGATTAATTTCTTCCCAAATCTATAAATTTCATGCACTCCTATTCAAAACAACTAAGGTTTTTTAAAATATATTTGAAAAAAATAACTCTAATGTTTATTTAGAAGAATAAAAATATTATAATCACCATAAAGATGTTTTAAAGAAAAAAAATGAAAGGAGATTTTCCCTACCATATTCTAAACGTATTATTAAGCTACAATGTGGTATTGACCCTAGAATATGTTCATTTTGATAATAACATGGAGTTGATTCTGCATAAGTATCTGTAGAATGAAAAAATGAATGAATAAATATCTCTAGTTATCAGAGAAAGGCAACTTTGAACTATAAACATCAGTGGCAAAAAAATTTAATAATAATATTTAGTATTGAGGCTGATGAGTAAAAAAGATGCTAAGCATTGCTGATGGATGTATAAATTAGCACAACTTTTTTGGTAAGGCAAATTAGTTACATGTTCGCATATGAATGTCAATTATAGCACTGTTTATAACACATTTGGAAGCAATATTTTGCCCAGAAATAGGAGATCAGTTAAATTAATTATGGTACATTCATACAATGGAATACTATAATGCCAATAAAAATGTCACATATTTCGTGACATGGAAAGATACAATATATTGTTAAGTGAATTTAAAGGAAAAAAACATAGAATTGTAATCTTCTACTTAACAAGTATTTATAAAGGGCCCTCTGATGTCCTGACATTGTTGGGAGTTGGAAATCCAAGCTAGTCAGAGTCCATGTCTTGACATGAGTACAGCCATGTTTGGCTGCTCCATTGACCTACAGCCACCAGCACAAAAAGAAGCACCACGCTTTCTGCGTGGTAAGAACTGGCCCTTCTCCCATGGAGATAGTTGCAATGTATAAAAATTTCAAGGCCCTTTGGGCGCCACAGCCTGGGATAGACTGGCCATCTGTGCCGGGCTGGGATGATAAGCAGGGTATACAATGCACGTACACAACTACTGGGCTGGGACGACAGCCGGGGGGCGGGCTCAGTGCACGCACGCCACTGATAACCATTTGTGCATGGGAACACTAAATGCTTGCTCTGCAAAATCTGTAATTGCTTACTCTGAAAATTACTGATGGTATAAAAGCTGCTGGAAACTGAGACCCGGTGCGAGTTCCACCTGTGGAAGGGACGCGTTGCCCGGGACGTGTGATTCCCGCCCAGCCGTGTGGACTGACAGGACTCTCCCGGCAGTGGGGCGTGGATGTTGTGAGTAACTGATTTATTGTGAAGTAATTGATCTGATGTGTTCTCTTTGTGGTCAACCTGGTGTTTCTCTTTCTGGTTGATTTGTGTCATTTCCCTTCAGTTGATCTGGTGTTTCCCTTTCTGATTGATCTGATGTTTCCCTTTCCGATTGAGCTGATGTTTTTCCCTCTCATTATATGACCTATTCGAATCTGCTGCTATCTCAGCCGATGTGGATGTGTTCCCTTTCCAGTCGAGCTGGTGTTTTTTCCCTCTATTTATTTGACCTATTCGGATCTGTTTGCGGACTATCGCCTTTACTATCCTCTATATAATAAAATATACCTTCAGTCCATTTGTTTGGAGTGGAAAGTTTCTTTTACGTCTCCGATCGAATCCCCGAACCTCTCATAACAGTCCCTAACCTCATGAGTGGAGAAATATACTAAAAAAAGGCCTGAGTATTCCAGAGGGAAAATGCCAGAATTTTCCTGCTGCTGAGGAATGCCTGACAGGAGACCTAATTTCATGTGAAGGTTTGCCGAGTAAGCATGAGGAAGAGGTTCCCAGGCATAGTAGGGACAGGGGGTGCAGGGGGAGGATGAAGAGTGAGTGAAGTTGGGCAGTGTTCTCAGAGGAGGCAGGAAAAGTGAGTATGTATAGGCAGGTCAGAAAGGCAGACTTTGGCAGAAGAGATTAAAGATTTTGCATTTACCCAATACAATGGGGGAAGGCAATGAAGAAATTTAGGCAGGAGAAGAGCATGATCAGTCTGGTGTTTTCAAAAGAACACTCTGGTTGTGTTGTAGAGAAGAGAGTGAATGCTCAGAAACCAATATGATTCCATTTTAAAATATACATTACATATATTATATATACCTATGCATGTAATAAATACATCTGTGTTTTATATATAGATTTATGTATTACATATACCAATGTATATTATATAAACATTTATGTATATTATGTATATTTATATTTGTATTTATATATATACACATACACCTGTGTATGTAAAATGTATGTATATATATACACTTATGTGTCTTACACATACATATCTATGTATATTAGATTTACACATCTATCTATATTATATATAACTACATATATATAAATACATATCCATGTATATTATAGACATACCTAGCTAACATGTAGATATATAGATACAGATGTATATTATACTTATATACTCAGGTATATTATATATACCTATATATTATATATACACTGTACATCTAAGGGTATATTTGTACACTTATGCATATTATACATATAGAAATGTGAATTATATGTGTATATATAAATCTATGTGTATTATAGGCCTATGTATATTACATATAGACTATTTATATTATGCATACCCCAATGTATATTATTTATATATATGTATACAATCATGTGCCACATAATGACCATTCAGTCAATGATGAACCACATATATGATGGTGGTCCCATAAGATTAGTATCACACAGCCTAGGTGTGTGTAAGTACACTCTATGAAGTTTGCACAAGGATTAAATTCCCTAATGACACATTTCTCAGAACATATACTCGTCGTTAAGCAGTGCATGACTGTATATATACACCAATGCCATGTTATACTATATTTATATATCTGTGTACTATAGATACTTATTATCATACATACGCCAATATATAGTATACATATATATCTATGTATATCATGCTTATATACCTGTGTGTGTATATACGTATGTATATTATGTATATGTCCATGTATAATATACATGTGTTTGCATATGTATGTATACATGCATGGATACCTACATCAAAATGTCAACAGTGGTTAACTGTGGGTTGTGAAATTGTAAAAAATTATTAAAAATTTTCCTTCTTTTTGCTTTTCTTAATATTCTACCTCTCTCTCATTCCCACTAGTGAACAGACAGTATGTGTATTAAAAAGAAGAAAGGAGAAATTAAAGTACTGTCGGAAGTTGGAGGTGGTACAGTTTAGGCCTTGCTTGGCCAGGACACATCTTGATCCTTACAACAGAATCCATGTCCTAGAAAGATCCTTGGGTGGGCTGCCTTGTGCCTCCAGACCCCTCCCCTGCAGGGCTGCTTAGCAGGACCCCCATGATCTGCTGGCAGCCTGGCTCCCCAGGAGACAGAGCAGCCCTGAGAGTCTCCTGAGTTAATGAAGTCACCCCGGAAGCCCAGCCTGCGGGGACAGCTGCAACAGGGAGCCAGGGGAAGGGCTTTCCATGGAGACTGAGCCCAAGTCATGAAATGCAAATGGGGAGCTCATGAACCTCAAGTCTAGAGGAGAGAACAGGACTCCCAACCCCTGTGCTCTCTGGAGCCAGAGCAAGCCAAGTTCCGGCTCTTGGGCTTACAAATGCAGCCAGGAGTGTCCCCAGCAAGGGACAGGTCCAGAGCGAGCATGCAGCCCAGGGATAGCCCCATCCCCTGTGGGTGCCTGGCAACCAGAAACCCCAGGAAAGGAAGCGATTCTGTCCAGGTCTGAGAAAAGCAGAATTTTATGCGCGTATTTATTGCCCTCCTGGCAATTTCCAAATGCACTGTCAGTAGGAAACTGTTTCCCGACACGAAAACTAATCAAAAGCCTGTTCAAAAACGCATTATGCTGGTACCTAACATAACCACATACATTAGTTTCTTATGGTTTTATATTCAATTCAACAAAAATTTATTGAGCACAGGCTGCACGCAAGACACCACAGCAGGTGCGGTGGGAGCACGCGGCAGATAACATACAATCCCTGCTTGTCCCCAGCCCTCAGCTGCTCACGTTCTGGTGGGGTGGGAGCTACTAACACATACTGCATGACTCGAATAGAAAGACTGCTGTACTAAGGGCTGTAATAGAGGTACAGACAGCAAGGTGCGAAAATGGGAGGAAGTGATTACTTCTGGCTAGGGGATCAGGGATGGTTTAATGTAGATCTAATTTTTCCTCAGCACCACCTCTATTATCTCATTTCATCCTCATAGCAACCATGTTGGATAAGTATTATTAATGCTCCCATTTTACAGATGAGAAAACTGAGGCCCAGAGACGCTAAGTAGACTGCCCAATGGCACACATGTAGTTGATTCTGTTTGACTCCATCACTTGGGCTCTATGGATGATGCCAGTGGTTCTTCCCCAGGGGTGTTTATATCATAAGGAAGGAACTTTTTCAAAATATACATGCCCACAGCCCACAGCAGAGCTACTGACTGAGTCTCTGTACATAAGTCCCAGACATGTGTGTTTTGAAAAAGCTCTCCAGGTGAATCTGATGTGCATTTTGATTTACATGACACTATGAGAGCTTGAGTGGGATTTCAGCAGATGGGAGTGGAGAGGAAAAAAGCATTCCAGGTGAATGGAACTGAGTAAGCAAAAGTGCAGAGCTACGAAAATGTAGGGTTTCTTCAGGAAACAGTAGCTGGCCCCAAGCAGAAGATCAAAGGAAGAGAGAGGCAGGGTCTGCCAATGTCCCTGGAGGGCCTACCATATCACCAGCGCCCTTCCTGACTGCTCAAACCACCGCTAGGGTCAGCCCTGACCTCTTCTCTGTTCACACGGGCCGTGGCCTGATTATCAGACCTCAGCGAGGAGGCACGAGATCTGCTTGCACCATGGCTGAAAGAAACCAGCCTCTGTTCAGAGGCAAATGAAGGCCTGTCTGACATTATTGAGCACCACTAATTGCCAAGCGCTGCACTGAGCCCTTTGCATACATTATCTCTTTGATTCTTCCTGACAACTCTGAAAGTTGTATATCGTTATCTGCATTGTTTAAAAGATTAATGAGGTTCAGAGAGTCATTTGCCCAAGGTAACACAGTCAATCAGTGACCTCGCCAGGATTCGACCTCCCATCTCTCTGACTTCAACGCTTGTGCTCTTACCACTTGTGGGATTGAGTGCTTCCAGAAGGTTGTCAAAAGGGGCTCAGATAAGAGGAAGGCGAGGCTACGTGAGGAACAAGGGATCAATGGAAACTGTTCCTGAGCAAAGATTGAATGTAGCTGTTTAGCCTGAGTTCCCTTAAAAGCAGAGCCTGAGGCAAGGATTTAGGTGCAAGTAGTTTATTTGGGAGGTGATCTCAGGAAGCACCAGGAGGGAGTAGGAAAGTGAGACAGGGAAGAGAAAGAAGCCAATAAAGGATGCAGGTTACTACTCTGGGCAGCTGGGGCTCAGTCCCAGTGGGGACCCTCTGGGAAACTATGTGGAGCAGACATCAGAGCTGCCCCACTGAGGAGCAAGGAAACTGGCATCTTTGTGCTCTCATTGGCTGAGGGCTATTCCCAGAGCACTAACTCCCACACTGCCAGCCTGCCTTGTTTGATGGCTAAACACATTCCCTTGGCCAGAGAGCACTTTCAGGCAAAGAAACTACTGGAAGCCTTTGGTGTACATGAGAACTGTCTAGGTGACCTCCAGGGCTGGCTGATGTGATATGTATGGGACGTCAATGGCATCTCCTGCAAAGACCGTGTTCAATACTTGGGGATTAGAACAAAGCATCCCTCAAGAACTTAGAAAGTAGGAAAATAAGATCTCTTTGAGTGAATTGAATCTAAAAAATTAATAGGAACTGGATCAAAAGAACTGAGCAGAGGCCTGTGAGCAGATGGCTCCCAGGCCTGAGAGTCAGGGCTATAATTTGATCAGATGTGTTATGGTCTCTAAAGAGGCAGGTGTGGAGTCGAAGGGGGGCTGGTCAACCGCAGGAGCACAGCCCAACTTGTCCCAGAAGCAGAGGTGACAGGACTCACCCCAGCCTTACCCAGGGAATGGAGCCTGTGGTCAGTGGATTGCAAGGACTTCCAGTCCTACTGGCCAGACCAGGCTTGCTATAAGATGGACATACCTCAACCTGGTGCCATTAAACATCAAAGATTGTCTCCCCTGGTCTAAGAGCAGCCTCTTGCAATACATTCCCATGTGAATCTAGCCCCAGAAAGAAAACTCTTATAATGGTGGTTTTTAACACCAGGGTCATAGCTCAGTATCTTGACCGTGGTTAGTGTGAGTCTCCTCAAGGATGGCCCTGCTCCTCACACTGAAGTAAGCACGTATCAACTCTGCATGGCCCAAGTCCAGACCCCAAGCTAAAGCTTGTTCTTAGTGGCTTCACAGGACACTGCCCTCCAGCCTTCCCCAGGCAACACCCCAGATTCAAACTATCCTAGCAATGTCTTTTTTTTCTATTTATGTTTCTACAGTAAGCAAAGTAAGAAGGCTTCAAGGAAAAGGTGGCTAGGAATCCAAGCTTTAGTTCTCTTTGACAATCTTATGATGCCTCAGTCACTCACTCTTTGCTGAACATTCTCCCCAACTTGTGTGTGTTTATGTATGTGTTTATCTGAACATTTATGCATGTGCATATCTATACGCATCTGTGTTTGTATAAATGGAGTTTGTGTAAATATGTGCATGAGCAAACATGAGCTCTGCGGTCACTTACCAGGCACTATCACTTACTAGTTCTGTGGTCTTGGGAAAATCATTAATAATCCATTCAAGTCTCAGTTTCCTCATTTGTAAAATGGGTATAATGTAGTGCTGACCTCACAAAATGGTTTGGGGGATAAAATGAGGTCATGCTTGTGAAGCACTTGGTGTAAACCTGAGAGAGTATTCAGTCAATGCTAGCACTTGACATTTCGGGTTACCCTTTAAGGTGATTCTGTGCATATGTGTGTACCATGTGGCCCCTTAGGATTCCACTGATATTGATATTGATCTGTTTGCGACTTTCGCTCCATGAGTCCCACGTCACGTTGTGGTCACTAATGGAGTCAGTCACAAGGGCAAGGGAAAGTCTAGCAAATGACCACAGAACTAGCATGATGTAATCTGAGGGAATGTTTGCCAGATACCAGTAGAAGGACAACCCAAGAAGATCCAAGAGCCAGAATGGTGGACAGGGGGATGACCAAGTCAGAAAGAAGGGTGTCCCTGGATTCAGTGCATAGGACAATCCTCTTTCACACACTATCCCCAGGTAGACCAGAAGCCTCAGGCCAGCGGCGTTCATGGGCACAAAATCCCAGCCTGTATCCTGGGTGAACACAGATTGATGCTTTTCACTGGACTGCAGTTAGAAGGTAACAAGCCCCCACCCACCCCTGTCCAAACATATCTAAGAAAAGAGATTCCAGAAAGACATGTCTCCTTCCTACCACATAGTGGGGCTCTGGATTTGGCTGTTTATCTCCAGTCTCAGGGCCTAAGATGATTATCCTGATAAACTGGAAAGAATCTTGCAGCAGAAGTGGAGCTAGCAATAGCCCTGCTGATTTATCACCCTTTTCAACCCAGTTGGGTTCCAAGAGAATAAATCTTTCTTGCCTCTGGCTAGGTACCCGCAATCATGCCACGGACCATGACTTTCATATCCCATTAACTCTGAATTACTCAGTCTGGGGCTGAGCTGAGAGGTAATTTAAAATGGCAAAAGGGGAAAAATGTTCTGATTTAGATCTGATAGAGACTGGATTAAGTCCTCCCATTTTTCAGGGCTTAAATGTGAGCTTTATGGAGGGGAGCACCTGCGGGTTGGATTGGATTCCTGTGACGGACCTGAGCCACAGATTAAATGAGAGGACTTGGGCCAAACACATGTTCCAAAGGTCTGGAGGCTCCACCTTGTACTCAACCACAAGGCAGGAGCTGAGTTTCTCAGGGGATTCAGTCCGTTAAAAATCACCATTCTCCAGAGTGTAAATTACCACAACCTTTTAGGGCAGCAATTTGGCAGTACTCATCAAAATGAAAAAGGTTCACACCCTCTGATCCCCATCCAAGGGGATGTGTACCAGGATGTTCGTTATAGCCTTATTTGTAATACTGAAAAGTCAGAGACAGACAAAATGGTCCATCAGTAGGGGAATGCCTTAAGAAAGGATGGTACACCCATAAGAAAATAAGTGCACATTAAAGAGAATGAGGTAGAAGGATGTCCATGATATCTTATAGAGTAAAAAAATAAACAAAAAAGCAAAGTGCAGAATAGTTTCATGTAAAATGTGCTCCTGTTTTTCAAAAGAAAGAATTTTTTAGACATTAAATTGAAACCATTGTTTTTTTCCTCCATTCTCAGTGTCTTAATATGTAAGGCATGCTTCTTTATCAGAAATCATGCAGTCTCTGCAGTTTGAGCCACTTTCAATATCCAAAAATAAATTCACCAACAACCTGACCTGATATTTTAGTATCTCTGATCAGGCCTTCTTACCACTTCTGGTGCCCAGCTAATCTGCTTGGGCTGCCACAAAGCCCACTGGGTCAGGGGGAAGAAGAGAAGGCTTCTCTCAGTGGGAATCTGCCTGGTTCTCATCTTTAGAGAGGACGTAGACAGTCATGCTCTCTTGTCATTGAGTCACCCGCCACAATTGCAGGAATAAGCTCTCCGGCTTCCCCACACCCATGGACCCACGCTAGATGAGTATGTCAGAGGCCTGCTGAGTATGTGGGAGGCAAGGCATGGGACTTATTGCTCTTTCAGAGCAGAAAGCCCTTAGTCTGACATTCAAGGCCCCTAGCAATCTGGTCCTGCATTAGTCAGGATAGAATAAGATATACTACAATAACATATAAACCCAAAAATCTCAGTGGCTTAATATAAGAAAGATTTATTTGTTGCTCACAAAAAGTCTGGTGCTGGTTAGGTGGCCCTCTTCCATGCAGTGACTCAGAGATCCAGGCTGTTACATTCTGTCTCTGCCATCTTGACATGTGGCTCCAAGGTCACTGGAACAAGAGAAGAGAAAACTGAGGGAGGCATATGTGTTCTGCCTCAGCCCAGAAGTCACTCTCACTAGTCCATTGGTCAGAATTGTCACATGGCCCCAAGCTAACCCCAAGGGAGGCTGGAAAATAGAGCCTTCTTACGTCCCAGGAGAAAGAAACTGTGTACTCATCACCTTGTCTCCTTTCCAGGTCCTCACATACCTTTCCGACTTTATCTCACACACACTCCCTCACTCACCTGTGATGCCCAGCTTTGTCCACTCTGATATCCCCACCAGGGAAGGGAGATCAGACTCCAGCCTCCAGACAGATGGGATGCTACACATGCCTGGTTTCCTACCTCTGTGCTTTTGCTAGTGCTATTCATTCACTCATCCATTCATTCAACAAACATTTACTGTGCATTGATAACATCCAAGCACTGGGCTAAGTCTTGAGGAAACAGTAACGAGCAAGACAGATACAGTCTCTACCCTCATGAGGCTTACAGTCCAGGGC
Organism: Diceros bicornis minor; assembly: GCF_020826845.1. Classification (NCBI taxonomy): domain Eukaryota; kingdom Metazoa; phylum Chordata; class Mammalia; order Perissodactyla; family Rhinocerotidae; genus Diceros; species Diceros bicornis. Next base: position 18,782,070 of record NC_080758.1, read on the forward strand.
CCATTTCTGCTGTCTCTGCCTTCTAAACCCTACCCGGCTCTGCTCGGTTGCTATCCCTCCTCTCCTCATCTCTAGCACACTAGGAGGAGTCATTGAGCTAACGCATGGAAAGGTCATAACCCAGTGCCTGACACAAGGCAAATTCTCAACAAATGTGAGTTGTCAGTAACAGTAGCCACCTTATTTCAATTGGAACCCCGAGAGGTTGCTCTGTACCTTCCAGAGTCTAATCTTACCATTCCACTGCACCCAACCCCTCTTCCTCACTTACTCACAGGAGAGGATCCTGTAAATGTAGCAACCAACAGATTTAACAGGGGCTGAGGCTGCTCATGCAGCTTTTATTTTCTTTGGGCCTTCAGAGAAAACTGGTCTCTTTTAGTATGGGGAGATCTGAGGCTCCTTGAGGGAGTTCAGGGACCTTATAACAAATACATCGACACAACAAATCAAGAATAAAGAATGAGGGGCTGGCCTGGTGGCATAGCGGTTAAGTTCGCAAACTCTGCTTTGGCGGACTGGGGTTCACGGGTTCGGATCCCGGGCGTGGACCTACACACTGCTTATCAAGCCATGCTGTGGCAGCATCCCATATATAAAGTAGAGGAAGATGGGCACAGATGTCAGCCCAGGGCCAATCTTCCTCAGCAAAAAAGAGGAGGATTGGCAACAGATGTTATCTCAAGGCTAATCTTTCTCACCAAAAAAAAAAAAAAAATGAATGAAGAATGAGAAGTATTGTTAGACCTTATGGACTCACTTCCTGCAGATCTCTGCTCAGAGGTCACTAACCAGGCAGGCCTTCCCAGACCTCCCTGTATAAAAATACCATCTCCATCATCCTCTACTCCTTTACCCTACTTCACTTTTCCTCAAGCCATTTACCGCAACAATAAACAATAAGCCTGTTCAAGATTTCAGAAGCCCTTAGCCTGGCGAGTGCGCCATTGCCGTATCACTGAGGGCACTGACTCTGAGTCTGTGTACGAGGTTCCTGGAGGACAGAGAATGGGTGAAGTTATGCCTTGCACCCTGCCCAGTGCCTAGTTCAGAGTCTGGAAGCATACATGCTTCCTGAACATGCTTCCTGATGGAATGAATTTTACAAAACAGGACGACAGGGAGATCATTAAGAAGTATGCTTCTGCACCTTAACTTTTCAAATCATGCTAAACTTCAGGATTTTTGTAGGTGCTTGTTTATAAATAAAATTAGATTCATCCAAAATTGAGTTATTCTTCACGGTCGGTTAGTTATTACCGGGAATTCAAAAACACTTATTTGGTTAATATTCAGGTCATTTGGAGTCAGCATCTTCTAAAAGTTGGACCCATTACAGATAAACACCCATGCTGGGCTCCAGGCACAAAAGTAACAGTACGGCTCATTTCCTAGAACATCCAATGACAAGACAGCTCCTTCCCCCATCCCCTAAATATAGCCTTTCTCTAAACAAAATATTCAACACATAGCATGAGATTGCATTTGTGTCCCAACATGGGTTTCTGTTAACATACCTCACGCTGCTTTTAGAAATCAGATAGATTGGTTAAATCCTTTTAAGAAAATTAGGCAAGCAAAGATGGCATTAGTTCTAGAAACCCATCACATACAAAATAGAAGCATAGTAATTATTTTTAAGGCCATTCTTTTTTACAATGCTTGTCATTTCTGGATATTAGCCCAAACAGCCAGAACTTGGAACTTCTTTAGGAGATGCCCTTAGCATCAAAGATAATATAACTCATCACAAAATCTGCTGGTGATCTTTTATCTTCCATTCAATTCACTTGTCAGTTATATATAGGATGACCACATAATTTACTGTCCAAAGAAGACACTTAGGAGAGTGAAAAGGGCTCTATTAATGTGAATAACGATGGAAGCACAACAAACTGGACATGCAGTCACCGTAGCTTTATATTTGATGAGCTTCCCTTATGAGCAAGGTACTGAGCCAGACTCTGTAAGGTAGTTGACGTCCTGGGAGTTCAGCATGGAAAGAAAACTGGAGCTAGATCAGGGATCAGTAAACTATTTCTTAAAGGGCTAGATAGTAAGTATTTAAGATTTGCAGACCAAGAAGCCAAACTGAGGATATTACGTAGGCACTACTTGACCACTTAAAAATGCAAAAACTGTTCTTAGCAGTTGGCTGGATTCGGCCTGTGGGCTGAAGTTTGCCAAGCTCCGAGCTTGGGCATTATAGATATTAAATACTGAGCTAAGAAATTTGGATTTAATTCTGCAGCCGGTAGTTTCCAGAAGTATTTTTATTTTAGGAGTAGAAACATGTCCTCAAATGAAAGCGTATATGGAAGCCCAATATATATGCAAAACAGATAAAAATGGGTCTGCTGTGTTTGAAATGGGAATGAGATGCAGCAAGCACAGGCTCCCTCACCCCCAGCGGCATGCCCAGAGCCCCCGAGGGGTCCTGCTGATCACATTTTAAAAACGACAGCCACAGTCAGTGGGGTGCTATTAAAGACTTCTGAAGAGAGGGGGAAAGCTGTGTTTTACAACAATCACTCTGGGCACAGTATGATCAGAAGGCAGAACGCCCAGGGCAGAGACCAGCGAGGAGGGTCCAGCCTAGGAAAGCACGGATTAGGGATGTTTCTGAAGGAGACATTAGGGACACAGATGCAGGTCTTGAGAGGTCCGGGCAGGGCCAGCTTCATGAGTGTATGACCTGTGCAGCCTCATAGGGCCCAGTGCACAGAAGGGTCCCACACTTGGTTTAATGCTCTGCTGTCACCATCTTAAAATTCTTAATAATTTTTCAACCAGGACCCTGCATTTTCATTTGCACTGGACCCCACAAATTATGTAGCGGGGGAGTCATCCAGGGATGACTTGCAGGAGCCTGAGCACGTGCATCTACACTTCTCTCCCATTGTCCTGGCCAGGGGCACTCTATATAAGCCCTGGTAGCAATTGCTTTCTATAAAAAGCCTAGCATTTCACAGCTCTTTCTCCAAATCTCAGATCATCCCTCCCTTAGGATGCTTCGGACCCCTCACAAGCACTCAGGAATGCCCATCCATCCTCCCTCTGGCTTCTGCATCCTGGAGACGCCAGTCATAGCTGATCAGCTCCAACTCCAAATCTCTGAGGTACCAACTCAAGTCAAATCCTTACTCGCTGCCTGGTGCCCAGTGGGAATGCCACGGACCAGCAGCTGCCTCTTGCCAACTGGCGGTCCATAGACACGAAATCTGAGGGTCACCTTGGGTTGGGCTCCACCAGGAGCAGACACTGAGATAAGGATTCAGGTACAGGTAGTTTATTTGTGATATGATGGCAGGACGCCCCAGGAGGGAGTGAGGAAATGACACAGGGATGAGGAGACTGCCTGTGAGGGGTGTGGGTTACCACTGTAGCCAAATGGGGGCCTCTCTGGAGACTATGGTTACATCTGAGGATTTTTCCCCTGAAGGGCGAGCAAGCTGGGGTATTTATCACCAACTCCTGCCCCTCATTGGTTGAGTTGCTCCTGGGGTCCCCAGAAATTCTGGCTGGCCCACAGGCAGGCCAAATATCCTCTGCGACCAGAGATTGTGCTCAGGCACGGAGACACAAAGCTGCCACCATCTACCAGAACTGCCTGCGGGTGACCTCTGGGGTGGGCTCGGGAGCTCTGAGCATGGCACCAATCATGTTTGCTCCACCTTCAGAGCTGCTATAGAGGAACAACACAGATTTGGGAAAGAAAGTAGACTTCAGAGCACTCCAAATATGAGAGCATGTCTGCCATGATTCCTTCAGCCGGTCATTCCAAAAATACTCCCTGAACACCTGTTACGTGCCAAAGTTCTATTTGTATGTACAGTGCTGTCCTACATGTTGTAGGAAAAATCACAGACAGAATTTAAAACCAGTTGTTGTTTATAAGGAAGAAAATAGAAGTGCTCATCCGCCAGAGACCAGGATCACCTCACCCTAGTTTCTTAAGACATCCAACACGCAGCCTTCCCTTTATACCTGAGAATACCCAAGACTCCCTCCAAGACTTTAGGGTTAGCAGGGGATGAGGCTTGAAACACACCAAGAAGGGAAAACAGGGCGGTAGTTGTGAGCTAGAACCTTCAAAAAGACTTTTAAAGAGGCATAGATGACATGTGTTTGAACATTATTATCTCTTTGTTAATTGAGATTTTTAACTTTTAAAACATATAACATGACCCTCATACACTGCTGGTGGGATTATAAAATAGTACAGCCACTTTAGAAAACAGTGTGAAAAAGGTTAAGCATAGTTACCACGTGACCCAACAAGTCCACTCCTAGGTATATACCCAAGAAAACTGAAAACACATGTCCACATAAAAACTTGTACATGAGTGTTCACAGAGGCAGTATTTGTAATAGCCAAGAAGTGGAAACAACCCAATGTCTATCCAATAATGAAGGAATAAATAAAATGCAGTATATCCATACAATGGACTACTATTTAGCAATAAAAAGGAATGAACTTCTGATACATGCTATAGCATGGATGAACCTCAAAAATGTTATATGCTAAGAAAAAGAAGCCAATCACAAAAGACGACAAATTGTAGATTCCATTTATATGCAATTCCAGAGTTGGCAAATCTACAGAGTCAGAAATGAATTAGTGGTTGCCTAGGGCTCAGGGGAAGCTGATGGGGGGAAGTGAAGAGTGACTGATAAAGGATACAGGGTTTCTTTGGGGGTGGTGAAAATATTCTAAAATTGATTGTGGTCATGGTTATACAACTTTAAAAAATAACAAAAAACATTGAATTGTTTAAATAGGTGAATTGTGTGGTATGTGATTTATAGCTCAATGAAGCGGTTATTAAAAACATAATATGAAATTCTAATATCAATAAACAAATTGACAAGATCATTGTCCTCTCGGGGCTTCTATCCCAGTGAGGAGACAGGACAATGAATTATAAATGTGATAAATAAATTATACAGTATGTTGTTGTTGGAAAAAATAAAGCAGAGTAAGAGGTAAGCAAGCTGGGTGGCTGGGAGAGCCGCAGTTTTAAATACGGGGATGACATTTGGGCAAAGCCTTGAAGGAGTTGGCCACAAGGATGTCTGGGGAAAGAGCATTCCAGGGAGAGGGCACAGCCGGTGCACAGGCCTGGAGGCGGGAGCATGCTAGCACTGGAATTGCTCCAGTCAAGCTGAAGCAGCACGAGAGAGGAGAGAACGAGGTCAGAGGGAGGGTGATGAGGTCTGAGAGGAAACCGGGGTGCTTGTAGGCCCCCAAAGGCTGAGTGAATGCAGAGTCCTGCGACTACTCAGATCAGATGCCTAGCTTCACAGGGAAGCCAGGTAACCTGATGGGATAAACGAGGGCTTGTCTCTCCCCCGATTAGTGGCTCACCCAGCTGGAGACCAGGGCTCTTACCACTTTCCCCTGAGCAGAGGAACCAGGTAGCCCAAGCCCAGTCAGGCAAAGGAGCGGGCTATATGGTGGGGATTTGCCGAGCACCAGCCCCAAAAAAGCAAAAATGAGAAGTCGGGAAGCAGCAGGCTGATGGGAAACAGCAATTTCACCATCTAATAACCCAGCATGTTTGCGATTTTCAGGTTCCAATTTTTGTATCATCACGGTCAATTACAGGTCACAAATGATTTCCAAAGTGGGCTGCCCAGGGAGGCAGTTGTGCAAATCCGTTTTCCACAGTGTTCCCACTCCCAGGCTTCTCAGAGCACATGGAGCCAGAGTGAGGGGAAGCGGACCCCCAGGTAGGGGAATGAAATGGAACCACTGGGGCCCCAGATGGGGTTTCCACCCCGGCTTTGCTACGTACCCACTGTGTGACCTTGGCCCAGTCACCTCTCCGCTCCAAGCCTTTTCCTTACAGAGATGACCAGACCTGACTTACCTCACAGGGATGCTGTGAGACACCCCATCAAGAGGGACAGTGAGAAACACCAAATACCAAACCCAACCCTGTGCCCCTCCTGAGCGAGCTCTGTCATTCCTTTCAACAGCTTTATTGAGGTATAATTTATATACCATAAAATGCACTCATTCTAAGTGTACAATTTAATGATTTTTAGTGAATTTAGAGTTGTGCATCCATCACCACAATGTGATTTTAAAATATTTCCATCACCCCAAAAAAGATATCTCCAGAGCAATCCTTTGAGGTTAGAATTCCGTAGATAATAACATTAATGCCATATAAAAGCAAAAGAGAAAAATAGCGATTTATTAGGTCGAATTATATGAAATTGCAATTTTTATAGGTTAAAAATGCCCAAATATTGGCAATTTCATGTAGTTTAACCTTTGGGAAAAAAAGAAAATTTACAAACACAGTACCATGAAATTACAGTTTGCATATTAACTCATATACTCTATGTGATTGCCTATGTTATGAATGATACATTATATTATTATACAGAAAACTATGTATGTTGGGCTTTGCGGGTGAGTTAAGAGATTTGGGATTTTTCAAGGGAGAAATTTTGACTATACTCGAGTTTTCACCTTAGGCACCGTCTTTAGAAATGAAACTTCACAGAGATCGCCCACTTCTGAGCCAGCTCGAGCCAGGATCTTCCATTTGCAGTTGAGGAAAATGAAGCGTAGAAAGCTAGGTGACCTATTCATGCACTGCCGGCTACATCACACTGTCTCAAGAAATGTGAATAAAACTTTGTAAGTGGAAACACCTCTTATCTATAGCATAAAAGGATGATGGTTTGTACTTTATTTTTTATTATTTTGCATGCTTACTTTTTGGGGGGCAGAGGTCTCTATCCCCTACTAGAATCTAAGATCCATGAAGAGAGATGCCGGGTCTTCTTTTCACTGCTGTCTCCCAGCACTTAGTTGCACAGCTCTTGGCGTATAGTACATGCTTAATAAATATTAAATAAATGGCATAAATTTGATGGCGAGGAAAGACTCTGATTTATATATGTAAACACCACACACACACACACACACACACACACACACACACATATACAGACACACACAGCCTGGCATCATTGTAGACACTAGGCCCTCTGCATCTCCTGCATGGTCAAGACACTCTCTGCTTGAGGAAAACGCAGGAGAGAATGATTTCTATCACCAAAGTCAGGAGTTTCCAATCCCAAACCCATGGAGGAAAAGGAAGGCCGAGAGAAGAAGCAGTGCAAAGAGCATCACGCCTCACCATGTGCCTATGGACTTTAAAGGGTGAGAGGCCAGAGCCCCAGCTCAGGAAGGGTCCAGAGGGTAACTGCCCAGAGAAGCAGGAAGATGAGATCCTGGAGTTCTTGCAAATGCCCTGGGTTGGGCTTTCCAGGGTTGCAGGCAAGAGAGAGCTGCGTGGATGCAGGGAGGGGACTTGGGGTGCAGGGGGCGGTGCACAGTGCTGCTGCTCAAGGCCCAGGCTGGTTTACACAGTCTGACAGAACATGCTACCAGCCACCCCCCACAACCTCTTTCCTAGCTCCCCCAAAGGGAAGCAGCGTCACCTGTCTAACTGATCAAAACCTAAGACATTGATTGAACGTGAGTTCTAACGGGTAAAACGTGTGTGGTGTGGGGTTGTTTACTTCCTGTTTTCAAGTGGGAGGCAGGCCCAGCTTCAGCTAGACTTCTGTGCTGGTGGGTATTAGTCACCATCTCCATGCCTCATAAAGCAGTTTTGCATCTCCCATTGGGTGTCTGCTTCTAGCACACAACTCCCCCAGGAAGCCCATCAGGCAGGGAGAGGTGAGTGGCTTTTCTAGGTTCATCATACTATCGAAAATCCTGGCAGAATCTCCAGCCTGCCTAAGATGTCCAACTCTTTGTTCTCAGCAAGATGTGCAAAGAAACTCGAGACTCACTCTTGAGCCTAGAAAAAGGTCTGAAATGATACCCACCCAAAGGGGACGCACAGTCATCTCTGGAGGGTGGGATGAGTGAGATTAAGGTGAAGGGGCGTCCAGTTTTCGTATCTACTTTTGGATTGTTTCCATTTTTTACAATAAGCATATGACACTTTATAATTAAAAAATAATAATAATCAGAGGGGCTAGGAAGAGGCATGGAATGATATAAATCCAAATTTTAAAGTCAGTAACACAACACCTAGAGTGAACCCTAATGTAAACTATGGACTTTGGGTGATCACGATCCATCAGCGTAGGATCATCAGTTGTAATAAATGTACCACTCTGGTGGGAGATGTTGATAATGGGGGAAGCTACGCATGTGGGGTGTGGGGGTGTGCAGGAAATCTCTGTACCTTGCTCTCAATTAAAACTGCTTTTAAAAAATAATGTCTTTAAAAAAATAACCATTTAAAAAATTGGTAATCAGCATTATGTCCCAAATAATTGTATAATAATTATGAAGTCATATGCATCCACCTATTTGAGAAAACAGGAAGATTCTCAGCTTCCTATATGCTGCTGATAATTCAGATTCATTGGCAATTAATCTCTCAAGGCCTCATTTTTCTCTTCTGTAATATGGACATAATAATGCCAGCCTCACAGATTTGTGAGCCTCCATGTGACAATGCATAGCAAAGTCTTCCTAAGACATAAAGTAATACAATGTATGTCTTCCTGGTGAGCACTTCTGGCATTGTCTAGGAAATTGGCTGATTTAAATCAGCTGGCCTGTTTTTAAAAACAACATGCCTGTTAGCAAGACCTATTTGTTGGACAAATGAAGCACTTCCAGAGTCTTCCTACAATAATTGAGGATACCTATGTCATTTTATGCTCAGTGTCCTGTACACACCACAGGTCCACACAGAGCAAGCACTCAATACTACACATTTGTTGAATGAGCACTCCTTGTGTAAGTACTAGAGAGATATCATCATCATTTTCACAGATGGGGAAACTGAGGCTCAAAGAGAAAATGGAAGAACAGCTTTGCTGATGTCAAAGCCATTTTCACCCAAAATCTGCCCTGTTTTTATGGATTAAAGGAGTGAAGAGAAGGAGGGAGGATAGGAGAAGGACTGGTGAGGAAGAGAGAGAATAAAGAAAAAGAAGGAAGAAGCTACCAGATCCAGGTGATTAGTTCTTATTTGAATTAACGTGCAGAAAAAAATGCCATTTTGCTGGATAAATGTGTGTGCTGCCTGTCGTCAGGAAGCGAGCATTACGTTCCTTTTTGTTTCTTCATCTGCCATGGCAACCAGAAAGCTTAGAATCAGATCTATTGCTTGAGTAACCATCAGTTCCAGAGCTGAAAGCTCCTCCTCCTTCTTCCCTCCCAGGGAGGCTGTTTTCTGATTTATGTTTCCCTCTGGACCACGAACACCCAGTCCCTGCCCCAAACCTGAAGCAACCTGGAGGAGTGTTCACGTATTGTAGTAATTGGCCTGTTCTTCGATTCTTTATATTTCTCTAGCCCTCCACTGATCATGGGAGTAATATCAACTGTAATTAGGCATCATAAGGATAATGATTTCATTAAGGCTCCTTTAATGGGTTCGGACATGTACAAGGAAAGGTGTTATACGACTCACTCAAACACTTTATCACCTTGTGATAATCGAGTTCCTGAATTACAGTAGCAGAGCAACCAGAGGTAATTTCCTATTTGGCCAAAGCCGTCTGGCCTCCCCCAGGCCTCCAATTATCATATATCTTCTTGGAATCACGTCTCCCTTGCACTCAGAAGCCAAAACAACAAACCCTAAGCTATTGCAGTGGACTCTAGGCTTGCACGGTAGCCGTGAAGTTCTAATTTTCTCATTACACAACCTCATCGGTCAGCTATTTACTGGTGAGCCGGCCCTGGTCTTTCATTCAGGTGATAAATAGGCAGGGACAGCTTAGCTAGCAGAGAGGCGAATAAACATTTGAAAATGAACAGGCCCTGAGAGTCTTCTATCAGATAGTGTTATGGGTCAGAGAAAACCAGAGCAAACCACAGAATGAAACATGGAGAAGAGACTAAACCAAACTTGCCCTCTTTCACTCAGAATTGCAATGACAGCAGAAGGCAATTTCTTCTGCTACATGGAGTGTCTCAGATGGTTCTTTCGACAGTGCTGTCAAAATCAGCAAAATAAGTTGATATCGTAACAAGGGCTACCACTTACTGAGCACTTAGGAGGCGTGCTACAGTGTGGGAAGTCTTTAAAATATATCAAACCCACCCAAAATCAGGAGAACAGTTTATACTATGCACATTCACTAACACACTCATTCTCATTTAATGAGATTATAGCATACCCGGCATGTTATAAGCTCTATATAAGCGGGCTACCAGCTTCTATTCATTCATATAAATGACCCAGTGCCTACTTTGAGCCACGCACCGTGACAAACACCAAAGGTGCAATCTTGAATAAGAGAGACACAAGTTGCCTCCTGTTAGCGACTTAAATGTTTATGTCCCCCCAAAATTCATATGTTGAAACCTATTCCCCAATATGACAGTATTTGGAGGTGGGGTCTTTGGGAGGTGATTAGGTCATGAGGGTGGAGCCCTCATGAATGAGATTAGTGCCCTTATAGAAGAGACCCCAGAGAGTTCCCTCACCCCCTCAGCGATGTGAGGACACACTGAAAAGAAGGTCATCTATGAACTAGAAGTGGACCTTCACCAGATACCAAATCTGCTGGTGCCTTGATCTTGGACTTCCCAGCCTCCAGAACTGTGAGAAATGTTTGTTGTTTAAACCACCCAGTGTCTGGTATTTTTGTTAGTCCCAAATGGATTAAGACACTTACAGTCCAGTAGGTATAGATACTATGTAAATCATCATACAAATATTGGCATTATTGCCATTGCAATGAATGTAATAAAGAATAAGTGCAAGGTGCCACGAGAAGATAGAACTAGGGACCTGACCTAGTCTGGTGTAGCAGGAGGGGTCAGTGAAGGTCTCCCTGAGGAAGTCCTCTGTAGATTAAGACTCAGAAGTTAGCTGAGTGAAGAGGTAGCAGGAAGAACATTTCAGAAACAGGGAATAGCATATATGGAAGCTCTTATGCAGGAAGGAGCTTGGTGTAATAAACAAAGAAAGAGACAGTGTGGCTAGAGCTTAATCAGCTCTGATGGGGAGGTGATGGACACAAGATCATATGGGCATGTACGGCTCAGTAAGGGTGTGAATTTTATCCTCTGAGCAATGGGCAGCCACTGAAGGACTTAAACAGGGATTGGCTCTTCCTGACCTATTGTCATGATTTGTATGACTTCTGGGTGGATTGACCAATAGCCAATCCATCCAGAAATGTTTATTTAGAAACTACTACAGTCGGCCCTCCGTATCTGTGGGTTCCACATCCATGGATTCAACCAACCACGGATCAGGTACTATGTTTATGATACTGATACCAAGGGCAGACTAAGGGACTTGAGCATTCCCAGATTTTAGTATCCACGTGGTTCTGGAACCAATCCCCAGTGGATACCCACGGACGGATGTATACAAAAATTGCTTATGCTATGATGAGAAAAGCATAAGAAATCTCTCACCACTTGCTGAATTATTTAAAAAGAAGTTTGGCCAGAGCATAAGGTTCAGTAAAGAAATAGAGGAGGAAAATGTTGGAAGACTTGCAACTTAAAATGCTAAGACATGGGCCCTAGACTTTTTTCCTTTAGAGAGAAGAAAGGAGGGGCAGAGGGGAGGGAGAAACTAACCTTCATTGATTGTCCCTCATCCGCTAGGCACTGTGCTGGATATTTTATACATAGGTTATCTCATTTGATAATTAAAACTCTCAGAAATTAATTTAATTTGTACCTCTTTGCTCAATCACCCTCACATCATCAAACTTTTCCGTTTTGAACACTGAGGCTTAGAGATACTCAAGAAATTGTCCAAGCTGAGCTCAAGATACTGAGCTTTGCCTTCCCATCCTCACCTTCTTCTAAGACACTCTAGCTCTGCCCACATCCTTGCTACCACATAGCTATCCCTACCCACACACCTCTCCAGCCGCCATTGCTCACCCCCAGACCCCTGGCCCAGGGGTCCTGTCCCACAGATTGGATGAGGTGATCAGGTTCCCTCTACTGAGAATCTGAACCAAATGAACCAGAGTTTGGGTCAGTTAAGAGATGATAGGGGTGCAAAACCCAAGCCTGAACCACCCAGGTCAAAGCTGAAGTTGTGGGGAGCAGAAGAGCGCTTGACAACAGAAAGCCCATCTGCAGAGAGACGCAGGTGGACGGGGCGCAGAGAGGTGCAGAGACAAAAGGCAGTGCAGCCTCGTCAGAGACAGAGGGGGTACACTCAGCTTTTTAAAATGGTTAACAAAGTAACAAAGTAAATTTTATGTTGTGTATATTTTACCACTACTAAAAATAAAAATGTTTTTAAAAAGAGTAGGAGTATTCATCTATTCATTCATTGATGGATCTCAAGTGCCTAACAGAGCCTGGAACATAATAGGCATTTAATAAATATCTGTTAAATGAATAAATGCCAGAAACATCCATGGAGTCTTCATACGTACCAAGCGGATAGAACCAGATTGAAGGCATAGAGTTTGAAATTCTCTCTCTGAGAAAAGAGTGGTCTGTCTGGGGAGAGAGTGGATGAGACTCTGAAAAGACTTTAGGAGACATCCCACTTCTGGCTCATTTTAAACAGTGTTGCTTTTTCTTGCCACAAGCAGGCAAAAAATGTTACAAGTCTGCATAAGGACCAAATAAAAATGCAATAACCAAATGTTTAATACGTGGAGAGAAAGAGACAAAATTTCTACTGAGAAAAATATTCACTGATGCAGATTAAAAAAATACTAGAAATTTACTCATGATTTAGGAGAAAAGGACAATGACAAAAATTATAAGAAAGAAGATGATAGAAATGGAGGACAGAAAATGGCAATGCAACATACAGATAACTTATTTATTTCCAAGAGAGAGCAGAACAGAACAGGAGCAATAGTAAGGAAAAAGAGCAAACTTCCTAAACTAGATAGTCATGTGCCACATAACAACATTTCGGTCAACGTTGGGCCGCATATATGATGGTGAGTCCATAAGATTAGGGCCATATAGCCTAAGTGTGTGGTAGGCCGTACCATCTAGGTTTGTGTAAGTACGCTCTATGATGTTCACACAACGACGAAATTGCCTAACAATGCATTTCTCAGAACATATCCCATCATTAAGCGACACATGACTGTAAATAACCTGTAAGAAAATTATAAGGATATCTACATTTCAGATATCTGGTTTCAAAAATCAGTTGAAAAGAAATGAATACCTAGACACAGTTTGGAAGAGTTTGTGACCCAAGAATTTTAGCCCCAGAAAAGTTGTCCTTTTTAGTATAGAGACAATAAGAAAACATTCTCAACCAAGGACTTAGAAAATGTGCCATTGTGTATCCTTCTGGAATTAAAAAACAACTTGAAATGAACACCAACTAGTCAAGACATGGTACAAAGTTAACAGCTCAACTTTGGGGAAATTGAAGTATAACAGGACATGGTGACTTTTGCAACCAGTTAAAAAGGAGAAATGTCTAAACGATACTTGCAAATCTGTTTATAAAATAATGCAAATGTCAAAAATTATTCTTAAAAAAATAACCTAATGCAAGACACTATATTACGTTCATAAAACCCAAAAAGTTAAGGAGGAGAGAATAAAAACACGCTCACACTGTGTACTAAGTAGAAAACACTCAAAAATATAATGTCATGTTTGATTATAAAAATTAGAAAACCATCAGTCAAAGAATGTTTTTGAAAACTTAATAAAAACCACTACTCTAATTAAAATACACCTTCCAAAATAACATTTTAAAAGTTTAAAGCAAATATAATTCGACAGTGAAAAATAATACAAAAAAAAACGAGGCATAAAAATTAGAAGCATAAAACAAAGCTAAGGAAGTACCATCAAATGGTTTAAACAGTAAGTGCCAGTGTGCTAAATTCCGCTATTAAAAGACAAAAATTCCCAAATTAAGTCAAAGTCAAAATCCAATTAGAGAGTTTTCAAGAGACACAAATGAAGTGTCTTTTTATATTAAACATAAAAAGGGCAAACGTGTGTTAGGCAAAAGCAGATTCTAAAAGCGTTAAGTATAACATTCACATCAGAGAAAGTAAATTCAAGGCACAAAAACATATTAAACAGGACAGTGAAGATTGTCATATATTGATAAAGTGTAGGCTTCATAATGACAATTCCACGGTCTTGTCTTAGCCTGTGTTCTCCCAGAAGAACAGGAGACAGAAGCTTGAGTGCAAGGACACAGGGTCAATGTCCTGGACTAAGGCAAGAGTCAGCAAACTTCAGAGCATTTAAATCATGCAACTGACTACAGTGGAACTAAGCTTGAAATCAGGAACAAAGAATGGCAAGAAAATTCCTGTATGTTTGGAAATTAAAATATAGAAATATGCTTATAAACAACCCTATGGTCATAGAAAACACCACTAAGAAAATATAAAATATTTTTATTTAAATCATAATGAAAATATATCAAAATTTCAGGGATGTAACCAAAGCCATGCATACATTAGGAAAAAAAATATAAGCTGAAAATCAATGAGCAAAGAATTCAATCTCAAGAATTTGGGAAAGGAATAGCAAATTAAATCTGAAAAAAAAGTGCAAGTAAGAAAATTAAGAGCAAAAATTAGTGAAACTGAAAAGTAGAATGCAATAGAGCATCTCAAGATAGAGAAACGTTTCTTAAACCATACTGGGAAATTATGAACCAAATAGGAAAAAGAATGGTAAGTAGGACTGCATTATAATTAAGAATTGTACTTGTTAAAAATACCATTAAGATCATGAAAAGGGAAGTCCAGAGAAGTTACAGCAAAACATAAAACCAACAAACAGCTTAATATTTAAAGAACTCCTGAAAATCAATAAGAAAAAGACAGTTAACCCAATAGAAAAATGTGCTGGAGACTTGAATAGGTACTTTCCAAAAGAGAAAATCCAAATGGGCCCCCCAGAAAAGTAAAAAGATAATCTTATTAGTCATCAGAGAAACACAAATTCAAACAACAATGAGATACCACTACACACACCCACCAGAATGGCCAAAAATCAAAAGTCTGACCATACCAAGGTGTTGGCAAGGATGGATGCAACGGAAACCCTCCTATACCACTGGTGAAAGTGCATATGGGTATGGCCACTTTGAAACAATTTAATGTTAAAGTCATGCAAACCCTCTTACCCAGCAATTCACTCTTAACAAGGCATGCTCACACCCATCAAGAAACATATATAAGAATGTTTATAACGGCATTATTCATAAAAGACAAAAACTGGAAACAAACTATTTAACTCCATTTCACCATTTATCCATTATCAACTCATTAACCCCAAAGCTGGAGATACCCAATAACTAAAACAATCCATTAGTAGACAAATGGTGGTATAGTCATGGAATAGAATAAACAAATAAATTGCAGTATATTCATCCAGTGAAATAAACAGCAATTAAAATGAGTGAACTAAAGCTACACAACGTAAAGGAATCTCACAAAAATAGTGTGAAGCCAAATAAGCCAGCCAGACAAGAATAAACTGCATTATTCCATTCACATAAAGTTCAAAAAACAGGCAAAACTAAACTGTACTGTTTAGGTGGTAAAATTACATGTGTAGGTGGTAAAATTAAAAGGCAAAGCAAGGAAGTAATTAACATGAACTCAGGATAGTGGCCACTTGCATGGAAGGAAAAGGAGTAGCAATTGGCTAGAGGCACAAAGACAACTTCTGGAACGTTGGCAATGATCTATTTCTTGATCTGGGTGGTCGATACTTAGATGTTTCCTTTGTGATAAATCATCAAACTGTAAAAGTAGAAAACTTATTTCTTAAAAATTAGAAATATAAAGAAAGTTTTTAAAAATTCTGGATGGGATGTGGCCAATGCTGTACTCAAGAGAAAATTCATATAATTCAATGTTTTATTATTAAACAATAAGGAATATAAAATACTCACTAAACCCAAAATTCAAACCTTAACTATAAAAAAGAAATTCCAGGAAATCAAAGAAACCATGCAATAATATATTCAACATAAATCTCTTGCATGCGTACTATATGTTTGGCACATATAAATTAATAAAAATACAAACAAAAGGTAATAATGTAGAAAACTCAAAAATAGAATTGATCAATAAATCCAAAAATCTTATTTTTTTGTGAAAAATAATAAAAATAACAAATACACTTCTCATTAGTTTAGTCAAGGAATGAATATATATATATAAAATCTCCTCCCGGGTGAATTTTCCATAATAAACAGCATGTAACCAGTTGATTAACTGGTGATACAGTTTGCACTCTGAAGTACAGCAACACAATTTGCATTATGCGGTAGATTATAAAAATGTGCAGAATTCTCTACCCCTCACTATAGCCCTGCTCTTTGCAATGTGACTTTTTACCTCCTGTCATCAGGAGGTGGAGTCTACTTTGATAGATAGAATGTGACCTTGTGTAATTCCAAGCCTAGGCCTCAAGAAGACTTACACACTCCTTCTTATTCTATCCTAAAGCTCTGCCATCATGTGAGCAAGCCCAGCCCAGCCCAGCCCTCCAGAAAATGAGAGAGTACGCAGGGTAGAGATAAACCATCTGAGCTGAGGCCACCTCTTAATCAACCAGCCCCCCAGCTGGCCTGGCAGCCGGCCGCCCAGCCAAGACTGAAGAACGCCCAGCCAAGACTGAAGAACCTCCTAGCTGAGCCCAGCCCAAATTGCCAAACCACAAAATCATGTTGATTTTTCAAGGTACTATGTTTTGAAGTGGTTTGTTATGCAGCAAAAGCTAACTGATAAACATTATGAGGACCACTATCGATTCAGAATTAGACAAGCTGTAGTCTGAAAATAGGAAGGCCCACAGTCTTGTTTGAGTGGTTGAATCTTACCAGTAGAATGTATATGTTTATTTATCCTCACATCCTATGGTTGTTTTTTTTTAACCTGTTGACTCTTGTAAACTGTGCTGCGAGCAAAAATGTAAGGTCAAGTTCAAGGTGACTCAAGGAGAACGGGAGGCTCCTGCTTGTGTGAATGTAAGGGCAAATAAGGAGACATTTGGGTTTGTTTCTGTCAGTATTAATAAATTAATTTTTCATTTTTAGTTTGCAATAACAAAATATATCTGCAGAAATAAAAATAAGTAAACCTTTGTTATTGACATTTCTGTAACAATAATTTCTTATTGTGGGTCTGAAACTTTCTAACTCCTAACCCTCTTTTGTCACATTGAAATTTTTTTTTCATAATATAATCTTGAAATGCAGTGATTCTAATAGTATAATTGTTTTATTCCAGAAAAGACTGTAAAAAGAAATTGAGAAACGTGTATTGAATTTTTCACAACAATGGGTGCGTGCATTCCTTTTTACTTATAATAAAGCATTACGGATAATTCTATGTTAATAAATTTGAAATCCTCAATAAAATAAATTTTGGTAATTTATATTTTCCTAAAGAATATTTGAGAAGTTGGAAAACTCTAGCAAACCGTTAATTATGTAAGAAGTGTTTTTGAAAAAGAGGAAGACCCTCTACTCTTATGATTAGTAGTATCAGAAATCCAATTCAAACTCTCCTTGGCACAAAGGGATTTATTGGGAGGATACTGCGGCATCCTATGTAACTGTAGAAATGAGAGACATCCCTTAGAGCAGGGTGTCAGGAGTAGCTGGACCCAGATACTTGTGTCACTGGTACTTTCTTGATCTTTTTCATTGTTTTTCTCAGAGTATTTGATTCATTCTGTCCTTCATATGGCAAGGATCCAGTTCAGCTGCAATTCCTGATTCCTCATCCCAGTGTTCCTACAATGAAAAGGGGACTTCCTCTAGTCCGCTACTTCCAAATCAAAAATCCCAGAAAAACTCAATCAGCTATAGCCAGAGGAGCAGACTCCCACAGAACATCTGTGGCTACTGGGGGCCCCCCGGTGTATAGTGGGGTCAATTCTGAAAAGGGGAAATTTATTTTACAGTTAGAATGAATGGATGGAGCAAAACCACGAAAGGAGCAAACCCCAAGCAGTTTTACAGGTAGGTTCTTTTAAATTTTCAAATAGCGGATATTTATCATAATAAATAAACTCTCCCAGAGCACAGAAAAAATAAAGACTACTTCCTCTATTTTGGGGGAGGTTTTTTTGTGTGTGTGTGTGTGAGGAAAATTCGCCCTGAGCTAACATCTGTTGCCATTCTTCCTCTTTTTGCTTGAGGAATATTAGCCCTGATCTAACATCTGTGCCAATCTTCCTCTATTTTATATTTGGGTCGCTGCCACAGCATGGCTGTGGGCGAGTGGTGTACGTCAGCGTCTGGGAACTGAACCCAGGGCGCCAGAGTGGAGCGCACCGAGCTTAATCACTAGGCAACCGGCCAGCCCCAGCTTCCTCTATTTTTCCAAGTTAGCAGAACTGAATATAAAAATAGAAGAGGTGGCCAGCCCTGTGGCCAAGTGGTTCAAACTCTGTGCATTCCACTTTGGAGGCCTGGGTTTATGAGTTTGGATCCCCAGCGCGGACATACTCCTCTCATCAGCCATGCTGTGAAGGCATCCCACGTGCAAGTAGAGGAAGAGTGGCACAGATGTTGGCTCTGAGCTAATCTTCCTCAAGCGGAAAAAAAAGAGGAGGATTGGCAATGGATGTTAGCTCAAGGCGAATCTTCCTCACAAGAAAAACAAAAATAGAAGGAAAAAAATGAAAACCTCAGGTCAATTTCACATATTAGTGTACTAGTTGCAAAATAACTAATGAAATATTATCAAATATATTTTAAATTTAAAAGGTAAAAAATGTGGGAGACTTTTCTATTCAGGAACACAATAAGGATGCTCATTACTATTTAACATTGTCCTGGAAGTGCTGGTAGTGGAAGGAAAAAGAGAAAGAAAGAGAGAAGGGAGAGAGGGAGGGAAAAAAAGCAAGAAAGAAAGAATAATATTGAAAAATACCTAAAATTATAGTTACTGCAAATGATGCCAGTTTCTACTTCAAAAACTCAAGAGAATCAACTCTAAATTATTAGAACTAATCAAACAGTTCATTCAAGTTGGTGGTTATAAAATCAACATAAAAAACAAGTAGTTTCCCATATATAAGCCATAACCTGTAAGAAAATAGAAAGGAAGTAATTCTATTCACAGTTGCAACAAAAATAAAAAATATGTAAGAACAGTTTTAATTAGCAACAAGTACGACTCTTATGAAGAAAGCATCAAAACTTTACTGAGGCTATAGAATAAGACCCTTTCTGATACTGGCCCTGATATCAGTTCCCCTACATTAGACCCAGAATATATGGAATTAAAACAAAAACACTCATCCTCTTCCCCTGCTTTTCTAAGTTACATTCATATGTAACTACTGGGGTTTTTTTTGTATCCCTGAACTTCACAAGGCAGATAGAAGTTACTAATTGTTAAAAGCCCAGGTGGCCTCAAGCTGGGCTCACACTGATGTTTTGGCTAATTACCAGTTCTTGAGGTTTGTTACAGGGAAGCTGATCTCAAGAAGCTAAAGCTTCTCAGACCTCAACTCCTTGGCTTCCTGGCGCCAGAATCCACCATCCATCAGGGAGACAGAGATAGCTGAAGGACACCCACCTGCAATTCCCTTATCTCGCCCTCCACCTCCCTGCAAGCAGCCTCACGAGGCCAAAGGCAGGCTGATGGGAAGCGCTGACCAGCAAGGCCACAGGCTCCCCCTCCCTACCAGCAGCCACATTCCTCACAACCGTTAAAACCCCTTGCCTCCCATCTTTCAGGGAGACAGGATGAATTTGAGAGCTCTCGTCTCCTGGCTGACGTCACCTGAAATAAAAACTCTTTCCTTGCCTTAAGCCTGGCATTCCAGTTTTATTTGGCCCTGCTTACGTGGCGGGTAAAGAACCTGGGTATGTATCCGGTAACAGTTCCACCCACAGAAGAGAAAATGATAGACTATTCCTGATGCAAAACTCAATTATATAAAAATATATATGATCCCAAATCAACTATAAATTTCAAGCAATTGATAAAATTCTAAGAACAATTCTAAACTTTGACTGCTAGAATAAACATCTGAAAGAAGACCAAAAAAAAAGTTGGAAAAAGAGGAAATACTGTCTGGAAGAAAAGGAGACAAGGAGAAATTGCCAAAGGGCAAAACATTATACAGAGTTTCAATTATAAAATCACTTGGGTAGAGTACAAGATTAAACACGCAGATCAGTGAACGCAACAAAAAGCCTTGGATATAAATATTTAGTATTTGACAATGGCAGCATTTTAAATCAGTAGGAAAAGGCCATATTTAATAAGAGTTGCTCAAATTATTTAAGTATTTGAAAAGAAAACAAAGAGTACTACCTGTACCACCAACATACCAAAATAAATCCCAGATGTATTTAAAGACTTTTAGATGTAGGAAATAAAACTACTTAAGTGTTAAATAATATACAGGTAGAGATTTATATAAGCTTTGTGTTCTAAGCAAGCAAACAAAGGAAGGAAAACCATCAGTGAAAACTTGATTGATAATCAAGACTTGAACTATATAAAAATGTAATATTTCAATGTGTCAAGAAACAGTGTGAAGAAAATTGGAGGCCAAATGACAAATGAGAAAAATAATTGCAATGCACATGCCAGACAAAGGGTTAATATCCTTAATATTTAAAGACTTCTTACAAATCAGCAAGAAAAAGAGGAATGGGGCAGTAGAAAATTGAATGCAGTATGTGACTAGAAAATTCAGGAAACAAGAGAAATGACCACTAAATATATTAAAAACATTTTTTGTTCCCTAGTAATCAAATCAATGAAAATTAAAACAATAATGTGACACCATTCCTCATTCAGTGAATTGACAAAAAAGTTTTAAAGTCCAGAACTGTGCAGAATGTCAGGATATGGGCATTTTCAGATACTAATGATAAGAATGTAAATTGATACTTTCCAGAAGGCAGTTGAGTAGTGCACATTAGAAGCTTTGAAAATTTTCATACCCTATTCTCTCTACTTTTATAATGTGTTTGAAATTTTTCATGAAAAATATTTTTTAAGTTCACATGCTTTTACCTAGTCATTTTACCTCTAAAAATTATCCAAAGAAAATGATAATGGATGTGCATAAAGATTTATAAAGGGATTATAGATGATGATGATGATGATGATGATGATGATGATGATGATGATGATGATGATGGTGAAGATAGTAAGGATCTGAGACGAGATGCAACTTCTGTTTCAAATGCAAGGAACTGCTTTGACTTATTATATCCACATAATCTGTAACCCCAAATAACCAGATGCAAGTGAAAAATCCTTCCCGACTGGCAGAGGCCGCTAAAGTTTCCAACACTAATATGATTCCAAGTTCCATTTGCATAATAAAAGCAATATTTCCTGTATTCATCCTCCTTTATCATCTTGAAAATGTCCCCTAAATTTAGCATCACAGAGAAATGAGAATCTGAATCTGTTTCTTTGAGACAATAGTAACGATCTAGTGAAGCCCTCCTCATCTGCATCCTTCTACCAAACTCTGTGTCTTGCCCTTTTACAGCTCAGGAAAAAAAAACAAAAAACAAAAACCATGATGTGGGATAGGACCTTCTCCCTTACTGGCAGGCTGGAGCCAAGTCCCAAACTCTGTGGTTCTGGTTTGATATAAGTTGTAGAAGTTCACCTACTTACGTTTACCCAGGTTTCTTATTGAGAAAATTATTTGAGATTAACTAACAGGCCTGAGCTCATGGGCTGATATATGGCAAAGAAATCTTGCTTATTCACAATGGTAAATGAGGCCTCTGAAACAGAATGAAAGTTCGCCAACCATAAAGTGAAACACTGTCAATTTAGCCAGACCGGGGCACCATTGGTCTTGGCCAAGTGGAAATGGCCATGAGAAGGCTTTGTTCTTCTAGGAAAAGGTAAGAATTAGCAGGAACTCCTTATCTTCTGAGAATCCTTTGTGGGGGAAAACCTGTCCTGAAAGCACCATTTCCTTCTTCTTCTGGGCTGAAAGCACCGTTTCCTTCTTCTTCTGGGCTTTCTCCACCTTAGCTCTCATCCAGGAGCTTGGATGGATGGTTCTGGGGTAGTCTTTATGAAACCAAGTCCTGGCACTGTGTAGGGGTGCCCAGAGGACAAAGGCTCTGGGTGCTTATCAGTTTGCTCTGCAGCCACCCTGCACCTTTAAACCAGCTGACTTGCCTCCGATATGAGCAATCAGAACTGCAGGATATTGTTAAAATTAAACACTCTCTGGCCTTCTACAAAGGCTCAGAAAAAATTGGGTTTTAAGCAGCCCTTGGAAGGGTGCCATACTGGGGTCATTTTGGATTTCTCCCAAGAGTGCCTAGAGCGGGAATGGGACCCCAACAGAAGGGATGGAATACCAGACAGCCAGCCAGAAGAAAGAATGATCTGGTCAAGGAGAGCAAGATTCGGCTTTGAACACCTGCCAAGTCTTCTCAATAGGCAGAGACACCAATAGTACCACCCAAAGAGCAGTAACACCAGGTTATGATAGCACCAGCCAAGTAAGACATTTCCTGCACAATACATCTTCTTTCTCCCCCAATCCCAGCCGCGGAGAAGCCAGAGGTGGCTACTGTTGAGGAGAGAGTGGGGAAGAAGAAGAGAAGAAGCCAACCACGGACCACCTCCTTGTCTGCTGCAGTTTTCTAGCCTGAAACGGGGATAAGCTGGGAGAAGAGAGAAGCTTGAACTTCTCTTGCCCCTTCCTGCACCTAGGATGTTGTATGTGACCTAGTGTCAGACAAGCAGATGCTCTTACCTGGGATTCTGAACCCTGAGGAAGTGATGCAAAGATGCAGATACAGTTGAGGATGCATTCACAGTAGCAGGGATCTCATCAAGAGCCCAGGGCAGCAAGAACCAACAGCCATGTCCTAACCAGAATATTCCCATGGTCCCTACTGCCTAGCTGCCTTCCTGGTTCTCAGCCTTCCAAATTCTTCCTATGAGCTACCTGCTATCCCACCAATAATTCCTTTTCTGCTTAAAGTAGCCACGATTGTTTTCTATTGCTTGCAAAAGAAACCACCTCTCTTACATACCCAACTGTACTATTTTTATCTCTTACTGACTCCTACCTCCCAGGTACCACCGTCTTCCCACAAAAGCAGAGCAACTTGAGGCTGTAAGTCAGGCTCCCAGCATGAAACAGTAGACACACTCATACTGGGATAATTTGAGGAGGATTTAATAAAGGGACAATTTACGTAAGTGTGGGCAGGTTGTAGGGAAACTACAAAGGATAATGCAGTACCCCAGAACTAGTAACAGTGTAGTTGTTACCCTTTCTAGGCTCAAAATGATGAGGAGAGAGAACAGATACCAGAACTGGAAGGAGAGTCATGTAAAGGGGCCATCTTGAGAGGAACACTGACCTTCAGTTGAGAGGCACAGCCAGCCTGTGGCAATTCCTCAGCGGGAATAAATACCCTGACCACATTCTCTTCCCCCCCTCCCTCCAATCTCCCGCCAGAAGTCTCCATTGATGGGCCTCACCTGGCTGAAGCCAAAGGGCACAGGAATCTGCTGATGTGATCCTTCAGAGTCAGTTTCCTGGGAAAAGAGCAGAGTGGAGAAGGATGGAGAGGAGATCTGAGGGATGGGGAGGCACTTGGAAGGCATTTGGCATAAACCCCTAAGATAAGAAGAGCTGCAGATGGTCCCCACATGCCTACATATTTACCTAACCTGGGTTCCATCATCCTAGTTCTCTCCCAGACAACGCCAGGTCAAAACTTCATCAAGACACAAAGACATACTTCCAAGGCATTGGGGTACTCCGCCTCAGCTTCCTTCATCTGGCCCAGGACTGCTTGCAAAAGCATTTGCTTCTGCTTTGTCTTCTGACTTGCTTCTGTCTTTCCCAACCATCACATTTCCGTTACTTCTGCTATAGCGTGAAGACTCCTGCACAGAGAGCTAAGACTTTTTCAGTCGAGGACAAATCTAGAAGTTACTGTTTCTGCCAAAATGCCAGGGGCTATCAAACCGTAGTGGGACTCAGAGACAGCTGAGAGACATAAGCCTGCATCACAGGGCGCTCAGATCCAAGAAACAAAACAGAGCAGCAAACCACGTGAGCCATTTGCCATTTCCACGAGCAATTGTCTGTAGGCATTTTGCTAAGAATATTAGAGGAGCACGAGATCTCTTTAAAATATAGTTCAGAAAAAGTCTGCACTTGAAAATATGAAGACTGTAAGCAAATGCAGATGGAAAGACTGAGAATTCTTTGAAACTACAGCAGTATGAAAGGCTTTGATACAGGGAAACAACCCTTATCACATAGACCATCATGAGATGCGAAAGCAGAGCAGTGAAAAACACTGACCCAGGATTCATTCATTCAATCTTCCAGAAATATTTATCAAGCATTTACTTTTTCTAGGCACTGAGCTGAGATTATAAAAGAAGGCCAAAAGAGCTAGAACAGAATGTTTGCCCCTGAGTTGTATCTAATTAAGCCTTTCGCCATTTCCCTAGGGAAAAGAATTGGAAAAACAACAACAATAGCTACCATATACTGCCATTTACAAGTGCCAGATGATATAAGAAATTTTATGTTTTCAAGTACCTGGGGAAGCAATTCTGGTTTGAACCTGATTTGGCATGAATGTATTTGAACCAAAGAAGCCTGACTCACGGCTTGTCAAACAAACACTGCACATCTGCCTTAATCGTTACCCTAAAGTAAAGAATGTACTCTTTGAAGATAAAAAATTCATGCCTCTGTTCCTGTGATGGCAGCACTCTTTAAAGATAAGACTGAATGCCTCCTTTCCCACAGCGCCACAGCCATGTTGACTTGCTGGGTATGTGCCGATCTGTAACAAAATATCTCTTTGAACCCTTAAAATAATGTACCCCTGTCATGCTTGACGTATGTCTCTCTGTTTGGAATTGGTATATAATTGTGCTGAAAACCACTCTTCTTTGAAGCGCTTCCTTCCTTTATGAAGGCTGCACTCCCAAGCTATAGTCCTCAGTTTGGCTTGAATAAAACTTTCTGCTATAGAATGATTATTGATTATTTGCATCAACACAGCTATTATATTAAGCATTTTCTATTAACACCTCTCTGCAGCTCTAATAGGTAGACAGGTACTATTCTTATCCCCATTTTACAGATAGAGTATACGAGTCCAGTAACTTTCAACAAGTCACATAGAAAGAGACAATAGGGTATAGTATTTCACTGGATGTATGACACTTTACATAATAAGAGGTATGTATGGAATGCTATGAGGACATGGCTGGGGGGAGGTGGAGGAAGGGACTACACACCACCCATGGACACTTTTTCAAGGGGATCAACTAAAATTTCAGCCTAATTGATTCTTCCCTCTGCAGTTATTCTCTCCATTAACAGGTCCTCTGCCATGAGACAGTGCAGTGACAACGTTTTGTCAGGGAATATTGACACTGGGACATTTAAATCAATTAATGCATCCATTTCAATTGCCTCATCTGTCAGGAACACCAAGTTCTCTTGCCAAAGTTAAGCAAGAAGTGAGAGAGTTCAGGAAGAAAGAGAGATCAGGAAAAATCAAGGGTGTATTTGGAGAAGTATTTGTAATTACATATAAAGGAGAAGTATTTATAATTTGTCAAATGAAAATGACTGATTAAATTTTTTTACCTAAAAAAGACAATCCGGGGTGTGCCGTAGGGGCTCTGCATTGCAGCTCCTAGCTATGCAACTTTGAGAAGAGTCCTTAACCTTTCTAAACCTCATAGAGATAATAATAACATGGGGTTATGAGCCCAACTGTTTGCCATTAAACCCACATTCTCTGTTTTCTCTGTAAGACCTGTTGACCAGGGCCCCTGGCACTAGAATATTCAGGGCTGGTACGCTATTCTGTAACACACCCATTCATTTCTGCTTCTAATAGATGGGTTGTTTACTTTTGCATTGGTTCCAGCTGGCTTATACTAGCTATACTTGTTACTGTAATCACAGACTTTAATATTATAAATGAGTCAATGTGTCTATGAAAACTGAGCTTAAAGACTTTGCACACAGCAATTCACTTTTTTAAAAAGTCTATAGAATTAAGATTTGAGAAAAATAAAATTCTAGAAGCATTCTGCCCTAAGATTTCTTCACACCTTAAATTTTTGCCCTCTCCAAAGAAGCCAAACGAGGCTTGGCTAGTGGATGTGGAAACTTAAAATAAGAAAGAAGAAGAAAGATTGGTACTCAAGGAAAAGACATTGAGCCCCACATCAACAGACTAGTGAATGTACATATATTTATAGGTTTAGGTTAAAATTAAATGTTTAAGGTGTGTATATTTTGTATGATTTTCTGCCTTAATTGACCTTTTCAATTATCGGGCCAGATACTCATTCTAAATAAGAGGATTTCTCCTGTACCTACCTCAACGGGATATAGTAAGAATTAAGGAAAATCCAGAGGCCAATGTTGGGCGCGTAGTAAGCCCTCTTTAGAGCATATTCACAGTGAGACAGGCGATAGCAACTCTAAGAGAGTGACCTCAGTAAGCACACAATAAATGTTAGTTATTAAAATGAGTAGGAGTAATAGTAATTAGTGGGACAAGTTGTTTTGCCTCTTGTCAGCAGTAAATAGGGACATTTGAACTGAAATAAGTGATACTCAAACTTTAGCGTGCATGCAAATCATATAGGGATCTTGTTAAAATTCAGAGTCTGATTGAGTAGGTCTGGGTGTGACCTGAGAGGTTGCCTTGGAAACAAGCTCTCAGATGCTACTGATACTGCTGATCTGTGGTCCACACTTTGAGTACCAAGGGCTGAGAATGTAATTCTCAAATTTGAGCATGAATCACGTGGAGGACCTGTTCAAACACAGATTGCTGGGTTAAAACACAGAAACCCTGAAGGTTTCTGATTCAATAGGTCTGGAGTAGGGCCCAAGAATTTGCATTTCTAACAAGTTCTCAGGTGATGCTGCTAGTCCAGAGACCACACTTTGAGAAGCAATATCTTAGATGATCTCTAAGCACTCTTACAACTTGAAGCAGAGACTAGAAACGATACTTGGCCATTTCAAGCCAAGCAAAGTGCTGCCGTTGTGTTATAGAAGAAGGAAACCAGGCAGGCTCTCGACTTTCCTACTACCAGAGCGCACATCTAGAATCAGAAAGTTAAGTTGACAAATCCTAGCTCTCACTGTCACTATGCAACTTACTTCACCTCTGAACTATAGTTTCCCCATCACTCAATAGGGTTCTTTTTTCTGCTTTCTTTTTACTTTTTTCCTTTTCCTTCTCTTTTCATCGAGAAGCCCACCAGAAAATCTTATGATGAGAGTGGGAACAGAACTTCAGCTCTAATCCTAGTGTCTTGACAAGCTCAAAGAGGCAAACATCACTTAACGTGACAAGCAAACCATAACCGCAGTGCGA
Organism: Diceros bicornis minor; assembly: GCF_020826845.1. Classification (NCBI taxonomy): domain Eukaryota; kingdom Metazoa; phylum Chordata; class Mammalia; order Perissodactyla; family Rhinocerotidae; genus Diceros; species Diceros bicornis. The sequence continues at coordinate 18,809,417 of NC_080758.1, forward strand.
AAACACTGTTAGTCAGGTAAGGAGATAATGTGCACAGAACATGCTGAGCAAATAACAGCCCTTTGTGAATCAGCATTAGCATAATTACTGAACATCAGTAATTGCTAAAATTATGTTCACTAGGATCGTTTATAATTCTAAGTGAGAGGCTTCTTACACCTATTCTCTCAGCACAGAGGTGAAGGTGTCTCACCAACTGACACTCAAAAAAGCACTAGCCATCATCCCAAAGGGCATCCTGCACATAGACTTTGGATGGACGATCATCACCAGGTGGGTCCCAAATTCCGCCTGAAACTTCCTGCCTCCACACCTTTATTCCTGCTGTGCCTTTCCTCTAGAATTTCATCCCTTCTTAGTTCAATGCAGCCAACATTTCTTGGTCAGCAAGACATGGATACATAGTAAAATGTAGAAGGGAGTGTTTTGATTATGGTGTATGTAAAGTACAGCGGAAGTTGGATCTCTTGTCTAGGTGAGAATTTTTTAAGATCAGATTCAACCAGGAAGCTGCCACGTGCTCCTAAATGCAGAGCAGGACATGAGGCCTCCCATGGCTGTAAAAGAGCAAGGAGGTGAACTGGTCGTGAACAGCACCTTGCAGAGTGTAATGATGAAAAAGGAACCTTCTTAAACCCCAGCACCACGTGGCTCTGCGTCACAGATGGAGCCGTACAAGCTGAGTGGAGAGACTGTATGTAAAGAGTAAGCTTTGAGCACATTAACACAGACACCGAGGAGTCACTGCCATCAGTCCCACTCATCCCTGGCGGCAGGACACAGATGGTGGAACACAGAATGCACAGGACACACAGAAAAGGTTCCAGAGCCTCTCAAAGGAGAAGAGGAACTGGAGTAACCAAGGCAAGCCCACGCATCTTAGCAACTTGTAACTAATGGCCTCCAAATCGCATCACAAAGCAGAGCAGCACACCCTCCCCTCAGACAGAAAACCTGGGCATCCCCCTCCTTACTCCTTCTCCCTCCCCTGCAGTCCACCTCCCACCAGGACTTAAGCTATATAATCACATTTTTGCTTGTTTTGTGCACTGCTATATCCCCAGAGCCTAGAGAAGTTGAAGTAATGAACTGAATGAATAAATCATCAAGTTCTGGCAGCTCTGCCTCCAAAAGAGACCTCCAATCTGTCTGCTTTTCTCCATTGCTGCTGCTAACATCCTAGCCCAAGTCATGCCCGTTTCTGGCCAACTGCATAAGCCCCTGTCTGTGTTGTTGCCCTGACTCTTGCCCGCTCTGAGCCACACTCCTTGCAGAAGCCAGGCAGTTACTAACCCCCAGATCAGGTGACGCACCTGACTATAATAATCCAGATTCTTCCCAAAATGTAAAAAGTCATGCCAGAATTCCCCTTTACTATACCAAGGACTCACTAAGCTTCTACCTGTGTTGGCGGTAAATTAGGCCCAGGCCGTGCCAGGCAGTCTTCTTTGGACTTTCCCAAGCCTACTCCCTCACAAAGCCCAGGTCAATCCACCCTTTCTGGTAGCCCCTTTATTGCAATCCCTGCCCAAAACATCTCCCTTGACACTGAACATTTCTCTGTCCCACGCATTCAGCATTTAGCACTTACCGCTTGATATCATGGAATGACCTTTTCATGGGTATCATAAAATCCCTAACCCATGCCCTGTGCATTTCTAGTCTCAAAGTGGGTTTGTAACTAGAAACACAAAACAAGCTTGCTCATCAATCACTGTGATTTTATCCCCTTTTTACAGGCAAAACCAAGTTCCAAGGAAACTGATCAAATCCTGGAGCTAATGAGCGGCAGAGCTGAGATTCAAACCCAGGGCTTCAGACTCCAGCCTCTGTCGTCTTTCCATGTATCAGTTGCTTCATTTGTCTTGTGGGTTCCTTGCCTCCTCCAGCTAGCCTTATTTATAACCTTCAATGCCTAGTAAAGCGGCATATGAATAACAAATACTGGTTAATATTTATTGTGAGCTTACTCTCTACATTTCATAAGTGGTCTACATGGGTTATTGTTTAATTCTCACAAGCCTATGATGTATATCCTATTATTATCCTAAGGTGAAAGATGAGACCTCTGAGGCTCAGAGAAGTTAAACAACTTTCCGAAGGTCACACAGCAGTTAAATCATGGGGCCAGGATTTAAACCCAGGTGGTCTGGCGCCTGAGCCTACACATTTAACCACTGTGCCATGCCACCTCCCTTTCTAATAGGCCCTCAGGGAACATTTGTGGATTGATTGGTGACACCACAGACTGTCAGAGCCAGGAGAAGAGCCTTGGCGAGAGCAAACATTTACAGCATCCATAAAATGTCTTAGAGTGACAGTTGGCAGTTGACAAGGTTTGACATTTTCAAATCAATTTCTATTGATTTCTTTCTCCTGCAAGAAAGACGTGAGTTTGATGGATAAAGCCAGCACTCAGTGTGCTGGGGAAAGTAGGCCATGAGTGAGCTCTGCAGAGGATGTGGGGGAAGCCAGTAGCAGCTGCAAGCTGTCTGCAAGAAAAACCCTTTCTTGGCAGGGTCCTGCTCTGGGTGTCCCAACACAGCGTCAGGTAAATAACACAGGCTCCGTTTTGTCGTCACGTGGTGTTTTCTGCTGGCAGAGTGGCGGGGACACAGAAGCAACGGTATGTGCTTGGGCACAGCCGTGAAGTTATGAATATTTATGTGGTCAACACATAACATCCCATTTTAACAAATACTATTTTGACGGATTTAACAAGTTAATCTAAGCCGTTTCCACATCCTGGTGGATGCCGGCAAGAGATGACCAGGTGGCATTTCTGTAAATTCTGTTGAATGAGGAAACCTCAGAAACAGGTGGGTGCATAAGCCCTCGTCCGTCTGGTAAACATGTTATTTTGTGTTTCAGTGTTGTCAGCACAAACTGAGCCTGCACTATGTGGCCGGCACTGTGCTATTGCTTTCCTGTGCTGAATCCTCACAGCCACACTATGTGGTCGTATGCCCCCTGGGTCATGTAGATTTGGGTGACAGCCAGGATCTGAGATGGGGATGGGCATCTCGATGGGACAGAGTTCATAGTGTGTGTGAGGATTTATAACATAGGGCCGAGCCCCAGCGTGGCTGGGGATGGAGAACTTGGCACCCCCAGGCAGGCCGGCTGGCGTGAGATCAAGGCTCCTACATTCTGCTGCCAGGTCCTCTCTCTCCTCCATCTTGCTGACCACTAGGGACAGCTGCTCCCACTAGCGTCTTCCCCGACTTGGGCTCTTCACACAGGTCTCACATTCCAGCTAGCAAAGCATTTTAACCAGCTTGATTGCAACTGATCCGCCAATAAGCAATTGTACTTTTGTCTCCGTTCTGTGGCTGAGGAAAATGAAGTTCAGAGAATTGAAGGGGTTTAATCAAATGCATGGTTAAGAAGTTCCAGTCTGGTCAAGGATATGAATACAGATATTTTCATTCCAAATCACATGCTATTGCTCCTAAACCTGCCTCTTAAGTCCTCTGCTCTCGGACCTATTCTGCAGCATGTTTTATTCCCCAATGCTTTTCCATCTGAGCTAGATGGGGTTTCTGTCTCCAATTCTTTACCCTCTCCCTGTATCAGAATTGCACCCCAGCGCTCTGCCACCTGACTTTGCAGTTCCTGCCACTGCAGGGACAGAGCATATTTCCTCATCCCGTGGGTGCTGGGCTTGGCCTTGCAATTTGCTTGGGCCAATGGGGTTGTGGAGATCACACAGATGGAAGCTACAAATACCCTTGTAGGGTCTGGCTTGGCCTCTGGCTCTTCTGAGATCCTCCACAAGAAGAGCACGCCCCAGGCAGCTACTAGTCCAAGGAGAAGGAGACACAAGGCAGAGACCTGAACCAAACGCTATTAGTTTCCTGCGGCTGCTGTAATAAATCACCATAAACTTGTTAGCTTAAAACAACAGAAATTTATTCTCTCACAGTTCTGGAGGTCTGAAGTACAAAATCAACGTGTGGGCAGGACTGTGCTCCTTCCAAAGGCTCTAGGATGAATTCTTCTCGCCTCTTCCAGCTTCCAGTGCTCCTTGGCTTATAGATGCATCGCTCCAATCTCTGCCTCCGAGTTCACACTGTCTTCTCCTCTGTGTGTCTCTGTGTGTCCTTTTCTGTCTCTTATAAGGATGCTCTCATTTGATTTAGGGTCTACCCTAAACTAGTCTGATCTCTTCTTGATCCTTACCATAACTGTATCTGCAAAGACCCTATTTTCAAATAAGGTCACATTCTGAGGTCCTAGGGCGACATGAACTTTTGAGAGAACATTATTCAGTCCCACTATAGTCTGCCCTCTGTCCCCCAAAATTCACATCTATCCCACATGCAAAATACATTCATCCAACATAACATTCCCAAGAGTCTTAACTCATTCCAGCATCAACTCTAAATCCAAAATCTCATCTAAATATCATCAACTCAAAAAGTTGGGACAAAAAGTCCCAAATCTCACCATCTAAATCAGGTATCAGTGAGACTCTGAATGTGGTCCATCTTGGGGCAAAATTCTTCTCCATCTGTGGACCTGTAAAACTAAAGAACAAGTTATCTGCTTCTAAAAGCAGATATGGGACAGGCATAGGATACGCATTTCCATAGGGATAAAGTGGAAGGAATAAAAGACACACTGGTGGTGGCCCCATCTTCGGGTCCATGGCAACGGCCCTGCCCTCGAGACTTTTCAATCCACTACACAAATCCAATAGCCTGGAGCCAAGTTTATCTGACCTGCTGACCTACAAGCAATAAAATAAGTGTTTTTTTGTTATAAGCCACTGAGATTTTGAGGTTAGTTGTTACACAACAAAAACTGACTGATACATCACAAACCAGTGACAGAGAGGCCTTCAGATGTTGTGCCCAAAATTCCTCTACAAAACAGATCCTCATCTCTTCTCCATCAAGACAATAATTTTCTGCAAATACACACTCTGCACCAAACTGCTGTAACATTAATTTTGCCTTATCAGGTAGGATATTTTGCAGTTGCTTTAATTCAACAAATTTCAACTCATCTCCTTGATCGAACGTTCGTTAAACATGAAACAGGACAGACCACCATGGAGACAGAAGGAGAACTCTGACTCCATCCTCACAAGTTCACAGTCCAATGGTGGAAACAGACATGAACATGAGTAATAGTAATGACAGGCCTTGAGAAATAAATGCCGTAACAGGACAAAATAGCGTCTAGCAGTAGGCCCTACAAAGTCAGCACAGCAAGATGACACTTGAGGCCTTAAATGTCAGACGGGATTTCCAGAGGCTAAGATGGAAGACTGGAGGAAAAGACAATCTGGGGAAAGAACAATTGATCAAAGGCCAGAAAGCCATATTTCAGAATATCTTTTTGCACAATTGGCCAATGGCAAGGGTATCCAAAATGGAGTATCAGGAGAAGGAATGATGTCATGGAGAGCCTTTGATGCTAGCCTGTGGAGTTTGCACAAGATTTGATGGGCAATGGGGAGCCATGGAAGGCATGAGAGTGAGGGAGCACTATGGGGAGAGGAGGTTGTGCCTTAGGAGATCATTATGGCTGAGTACTGAATGGAAGGATCAAGGGGTTCTAGACTGGAGCTGAGGACACCAGGTAAAGGCCTGTTGCAATTTTCCAGCTTGGGAGGTGGAGTAACAGGAACCAACTACCAGGCACATTAGCAAGGACTTGTTGTCTGAGAACTGTGGGCAGGGACACAGCAGGAATGTCTAGTTCACCCTGATATACACCTGTCCCCTTCCCCCTCTCAGTTCCTCCTCGTCCCTGAGCTACTCCTGTTCCTCTTTTTCTGAAGAGCCTGCGGGGTTATTCCTGCCACACATTCTATCAGTCTAGCAAAGCATTAGCAAAAGCCATCCATCCATCTGCTGACTCCACAGAAATCGGTGAGTACCAGACCCAGGGACACAGGAGGAGGGAGGGAGGGAGGGGACACTCTCCTGATTACAATATTTTATCCTCAAGCATTTGCCACCATCCCTCACATTTGCTAACACGGCAAAATTCAGGAACTGAATTGTGGGGAGAGGAGAGGAGAGGAGAGGAGAGGAGAGGAGAGGAGAGGAGAGGAGAGGAGAGGAGAGGAGGCTCCTGTCTCCCAATGACCTAATAGAGCTTCCCCAGAAGTCTGGGATTTGGGGGTGGGCTGGATGTCAGGATGACAGGGGCTGGAGGAGCCAGATTTAGGGGTCTGGGTCTCTGGGGTGCAGTGGGGAAGATGGGTGGGAAGGGGGTTGGGAAGCCAGGAGACCCAGGAAGGGGCTCGAGCTTCACCTTATTTTAGTAATCACTCAAAGATACAATACATATTTTAAAGGGGGAGAGTTAGAACAAATCGTACACAGGCCGTAATTCCAGCGAGCCCTCCTCTTCACTGGAAGCAGAGGGGCAGCCTCTGTCCTGTGTGCCCCACCCCAGTCCTAGGAATCTCTACTTGTCCCTCTCGCCCTTCCCCTCCAATGTTCCCTCCATCCTCTCCTTTTCCCATCCCTCTCTCCCCACCCCCATGGCACCCTTGGGGTCTCAGTCCTCATATTTGTTTTCTGTGAGCCAGGAACTGCGTCTGATTTGTCTCAGTATCTTCAGCACCTCACGCAGGGTCTGCCACTGCGTAAATGCTGATAAATGCTCGTCGATGACGGCCGACAGAGGCAGGCGCCACCACGTTTCCTTCCCAGAGGCTGTCCTGTGAGCCAGCTGACCAGCCTGCACAGCTACGAGAAGGGAGAGGCCAGCCCCCCTTGCCCATGGTCTTGGTCTGGGCCGTGTCTCAACAAGCCTCCTGCTCTCTTTCCCGACCTCACACTACGGCTTTGCCTCAAGCTCCTGGATTCTGAGGCTCCACGGAGCTCCTTAACCAGAGACCTAGGCTCATGTGTGCCCTTCAGGTCATTTCCCCTGCTCAAACAGCTCTGAACAGCACCTGTTTCCACCCTCCCTGGACCTCAGGACCCCCACACACACCACACATGTGTATGTGCACCACGTATACCCCACACACACACCCCACACGAGGGTATACATACCATGTGCACCCACACACACCATATATGTGTACACACAAACTACACATGCCACGCACATATGCACGCTATGTATACCACATGCCCACACATACACCAAACAACGTTTACACACACCACATGTGTAAACACCATGTTTACTCCATACATACACATCACACATGTGTATACACATGCATATGCATGCCATGCACGCACACATGTGTATGTGCACCATGTATACCCCACGTACACACCCCACACAAGTGTATACATACCATGTGCACCCATACACACCATATATGTGTACACACATAAACTACACATGCCACACACATATGCACACTATGCATACCACATACCCACACATACCCCAATGTTTACACATACCACACACAGGTAAACACCATGTTTACACCACACATGCATACCACATGTGTACGTGCACAATGTATACCACACCATACATGTGTACACACCATGTACACCATGCACACATGCCACATGTATATAATATACATACCATGTACACGCCACAATCCATACCACACATATATATATACACATCATGTATACACCCACATACGGGTTAACACGCCATGTATGCCACACATGTGCACACTCACACACACACAGAGTATATATGTGACTGTAATTCCTCCAGAGTGGCCAGTTCTGATCCAGCCCAATCTGAGGTGGTTGTTTCCTTGGAAGACTTCTAGATACCTAATTTCTGTGGCTCTTTTTAAAATAAAACCTGAGACTTTTTTCCAGCCTTATTAAGGTATAATTGACAAATAAAATTGTAATATGTTTAAGGTGTACAAGGTGATGATTTGATGTATGTATACATTGTGAAATGATACCCACAATCAAGTTAATTAATACATCCATCACCTCACATAGTTACTTTGTTTTTTTTGGTGAGAACACTTAAGATCAACTCTCTTAACAAATTTCAAGTATCCAATGCAGTATTATTAACCGTAGTCACCATGCTGTACTTTAGATCCTCAGAATTTACTCATCTTATAACTGAAAGTTTGTACCCTTTGACTAGCATCTCCCCAGATCCCCTTCCTCCAGCCCCTGGCAACCACCAATCTACTCTGTTTCCATAACTTTGACTGTTTTCTTAGATTCCACATATAAACGATACCATGCAGTATTTGTCTTTCTCTGTCTGGCTTATTTCAGTTAGCATAATGCCCTCCAGTTTCATCCATTTTGTCGAAAATGGAAGGATTTCCTTCTTTTTTATGGATGGATAATATTCCATTCAGAATATTATTAGATAGAGACCACATTATCTTTATCCATTCCTTGTTCAACAGACACTTAGGTTGTTTCCATACCTTGGCTATTGTGAATAATGCTGCAATGAAAATGGGAGTGCAGATATCTCTTCAAGATAGTGATTTCATTTCCTTTGGATATATACCCAGAAATGGGATTACTGAATGATATGGTAGTTCTATTTTTAATTTTTTGAGGAACTTTCATACTGTTTTCCATAGTGGCTGCACCAATTTAGAGAAACAGTGCACAAGGGTTCCCTTTTCTTCACATCCTCACCAACACTTATTATCTCTTGTCTTTTTAATAATAGTCGTCCTAACAAGTGTGAAGTGATATCTCTGTGGTTTTGATTTGCATTTCCCTGATGGTTAGTAGTGTTGAAGATCTTTTCACACACCTGTTGGCCATTTGTATGTCTTCTTTGGAAAATGTCTATTTAGGTCCTTTAGCCATAATTGGGTCATTTGGCTTTTTGCTATTGAGTTGTACGAGTTCCTTACATATTTTGAATATTAACGCCTTATTGGATATACGGTTTGCAAATATTTTCTCCCATTCGACAAGCTGCCTTTTTATTTTGTTGATTGTTTCCCATGCTGTACAGAAACTTTTTAGTTTGGTGTAGTCCCACTTATTTATTTTTGCTTTTGTTGCCTTTGCTTTCAGTGCCAGATCCAAAAAAATCATTGCCAAGAGCAACATTAAGAAGCTTTTCCCCTATGTTTTCTTCTAGGTGTTTTACAGGTTAGGTCTTATGTTTAGGTCTTTAATCCATTTTGATTTTTGCGTATAGTGTAAGATAAGGGTCCAATTTCATTCTTTTGCATGTGGATATCCAGTTTTCCCGGCACCATTTATTGAAGAGACTGTCCTTTCCCCATTGTGTATTCTTGGTGCCATTGTCGAAAATTAGTTGACCATACACATGGGTTTATTTCTTGGCTCTCCACTTTATTCCATTGATCTATGTGTCTATTTTTTATGCCAATATCATATTGTAAAAGCCAAGACTTTTGTATATATGGGGGGCTTTTCAACTCTCAGATAAAGAGGAGGGCCATATTGGGCCCCAGAGAAGCAGCAGGTCTGTATCTGGCCCACTCTGACGTCTTAAAGGTGGTGGCAGGTGGCAGCTGGAGATGGAAGCTGTGCTAGGGAAGAGGCACTGGGACCAGCCATTGCAAAAGGGTGTGGTCCTCTTCTCACTAGGGCTGGAGCTGAACTGCCCAGGGGCCTGCCAAGAAGCCAATAGAGATGGCAGTTTCCACAGTGCTAATGCCAGAATTGGAGCCGAGCTAACGGTGAACACTAGGAGCAGAGGAGTAGACCAAGCCCATGGACACAGGCAAGCCAAGGTCTAGATGCCAAGCAACACATACATAAAGCCCAGGATCTGGGGCCAGAGGCAGGATCTGGGTTCTCATCCCAGAGATAGACCAGAGCTCAAGCAGTCCTGGAGCAAACAAAAATAGGGAAGATTGGGTGGACAGAAACTAGGGCTCACTTTCTGGGACCAGCAAGGATATGAGATGGAGAGTGGCAGGCTGGCTTAAAGGTGTAAGGAGGAATATACAGAAAGCAGCTGTGGCAAGTAGAAGCAGAAAGTAGTTTTTAGAGTGGTCATTCATTCATTCAACAAATATTTATTGAGCTGCTACTACAAACCAGGCACTAATGATACAATGACAATAGACAAGTTCTTGCCGTTATGGAATTTACCAATTTATTCACTTAAAAACTGAGAGAAGTGCTATAAAAGAGTTTAATTCTGCCGAGTGGCCTCTCTGGCAAGAGTTAATTTCTGAACCTGAAGTCCTCGGACTTTAACTTTTGGTGGCACCATATACACACCCCCAAATTTCCCTCTCACACACACCGCCTCTCAAACTCGCTCTTTTTCTTACCAGCATGCCAATCTTCTTCCTAATTTAGCCCTTAAAATAAGCCAAGTTGTCAGTTTCCTGTTCCCTAATCCCTTCCGTCAGCAACTGAAACTGATGATTGCAATATTGCTGAGTTCCTTGTTCTACAATCTATTGTGCTCAGAGTGTGAGTCATCACCGTCACAGACAGCTTCTGAGAACTCACAGAGTCAATGCCAAGTAAACAACACCCTGTGTCCACTCTGTCTGGTCTGTTTCAACAGCACCTGTGGAGTCCTTATGACAGAAGAATGGAACCAGTGCCTGCCCCCCAGCGACTTATAGTCCAATGGGAAAGGCAGAGCCTGATGGGTTATTCAAACAGTACTGAAGGAAGCCACCTAAAGTGAGTGGTCTTGGGGGCAAGTCAGGGGCATCATTCTGGAGGAGGGGCTGCCTGAACTGAACCTTGAAGATAGAGCAGGAGAAAGGGAATGCCTGAAGATGGGGGAGGAGGAATTACGGAAGCAGGAGGACAGAGGGAGGCAGCAACAACACAGTGAGCTAAGAGATTATACATAGACTGGGGCTGCTGGAGTCCAGGCCAAGTGTGGCAGGAGACAAGGCTGTAAGGGATCCTGGGGTCAGCCCCTGGAGCACCTTGTCAGCCAGGCTAAAGAGCCTGAGTTGATTCAGGAGCTGATGGAAAGTCACTGAGGGGTGTTTTGCAGGGAAACAGGGCAGTTACATGGCTGTTGCAATAATTCCAGGAGAACCAAGAGAAGGGATGATTAAACCAGGTCACCCAGATGTGATTGTCGGCCTCCTCCGAGGACCCACCAAATCAGGATACCTGCCGGCACACCCCACAAATGGACCTTTTTAATAAGCTGCTCCTGCTCTTAAAGTTTAAGAGCCACTGAGCAAAATAAAACAATTCCTATAAAGGGGCCAGCCAATGGACCACTTGGCTTATAATATAGGGCTTTATCCATGCCTATATCCAACTTATGTATATTCTTAAGAAAACCGTTAAAAGGGGACCATCAAAGATTGAAATCTCAGGCATCACAGCAAAGAACAGACCTTTACAGCAAAGCCTTCTGTTTCCTGTTAAACCCCATCGCATTGATTACTGCAGCTTCTTGGCATGCAGTCCACTCCTATGTACACATTTTGTCAGCCCAACTAAAGTTTAAGCAGAAAGGGGCGCAGGAAAGAACAGGAGTACTGGGATCACTTACCCACGTTCCGATCCGACCTTGCTACTGACCAGCCGTGGCGGTTCGGGAGAGTGGCTCAACCTTCCTGGATTTGATTTTGGGGTGACAGCTCATCTTGGTTTACCCAGAACTTTCCAGGGTTTAGCGCCGAAATCCCTCGTCCTAGGTAAACCAGGATGGTTGGTCATTCTACTTCAGTTTCCTCATTTGTAAAATATAATGTTAATACCTGCCACAGAGATGCTGTGAGGATTTGAGAAGGTTTTGTAGAGTCTCCTTCAGTACCAGAAATGTGACACATAATAACCAACAAATGCATAGATACAGAGATTAGATTAGTGGTTGCCAGAGGAGAAGGGGGAAGAGGGGAGAACAAAAGGAGTAAAAGGGCACATGTGTATGGTGACGGACGGTAATTAGTCTTTGGATAGTGAATATGATGTAGTCCACACAGAAATCGAAATATAATGATGTACACCTGAAATTTATGTAATGTTACAAACCAATGTTACCTCAATAAAAAAAAAAAAAGGAACATGGTAAGTGGTCAAAAATGTCAGTTCCCTGATTTGTTCTTCTGTCACTCAGGCTTCCTCCCCCTGGTTGCAAATAAAAACATCACGTGCCATTTGGTTGGAAGAAGCAATTCAGCTTACCCAGCACTTCCGTGGATGTGATTTCATTCGATTCTCACAACAATATCGCTTGGGAAATAGGGCAGAAATTTTGTGCCCAGTTGATAGATGGGGAAATGGGAAGTCAGACAAGCTAAACGGCTCAGTGGAAAACATCCTTTCCCACAACCCTTCAAGTTTCTGCCCAGGCCCTAATGAAGGAAATTGCTACCCACACTTTCAGCTCCCCGGGGAGGAGCAGTAGCTAATGGGATCGATAGGGGCGTGACTTTTACTGGGCCTCGTCTCACTGATGGGTGATGTACCATATGCCCTCCCTTCTGCCAAGTTGTTTGTTCTCTCTGTAGAGTTATAGATTTGTTTGGTAAAAACAAACTCAGATTTAAGCAAAAGTGACCAGGAAACAGGAAACCTAGTTAAGCCTAGTGGCCAGAGCAACCTTCTCTAACTCCACTTCTCCCAGGGGACTTTGAATTGGGATTCTGTGCACTTGCTCAATCATCTTGAAAGCTGGGACTGTTTCTCATCCAGCGATTGATCCTTTGCCAGAGGACCCAGGAGTGGGGGAAAAGGGTCGCATATAAGCCTAACAACTAGACCCCGAAGCCACTAATAACAGACCCGATGACTCAGCCACTAAAAAGGACTTGAACCCATGGCAACTGCTTTTCCCTACACCGTGTAACTGCACTCTGGAAACCATGCCTCGTAGGAACTCAATCAATTCTTGTTAACGCTCTCGCCCCAGACAAGCGGCTTTGAAAAAAGCTGTTTTAGGCAACACGATCAGCCTTTTGCTGTCGTTCACTGAGGGTTTAGCAGCTCGGTATTGATTTCCTCGCGGCTGCCTCCGAACTTTAACTCCTGCCGCAGAAAAACAAGGCTTTGTCTGCGACACTTCCTAGTCCAAGTGGTGGGTAACAACCATTCCTGGGATGCTGATGTCCCCAGTGATGCTGCGAACCGCAGGTTGCCTGCAACCGGCCCTTCGTCTACTCCAAAGAGTGATTTCTGTAGCTGCAGGAGGCCCCTTCAAATGCGAGCTGCAGCTCCACCTCCATCCTAAGTCAGCAGTGCCTTCACACCCCCACTTCTGGGGATCCAGTGACCACTCCCTTGTCCTCATACTGTTTGGCAGCCACAAGCTTTAAGAAGGTGCTTGGTATTTACATCATGTTTGTTGCATCCAGGTTTCTCTCCAATGTTAATTCCTAGCGATTGGAAAGGATCTTAATAATCTTCTCTTGCAAGTACCGCTCTGATAGTCCATCCTCTCTACAACATCTCCACCAAGTGGCCATTCTGGCTTTGCTTGAACACCTCTGAGGACAGGAAACTCACTCTTTCCACAGGAAAGCTATTGTCTCTCAGGAAAGCCCTGAGAGGGAGAAACCTTCATTGTGTGGAATCAAAATCTGCTTTCCTGAAACATCAGTCTTTCAACTAGACTCTCAGCATATCCCAGCACCTAGAAAGGACGGGAGTCTCTTTGTCCACCACTGAATACCACCACATTATCTGGCACATAGAAGGTAATGTTTGTTAAGTTAATCAATGAATTTAGTCAACAGTTACAGAGTATCTAGCCAGGGCCATGCATCATGCTGGAAGAATGCACACCCATAGATAGGAACAAGTCCTGTTGCTATGGAATCCAGCAAGACAGTAGCTTACCTGGTTATGCTCACTCTAAGTTCCAGACTCTTGACGCTACATAACAATGGCCCACCTTGTCCTGGTAGGCCTGGAGGGGCTCTTTAACTCTGACTCTACAAAGATAACAGGAGATTGGTTGAATATCTAAACCCATGATGGGATAAGAGCTGAACAGGTTCATGTTGTTGAGAGGTAGTGTTGTATAATGGTTAACATGGACTCCAGTGCCACTTCACAGCCGAGGGACTTTGAGTAAGTTACTCAACCTCTCTGGGTTTCAGTTTCCATGTGTAAAGTGGGGTGAGAACAGTAATTCCTACCTCCTAGCATTGTTGTGAGGATTGAGTTAATAATAAAAGAAAGGTGCTTGGAATAAATTCCAGCTGTTATTATTATTCACACTGTGTACTGCTCCAAAAACACCTGTGAAGAGTAGACAGTGGCTCTCCCTGCCAGATTCCTGCTCCTCATCACTGAAGACCTGGACCAGATCCACACCACCTGTGTGGGTGAAGAAACCGCTTCCCATCCCAATATACCTCATCCCAAACAATTTGATTTGAGTTCCTGTTATCGGACAGGCATTGTGCTCTATGCATCTGTGAATATTTTTTCATATTTATCTCATGAGGTAAGCCTTGCTATCCCCATTTTACAGACCAAGAAGCTAAGGCTCAGAGAGGTTAAGTAACTTCCCAAGGATACACAGCTAACCAGTGGCAAGATCCAGTCTTGGAGTTGCCTGCTCCAGAGCCTGTGTTCTCTGCACTATTCTGTGCTTTCTAAAAAATGGGCAAGTCCTTTGCCTTGTGAAGGGGTAGTTGAATCTGGCAGGACATGTCCCACCAGAGAAGCAAATTTCTCATTGGAGGCCTTGGAGGAGCACTGCTTCTAGCAAATACCTTCTGTCTCTGCAGTTAGAAAGCATGGAAGTGATGCCAAAGCCAACGGCTCATGAGACTGGAGTGAATTGAGTGGTCACTCAGCGGCCCCTGGCAGTCCGCCTGGAAGCAGGGCCCAGGGTGACAACTGGTGCCCAATCGTGGTTCCAGGGCACAGCCACACAAATGACATTCTGAGAATGGAGCTTGGTATCCCACATTCGCCAGCCTGAACCCCTCACCTACCACTAAGCAGCCACGTTCAGAGCCATGCCTTCTGCCTTTGGCATGTATTCCAAGCCTCTGTTCCAGAAAGTGGGGTCATTAAGCTCCTCATAAAAGCTTGGACTCTCCCTGCTCCTGCCTGTCCACCCCCTCATCACGCCAGAACAAAGCTCTGGAGCTCATTACTTACCTGGACTGAAACCACTCTGAAAATCAGTCAGTGCCCCACCTACCTAATGGATGGGTCCAAAACCAGAGTCATTGCTCACCACACACCACCGCCACCCATTCTTGCTTCATCCACAAAGCCAGAAATATGACATGGGTGGGAGAAGGAAGGTAAAAGGCAGGAAAACCAGCTGGGAGGCTTTTGCAACTGTCCAGGTGAAAGATGACAATGAGCTAGAAAAGAGGCAGCAGAGCTGGAGAGGAAGGAACCACCAAGAAATTATGGCTGTAAGAACCAACAGCATGTAGGTCACAGTAATTGTTGGGAGATTGTAGTAGGCAGCCTTTAAGATGCCCCCAATGATCCTAGCTTCCTGGTGTTCATGCATTTGGTATTCGTGTAATCCCCCAGCTTGAATGTGGTCTGGATCTTGCGACTCATTTCTAACAAATAAAATACAGCAAAAGTAATAGGATGTCACTTCCAAGACCAGGCTATAAAGACTTCCTCTTGCATCTTCTTGCCTTCTCTCATTCTCTCATTCACTCTGATGGAAGGCAGATGCCATGGTATTAGCTGCCCTAATGGAAAGGTCCACATGGCAAGGAATTGAGGGAGGCCTCCAGCCAACATCCAGCAAGGAACTGAATCCTACCAACAACCATGTGAGTGAACTTGGAAGTGGATTTTCCTCCAGTGAAGGATACCAGCTGACACTTTGGTTGAAGGGTGGTGAGAGACCCTGAGCCAGAGGACCCAGCTAACCTGCTCCTGGACCCTCTTCCCCAGAAAATGAGCTAATAAATCTTTGTTGTTTTAAGGTGCTCAGTTTTGGGGTGATTTGTTACACAGCCATAGACAACTGATACAGACAGAGAAATGAACAAGGTATGGTTTTTCAACACACAAGGAGTTAGGAGTGACCTATTAGATGTTCAGGTGTTACCGAGCAATGGGCTCACTCTGCTCGCTGCGATCTGAGCCAATTAATCACGAGTTAGGGATCGAGAAAGTAAGTTTTAATTTGATTAGCCAGCGTAACTGGGAAGATGGCAGACTAATGTCTCAAAAAAGCCATCTTCAAAAATTACAGAATCTTGGGGCTGGCCCAGTAGCGCAAGTGGTTAAGTGCGCACGCTCTGCTGCAGCGGCCTGGGGTTCACCACTTCGGATCCTGGGCGCGCACTGATGCACTGCTTGTAGAGCCATGCTGTGGCAGTGTCCCATATAAAGTAGAGGAAGGTGGGCACTGATGTTAGCTCAGGGCCAATCTTCCTCAGCAAAAAGAGGAGGATTGGCATCAGATGTTAGCTCAGTGCTGGTCTTCCTCAAAAAAAAAAATTACAGAATCTTGGGGCTGCCCCAGTGGTGCGGTGGTTAAGTTCACGTGCTCTGCTTCAGTGGCCTGGGGTTCACAGGTTCAAATCCCGGGTGTGGACCAATGCACTGCTCATCAATCCATGCTGTGGCAGCATCCCATATACAAAATGGAGGAAGATGGGCACAGATGTTAGCTCAGAGCCAATCTTCCTCAGCAAAAAAATAGGAAGATTGGCGACAGATGTTAGCTCAAGGCCAATCTTCCTCACCAAAAAAACAAAAATTACAGAATCTTAAAGTAGTTATATAGGGAAAATGGGCAGTGAGGACGGGGTCCAGGGATGTTGGTCTCCAGGCATGATGGGCTCCAGGCATCACATTGTTCCATTCTTCTGTCAGCTTAGATGGATACCTTGTAGGTATGTTTCCCGCCTGTGGTCAGCCTGTTCCCGGAGAGAAACTCATAGAACAAAGTTTTAATTTATCAAGCTATCTGGGAGTACATACATAAGTGGAGGCCATAAATCAGGAGAGCACGTGAATTTTTTTAGAGTACGTCAGAGCAGTGAGTAGTCACACAGAGGAGGGTCTGGGGACATTTAGCATAACAAGATGGCCTCACTTATGTCCACTTACACAGGGTGAAGGAGAGAGAGGAGTCACCTCTCATGATGGCACCCATGTTCCTATCATGAGAAATTAAATAGATGTTGATGCCATTTACTAAGTCTGGGAACCCAAATGGTGGAATGAGTTTAAAAGAAAATAGAGCAAAATGAGCTTTGGCCATGTTAAGTTTGAAATGCCTATGAGACATGCAAATGGATGAGTCCAGAAGGTAGTTAGATTTATGACACTGGAGCTCAGAAGAAAAATTTTGGCAGGAGATAATGATCTGGGAGTCATCAAGCTCCTCTCTCTGGAGCCATTTGGAATAAGTTTATTTCCTCACCCACACGACAGTAGTTGAAGTATTTTGAAGGCGTTCTCATGTTTCCCATGACTCTGGCTTAGTCTTGTCCACTTTCTTCTACTTTTTCTCAGATAAGTCGGTTCTGAGTGCCCAGCCTGATTCTGAACATCTCAGATATGAATTTTGTTTCACCTGCTCTGCTTATAATTAAATGACTGCAGGCAAGTTACTTAATTTTTGACTTCCTATGAATTTTCTTAATTTTCTTTAAAATAGGGTTGTTTTGAGGTGTAAATAAATAATCTAGGGAAAGCATTCACCAATGTGCCTAGCACATGATAAGTACTCAATAAATAATTAATTATCTTGCATAATTACAGCGTCTAGAACAGCACTGTTCACACTATGCGAGCAATATATGTCATTTTTAATTTTCTAGTAGCCACATTTTAAAAATTAAAAGAAACTGGGGGCTGGCCCAGTGGTGTAGTGGTTAAGTTCACGTGCTCCGCTTCAGCAGCCCGGGGTTCACAGGTTCGGATCCCGGGCGCGGACCAACGCACCGCTTGTCAAGCCATGCTGTGGCACGCAACCCACATATAAAGTCGAGAAATATGAACACAGGTGTTAACCGAGGGCCAATCTTCCTCAGCAAAAAGAGGAGGATTGGCAACAGATGTTAGCTCAGGGCTAATCTTCCTCATCAAAGAAAAAAAAATTAAAAGAAACTAGAGAAAATAATTTTAATAATATTTGTTATTTAACCCAATATATCTAAAATATTATCATTTCAACATGTAATCAATGCAAAAAAATTGTTAATGAAATGTTTACATTCTTTTTTCATTCTAAGTCTTTGAAACCCAGTGTGTATTTTACACTTAGAATACATCTCAATTCAGTTACTAAATTTTCATCAAAAAGACTTGATCTGTGTTTAGAGTTCATGAGATGGACAGTTGAAAAAGTAGATTCACACACCCAAATTATTCCAAACGTAGTTAAAAGTTTTCCAATAACTAAATTGAGTATCCTTTTTAAAATTTAAATTAATTAGAATTCAAAATTCATTTCTTCATTTGCACCAGCCACATTTTAATAGCAATGTGTTGTTCATGGTTATCATATTGGGGCAGCATTAGATCTAGAACTCAATTTATTTTAAGAGTTTATTGGTTTCTTGATTACTCCTGTTAGTTCCGGTGTTCAGAGAAGCAGATGCTGAAATGGTATTAAACATGCAAGGGATTTATTGCGGAAAAATCTCTGAGGGAAATTGTGGGAGGAGCTAGAGGAGGCTGGGAGAGCTGGTCTGACATCTTGAAGGACAGAGGGAAGGAAAGAGGGTTGGTAGGCAGCTCCTTAGACCAGTGCAGCTCTAAGAAAGTCTCAGCAAAGCTGATGGGGAATTGTGTTCATTTTCTATTGCTGCTGGAACAAATTGCCACAAACCTAGCTCCTTAAACCAACACAAATGTATTATATTATAAGTCTTTAGGTCACAAGGCTGACACAGGTCTCACCAGGCTAAAATCAGGGTGTCGACAGTGCTGTGTTCCTTTCTGCAAACCCTTGAGGAGACTCTCTTTCCTTTCCTTTTCCAAATACTAGAGGCCATCTGCATTCCTTGGCTCATGGTCCCTTCCTCCATTGTCAAGGCCAGCAGAAACAGCAGGTCAAGTCCTTTTGTTTGTAAGGAAGATTAGCCCTGAGCTAACATCCATGCCCATCTTCCTACGCTTTATATGTGGGACGCCTGCCACAGCATGGTGTGATAAGCAGCTCATAGATGCATACCCGGGATCTGAACTGCAAACCCCAGTACGTTGAAGCAGAACACGTGAACTTAACCACTATGCCACTGGGCCAGCCCCTCAAATCCTTTTCATGTCACATTTCATGTCCCATTTCTCTGACCCTTCTTCCATCTTTGTAACTCTCTCTTTGACCACAACTGGGAAAGGTTCTCCACTTTTAAGGAGTCATATGATTCGATTGGGCCCACTAGGATAATCCCCACTACTCTCCTCATTTCAAGGTCATCTGATTAGCAATCTTAATTCCATCTGCAACCTTAATTCCCTATTGCCATGTAAGATAACATATTCACAGTATCCAGAGATGAGGACGTGGACATCTTTGGGAGGCTATTATTCTGCCTGCCATAGGAGTCCTTGAGCTAAAGTTGGTCATGAGAGGAGTCCTATTTCTTGGAGGAATGAGCCTGCCTTATACCCTGCTGTGCTCAGTCATTGGCTAGAAGCAGCCCATGGGGAGGACAGCCTTGATGCACACACAGTGATGGACACAGAGCGAAGCAGCTAGAGACTTCGGTCAGGTGCACTCCCTGAAGCAGGAGATCTGAAAGGTGCATTTTCATGTCCACCACACTCCTCTGCTTTTTTTTTAATCAGCAAAAAAATAATAACAATAAACACTTCCTTTTGTTGCTTCTTCAGAAAGCTACAGAAATTCTTAGAAAACTGGTAGATGAGGATAAGAAAATTCTATCAAAACTGACAGGCAGAGAAGCCCTGGGAATCCTGCCTGATTCTGAAATGACTAAGATACCTCTCTAAATCTGAGCAGCTGTTACAGAGAACTCTTAACACAGGTAATCACAGGTAATAAAACCACCCCCAAAAATACAAGAATTAAGAGAATTCAGAAATCCATAAAGCGCACATCAAAATCTGGAATTGTTCTCTCAATCATACTTCGGTACTGATGTTGGGCATCTCGCTGGAGAAGACTCCAGCCACGAGCAAATTGGGGGCAGACTCCAGCCACGAGCAAATTGACTCCTCACTACATTCTCACTGTCTGGATAGAAAGGGACTTCAGTGGGTTCCAGTCAAAGGAAGACCAGCTAGGCATTGTTCCCTAAATGTCAGCTCTTAGTGCTTCCAAGAGCTAAAATGGTAGTAAGAGAGACTGAGCATCTGCCAGGAAGGTCCCCTGGTGTAGCTGAGAGGACAGGATTCCGCAGTCACAGTCCTGAGTGTGAATCTCAACTCTGATTCTAGCTCACCGTGTGATCTTATTTTGGCAAATTACTTTGTCTCAGTGTGCATCAGCTTTCCTCTCTGCAGGATGGAGTAACAATATTCACCTGACACTGGTTGTGGTGAGAGTTAAATGTATCTGTGAAAGCAACTAGCACAGTGCCTGACACATAATAGGTACTTAAATGTCTGATCATGTCAGAAAGCAGTTACAAAGCAAGGCAGAGTGTGACTAAGGAATGAGGAGAGAGAGAGACATCAAGATGATGCAACTACAATCCCACAGTCCACCCTTGTGGTAGCCACCCTCCAAGGTGCCCCCCTCTGATCCCCACCCTCCCACATTCACCAGGGTTGAGCTGTGTGACCAATAGAATAGAGCAGGATTGATGGTATGTTACTTCTGAGATTAGTTATAAGTCTATGTCTTCTATCTCAGGCTCTCTTGCTCTCTCCCTTGGATCTCTTGCTCTGGGGCAGGCCAGCTGCCATGTGTGAGGACACTCAGGCAGCCAATGGACAGGTCTGCAGCGTGAGGACCTGAAGCCTCCTGCCAACAACCACATGAGTGAGTTTGGAAGATGATTCTCCAG
This sequence comes from Diceros bicornis minor, assembly GCF_020826845.1. Lineage (NCBI taxonomy): Eukaryota > Metazoa > Chordata > Mammalia > Perissodactyla > Rhinocerotidae > Diceros > Diceros bicornis. Next base: position 18,830,196 of record NC_080758.1, read on the forward strand.
CCCTTGTCCAGCCTCAAGATGGTTGCAGCCTCTTGAAGACTCAGAGCAAGAACCACCCAGAGCTAAGCCTGACTCATGGGAACTGTGAATGGAGTGATTTGTCATGCGGTAGATGGCCTCATGATTTGTTTAACGGCCCAGTCAGGAAGAGAGGGGAACACTAGTGAGAGGCAGCAAAATACAGCACATTCTGAGCACCAAACTCGATTCTAACACTTCCTAGCCAAGTAACCTGAAGACTCAGAGTTACTGCCTGCAAAACGAGGATAGGAAATCCATCTGGCATATGTAACAAGAGCCATGAAAATATTTATACATTTTTATTCAGTAATGCCAATTCTGTTATTCCAAGGTAAAGAAATAATCTGGAATGTGTGAAAACTATTATGCACAAAGATGTTCATCACAGCATTGTCTAATGGTTTAAAAAATGAAATAACCTGATTGCCCCACCATAGAGAAATGGTTAACAACGTTTTGCATTGCAGGCATGTTACACACTTATTCAATTGCCACAATAACCACTTTATCCCCACAGTAGAGATGAAAAATTAAGACTAAGAGAAGTTAGGTCATTTTCCCTAGATTGCATATCTCTTAATGGTGAATCAAATAATGTTTTTATTATTATTATACCTCACACTTATATAGCATTTACTATGTGCTAGGTACTGTTCTAAGTGCTTTGCAGATAATAATTTACTTAAATCCTGATTTGTATGACTCCACGATGCTCAAAACTTCATTAAAAACGACTCTGTGAGCCAGGTACTGTATCATGGACTTCAGCTGCAATATGTTGTTTATTTCTAGCAATCCTGTAAAGTGTGTACTATTATCAGATCCATTTTATGAATAAGGAAACTGAGGTTCAGAGAGTAAGTAAGTAGGCCATTATATTATTTTATCTCATTGGAGGAAAGGAGTAGAATGTAATCGTAAGTCATAGGAAGAGGAGATCATAAGAAAGAGTTGGCAGACAGGAAAAAAAAGAAAAATATATATATATACACACACATATATATATATATGTAGAACATGAACTAATGTGCTAGATATGTGCTATGGGCACAAAGACAAAGCCCTTGATCTCATGGCATAGGATTTAGAGTCTTCAGGAGGTTGGGTAATAAACAAACATATATAGACATATGCATACATACATATACATACATATATATGTGTGTGTGTATACATATACAGTAACATGTCACTTAATGATGAGGATGCATTCTGAGAAGTGTGTCTTTAGACAATTTCATTGTTGTGCAAACATCATAGAGTGTACTTACACAAGCCTAGATAGTATAGCCTACTACACACCTAGGCTATATGATACTAATCTTGTGGGACCACCATCAAATATGCGGTCCATCGTTGACCAAAACATCATGCAACACATGATTATGTATATATGTACATATATATATGTAGTCAGCTGGTGATTAGTGCAATAAAAGAAAGACAAATAGAAAGGATAGAGCATTCTAGGCATGGGACAGAATTGTTACGGTACACGGGGTGATCAGAGATGTCTTCTTTGATCAGGTGACATTTGAGCAGAGACCCAAAGGAAGTACAGGAATGGGCCACACAAATGGAAAGAGCATTCCAGGCAGAAGGAAACAGCAAATCCTGAGGCCCTGAGATAGGAGTGTGCCAGCGTATTTGAGAAACAACAAGGATACTAGTGGCACTAAAATGAAGTGACTTAGAGAGAGAACAATAGGAGATGAGGTCAGTGGCCCAAATTGTGTAGGCTCTTGTAGGCACAGCAAGGTTTTGGCTTTTAATATGAATGATACGGGATCAATGGAAGGTTTAGGGCAAAGGAGTAATACAATGTGACTTGGGTTATAAAAAAAAAATCAATCTGGCTGCCATGTTGAGAATAGACTGCAGTGGCTGATGCAGGGAGACCAGTTAAGAGGCTATCTCACAAGTCAGACAGAGAAAGACAAATACAGTATGATTTCACTGATATGCAGAAGATAAACAAACACATAGATAAGAATTGATTGGTGATTACCAGAGGGGAAGGGGATGGGAGGAGGGCAAAGGGGGTAAAGGGGCACATATGTATGGTGACAGATGGAAACTAGACTTTTAGTGGTGAACACGGTGCAGTCTATACAGAAGCCGAAATATAATGATGTACATCTGAAATTTACACAATGTTATAAACCAAGGTGACTTAGATAAAATAATTTTTTTTTAAAAAAAAGAGGCTACTTCAGTAATCCAGTGACAGATGCCGGTGGCTTAGATTAGGATGATAGCAGTAGAAGTAGCAAGAAGTGGTTGGATTCAGGATATATTTTAAAGGAGAGACAACAGGATTTGTTGATGGCTTGGATCCAGGATATAGAAGAAAGAGAGTCAAGATAACTCCAAGATTTTTAGCCAAAGCAAGTGGAAGAATAGACATGTCACTTACTAAAATGGGGAAGACTACGGGAGGAGCAGGTTGGGGGAGGAGGAAACCATGAGTTGGATTTTGGTCAAGTAATGTTTGAGATGCCTACTAGACATCCATGTGAAAATGTTGAATAGTCGGTTGAATATATGAATCTGGAGTTTAGAGGAGAGATCCAAGTTGGATTGATAAATTTGGGAGTCATCAGCCTATAGGTAGTATTTAAAGCCACAAGACTAGGTGAGATCACCTTAGTAGTGAGTATCAATAGAGAAATGTCTACAGGTTGAGTCCTGGGGCAATCCAATATTTAGAAGTCAAGGAAATGAGGAAGAACCAGCCAAGGGGGCTGAAAAGGAGCTACTAGGAGTGTGGTATCCTGCAAATTAAATGAAGAAAGCACTTCAAGGAGGAAAACACAATCAACGGTGTCAAATATTGCTAATAAGTCAAGTAAGATAATGGCTGAGAACTGGCCACTGGACTTGGGAACATGGAAGTCATTGGTGACCTTGATAAGAGTTATATTGGTGGAGTGATGGGAATGAAAGCCTGATAGGATCGGATTTAAGAGAGAACAAAAGGAGAGGAAGTAGGGTGAGCATGAATATCCCTCAATCTCAGGTGTCTACCGTTGGTACAAATTGGTCCATCAATGTGACTCAGGTGGGGACAGAGGCCACTTTACCCTTTACTGTGGTGATACAGAGCTCAGAACAGAGAGGTAGCTTCTCATCTGCAGTCATCGAGAGGCTTTTCAGAGTCAGCAAGAAACCATAGAAGAAAATGACATAGATACCAGGCATAGCTCCATGCCTGCAGTGGCAGAGAGGACCATGGCAGAGACAGGGAAGCTCTGTGGCCATTCTTAGGAAGGGTCCCAGTAATTCATAAGGAATCAGGACGGTAGGGTTTGGGCCAGGACTGAGCCAGAGTCAACTCTTACTATGGCAACTCTCCCTCCCCTTAGATGACCCAAGAAATGGGTTTACACATGGGAAAATGCAGATAATTTAACTTAAAGAGAAAAAAATCAGTATCACGATATATGCAGCATGATTACTACATGGAAAAACAAAATAAAATTTCAGGAATAAAGACACTAATGAAACTTTGCAAATTGTAAAACAATGTCAGTGTTAAAGCAGCTGAATTGTGGGTGAGTTCTTATTTTCTCTATTTTGTAACTTGTAGTAAAGTACTTAACTAGCTTTTATAACACAAAAAAAAAATTTAAGGGGATAATAATCCAAGCCTTTCTCTCAGAGTTGTTATGAAGATTATAATGATGACTAATATTTGAATAACTCACAAAGTGCTTTTCACACATAATCTCACTTAATCTTCACAACCAGCATGCCTTCCTTTGGCACTTTGCAAAAGCCTTCATTATTGCACTTAGCTAACTGTCTTGCAATGATCCGTTTGCATATCTTTTTCCCACCTTAGACTGAAGGACCTCCAAAGATAAGAATCATGTCTTTTCCTCCTTCTCCTTGACAAGTAACAGAGGCCATGGCACATGATGGAAGCCCAATAAGTGTTTGGGGATGCATGGATAACGGTTGGATGTATGGATGGGAGGATAGATGGTTAGATAACGGCTAACTGGCTTGCTGGATGGATGGATGGATGGATGGATGGATGGATGGATGGATGGGCAGATGGATGGATCAATTGGTCAATAGATCAATGGGTGGATCAATGGACAAGGGATCAATAGATTACTACCTTAGAAATGAACACCTAACTGTCCCAAGATCACATAGGTACCCTTAATGCCTACAGATTGAGCCAACCACTACTCCCTTCCCCCAAATTAAATATTTTTAAAACCTCATGGCTAGTTATCTCTCTCCATATCTCACATGTCCAGTGATCTTGGTCAGTTTCTCCTCTCAGCTGTCTTCTCCCACACTAATATTCCCATGCTGCTCTGGACTTCCTTTCCCCTGCCCTAAACCCACATTGCTCTCACCTTACCCAAACCTTTCCACCCAATAAATCAGAGCCCTCTAAGCCGTGGAAAATGCTTCTACATCCTCAAACTCTCCTTCACATTCTGCACTAAGGTAAACTTAGCTCTCACCTGTGGCCTCGCTTTCCCTTCTCTGGGGAGCTTCTCGTTTTTCCCCATCTCTAGGGCATCTTCCTAGGACACCTCTGGGCTAGGTATTCTTCTATGTGCTGTCATAATACCATGAATTGGATGTGTGGGTATATTATCTCTTTATTTTAGCAGTTACCTCCATGTTATACAGAAGCCGTACACACAAAGCCATATCTTCTGTGTAGATGCTTCAGTCTCATTCACATGTTTGGAAAGATTTTACAATTAGATGCTAGCAAGAAACATGGCACACTCAGCATAGGCATCAGGACAATTTCAATTATAAGTGACAGACAACCAGCTCAAACTGGCTTAAATTGGAATAAAGGGAACATATTGGCTTGTGCAACTCGGAAAGTAAGACAGTGGTTCTGGCACCAAATCATCAGGGTTTCGCCTTCTTTCTCAGGCAAGTTCTTTCTTCATGGTGGGAAAGATGACCACTGGCAACCTCATCCCTATTTATCCCTTTGGCCCAAAAGGAAGAGGTCCTCTTTTCCCCATATTTATCGATCAGTCACATAGAAGAGCTCCAATTGGCCCTGGATTGTATCACATTTATGATGTCCAGAGGAACGTAGTATTATGATCGAGATCCCAAAAGGAGCATATGAGGTGAGAATGGTTGTGGTAGGCATATGGATCCTCAAGATAAAACAATATGCACACTATTAAGTTGGGTCTATATCATCTCAAAACAAGTCAACAGTGGACTGGCTACTTACACACCAAATAATTGATCCTTTGACTTTTATATCGGCATCACTTTCCAATTTGCTAATAATTAGCAGCATCTAAATGGAACATGATAAGGAAGGATAGGGAACTTGTCTTGATTGGAAATTTACACATAAAATTGTTAACCATGGTTTCCTTTAGGGAGAAAAGTAGGAGTGGGAGGAGCGATGCTAGAAAGGAATTTTATTTTGTTCCTGTGTATATTTTTATGTATTGCTTGGTGCTTTCACAAGGACTATGAAGGAACTGAAAAGCTCCCCATAAAGGAAAGAGAATGAAGATGCAGAAGTCTGGTTCAAAGAAAGTCTAGAGACAGCAGGGGAAGAAATGAAGTTTCCTGGGGTCGTGCTCAGAGCTGCAGGGCCTCGCCCCGTGCCCTCGTTCTTGGGAGAGCTAACCCAGGCATGAGGCAGAGAATGGTGACATCTGTGGTCCCTTCACAAAGCTAAAGAGCTGGCATAGAGCTGAGGGAAAATTGTTGTTTTTATTAGTGCTGTATCTGCCTACTGTTTAAATCTGCACTCTAGTGTATTAGGAATTAATTTGAACTTGGAAATTACATTCATTTCCTTTGAACAGTATGCTGATAAATTGAAAGTTAAATTGGGTCTAAAATCCATTCTATCTGTTAAAAAGAAAAGTCACAGACAAATTTCAGAAAAACTGGCCAGTATTAAAATAGGAAAAGACCAAGTAGGGAATTAATTTTTCCTCCAAATTTGATAATCATTGAATTCTGTGGATATAAGTTCCAGTTGAATTATCAACTTTGTCTGGACAGAATGAGAATGACAAAAAAAAAAATAGCCTATAAGTCAAGTTGGGTGAATGATGGTATACTATGTTGGTATATTTTGGAATGGGGGAAAAGTGAATGATATATTTGAGTGTCATTAAGGCTGTCGTGGATGAGAAATGAGGTCACTAAATCTGACAATGTGCTCATGATTTGGGAGCCAAATCTCCACGGAATGTAAAATTAAGAGAGAGGGACACAGCATACCTAATTCATGTGCAGGATCTGATCAGTTTCACCCAGAACACAATGGCATTTGCTGAGAATTACTATGTCTAAAGATCATTAATATTGTATATTTTAGGATCATGCTAGTTGGAAAGAGTATGCATAAATGGAGAGAACGTAGTTTTATTGAGACTACCTGACGTTAAAGAATTTTACACTAATCTGAGTGGATTTAATTTCCTAAAGCAGAGTGTTTGTTTTTGTCTCGATCCCCTGTGGATGTGGGGAATAGAGAGACGGATAAACAAGTGTTTAACATTCCTGACTAGACCAAACCTTTGTGCATTATTGAGGATACAGCTGCTTGGAAGGAAAATTATATACAACATCTTTCCACCCAAACAGCAGGAGCATGTGCTCTTCTAACAGATACACTCAGAGACTCCTCCCCTTTTTTACTTTGTTAGCAATAAGTCTATCCAAAGAGATTTTTATACTGGATTTATCCAAGGACCAAGGAGAGTAGGAGGCATAGCAGAATTAAAGGCAAGGAATAGTGACATTAAATTGGTGACTGCAAACCAGGTATTTAAAACAAGGACTATTAGTGGGCAGGACAAGAGGGCCATTGTTCCCAGCCTCTCCATTTCCAAAAGACCTCAAACAGACTTTTGCATTATTTTCAATTGACTGCTTATATATCCAGTCACAGAGCAAATTGACAAATGTTCATCATATGGCTGCAATTTTTGTCTCGTTATCAGGTCCCACCACCTGTAATGCACCATGAATTAATCCTGTAATTAGGTTGTGAAGAACATAATCATATTTTATTCTTTGGGTGTTAAAATGTTAATTTGTTTAATGTAATTCTCTTTTAAGATCTATAAATCTGTAGCCCTGTTTTAGCAGGTAGATTTTCTTTCTTTTTTTTCTTTTGTTTTGTTGCTTTTTTTTTTTTGAGCCTTAAAATATAAAGAAAAGAAAAGATAAACAAATAAAGCAAGAGTTCTTTTCTCTTTTCATCTCTTAAAAGCCATGATCACCAACTAAGATAACTATGAAGACAGTTAATGTAATTGAAAGATGTGGGACGGATGAGAATAGGGAGTGGTAGGGACTGGAGCAGACTAAAAAGCTGTGCCCAGATGCCCCATTGAGAAGGAACGGTGGCTATTTAGCACCAGCTAATTGCTGCCATGTGGAAATTCAGGCCCAGGGTCAGTAGATCTTCCAATATTTTCAAGAGAAGGCGTAAATCCAGATTTTCAATGAAATATCCCAATTTTTAAAGGCTCACTGAATTTTCTTATTATACTCTATACCCAACAAAATATATCTGCCATTCAGAGTTAGCCTGTGGATCACCAGTTTGGACTCATGATAAAAGTCTAGTTGTAAGGCATTTAAAGACCCATGGCAATGTGGTGGCCATGGCAATCAGGACATGGTCCATGGGTCCTCGTGCAAACATGAGCCAAGGCCCAGACTTGATGAGATCGTCCAAAGCCCTTTCTTCAGTGCAGATGTGCAGCTGTTGTTACTGGGATGTGTCGTTGCTATATGTTAATCAGGGCTCTGCCTATGTTAAATGTGTGAATGTTCTGTTAATAGACCCCTCACATAAACCACAGGACACTGCCTTTTGGATATCATAAACTTTCAATAATCTAATGTTATCAGAAGAAAACATGTAACAAGATGATTCTGAATTATTTAACTATAGAAATTATTCTTTATAAATTGAGATAAGTGGAGATGTTGAATTCAGGAACCACAGAAATGCAGAACTGGGACCTCAAAGAAATAATAACATATTATTTCAAGCAGTTAGGTACATCTATTTATTTACTCAAGAAAATATTGACTAGGCAACAAATATGTACACACACCATGCTGAGAGGTACACAAGCTTATGTTATCTAATCTTTATGGCAACCTAATGTCTTAGTTTGGGTTCCTGAAGAAGCAGAATCTGAGACAAAAATTTGAGTGCAAGTGTTTATTTGAAAGGTAATTTCAAGAAACACTGGTAGGGGAGTGGAGAAGTGAGACAGAGAAAGGAAGGAAGCCAGAAAAGGATGTGCTATCACAAGCAGTTACCACCACGGACAATTGGATCTCAATACCACTAGGGAGCTCTGGGATATGCACTTCAGTTACTCACTCAAGGAGTGAAGGAGCTGGGATATTTACACAACAGCTCCCTTTAGTCGTTGGCTCAAAGCTTCTCTCCTTGGCATTTCCAGCTGCCACGCTTGTGAGCAGAACAGTCTTTGGCAGCCTGAGAGATCCCCCAGGAAAAGAAATGCAGGTGCTGGCAGTGAAGTTAGGCCAATATGCCCAGAAATGGGAAGAGCCAAAGAGATACGGGCAGAGCACAAAGAGTGTCTTCCACAGCCCTTAAGGTAGATCCTACCACTACACCACTTTACGAATGAGGAGACATGTGGGGCTCGCTCTTCAAGTAGAAAGTGCTGGCTGGTATTCCCCTCTTGGAGGCAGGCCAGTCAGGAGCAAGCAGACAAGACTCTTTCAAGAGACAGGGACATGGAAGTCACAGTTGTCAGCTGCTTTGGCAGCCATGGGAGATACTGGCAGTCTATACATTGGTCCCCAGGTTTACACATCAACAATGCATCAGCAGGTGTCAGTGTGCGGGGCTTTGATGCGGTGAGGTCTGTGCTCTTTGGGCATCGTTAGAGCTGGGAAACATCACAATGAACTGAGATAAGAAAGGAGGAAAATGACAAAAACCACATGATAACCAATAGGGCCATTTTGAAGAACTGGTGAAGTGACCTACCACCTGGAGACTTTTGATACTATCTCATGAAAAAGTGAAGGTGCATATATCGCCCTAGACTGTGGCAGTTTAGAGTGACCCAATTTTTATCTATAAGTGACAGAAATTAGACATTGAAGGTGCACTGGACTTCCAGAAATACTTTCCCTTCCTCCATTGAAGGTCGTACCAATAATTTAAGATGACATAGATCAATTACCAAACTATTAAATGTCAGTTAACATCTTTGGAAACTGAATATAAAATGAACCAGCTACCACTGCCTTGTTATAACCCCATTGTGTATAAAAATTAGGTTTAAATGCTTAATGAATGTATGAAAATGTAATTACCAAGTTATTGCTCTTGTAGAGGTGATTAATAATGATATCATTGACTTTTCCACTGTGCTCTTGAGTTATTGAACTGAAATATTTCTGATGAGTTCCCCTCTGTAGGCTTTTTCTGCTATTTATAGTATTTGTGGGTACTTCCAACTTGCCTCCCTGTTATGGACTGAATATTTGTCTTCCCCCAATATTCATATATTGAAGCTGTAATCCCCAATGTGATGGTGTGTGGAGGTGGAGCCTTTGGGAGATGGTTAGGTTATATGAGGTCATGAGGGTGGAGCCTGCCTCCATGATAGGTTTAGTGCTCTTGTAACACGATCTCTCTCTCTCTCTCTTTCCCTTTCCCTTTCCTTTTCCCTTTCCTTTTCCTTTTCCCTTTCCCTTTCCTTTTCCCTTTCCCTTTCCCTTTCTCTTTCTCTTTCTTTCTCTTTCTCTCTCTTTCTCACCTATGTGCACACACCAAGGAAAGGCCATGTGAGCACATAGCCATCTACAAGCCAGGAAGAGAGCCCACAATAGGAGCTGAATCTGCCAGCACCTTGATCTTAGACCTCCCAGCCTCCATAACTGTAAGAAATAGATGTTTGTTGTTTAAGCCACTCAATCTATAGTATATTGTTACAGCAGCCTGAGCTGACTAAGACACTCCCCTACTAGACTCTAAATTGAACACTGCCATTATTCACTCTTTATTTCTAGTACCTAAGGAAGACCCTGGCACAAACTAGGTGCTTGTGAATGAATGAAGGAACCTACCTTTGTGGGTGAATACAATCTTTGTCTTTATTTTGGGATACAATATAGAACTGAATGATCAGATTCAGAAAAGACAGATGAGTTCAAATCTTGGTCTACCACTTATTAACTGAGCAACCAGGATCAAGTCACTGGACCTCTCTGAATATCAATTTCCTTAATTGCAAAATAATGGTTATCTTAGCTTGGGTTCCTCAAAGTGGACCTTGAGATAAGGATTTGGATGCAGGGGATTCTCTGTGGCAGATGAGGAAGTGGAGAACTGGAGACAGAGAAGGGAGAAGAGTCAATTAAGCATGTGTTAATGAGCAGGTTACTGCTATGGGCCACTAGAGCTCAATCCTACAGGGGGAGCTCTGAGAGATGGTGTAAATCATGCCTCCAGAATCTTCACACAGGTCAGAGAGGCTGGAGCAGATTATCAGCCTATTCCATTCTCTCACTGGTTAAGGGCTACCCCTGAGGTCTTTACTTCTACTCCCAGGTTCTATGTGCCGTAGAGCAAGTTTCCATGGTGCCAGATAAACCCCTCAGGCTCCTGAGCTAGAGAGGGGTTATACTGACAGGAGTCAAAGCTGCAGGTGCATCCAGGTGGGCCAAGGGGAGATAGAGTGAGGCATCACCAGCATCTGCTACAAGAGCAACACCTATACCACAGAACCACCCCACAGAGAAGTCCCAACTACTAAATGAGAAAATATATATAGAACACAAACCACCATGCCTGGTCTGTGAAAAATCACCTATAAATTTTTGTGGTGGTGATCGCAGTGGTTGTTCCTGTTAAATACGGTGGTGAAAAACTGCAACTCACAAAGAGAGTATTTGAATTTACAAGTCAATTCCACAGTGCTGCTGCCTGCTCTGAATCAAAGTCATTTGCAGGTCCATGAATTACAGCAGTGAAGAAAATATGACCACTGCCCCACGGAGCTCACAACAGCCAGACACCAAAGTAAATGTTGATTCCCTGCCCTGCCTCACTTTACTTCTTTGAGTGGGCTTGATCTTTCTTTATGGTAACAAGAGGAAAGGAAAACCATCAATGTACACACATTTTATTACAAACTAAACTAAAACACAAACTACATTATCACCTCTACAAAATCTTGTACCATATACATGCCTCACATGCAAAAAGCACTGCCTTAGACTATAAATATGTTTATTCTAATGTGACTCATTTTCCTCCTAACCACTATTACCCATCAACAGTGTCTTAGTTTGTGTCTTCCCAGCAGTAGTCAACGAGAGAATTCAAGGGCAAGGAGTTTATTTGGAAGGTGATCTCAGGAAAATCCAATAGAGAAGAGGAAAAGTGAGACAGAGAAAAGAAGACAGCCAATGTAGGGTGTATTATCAACCAGTTATCACTGTGAGCAACTGGATCTTAACTGTACTGGGGAACTCTGTGAGTCAGTGTATAGCACACACTTTAGAGTCATCTCACCTGAGGGACGAGAGATCCTGAGTATTTAATATACCAACTCTCATTAGGTACTGGTTGAGGGTTGATCCCAGAGGGTGTTAATTCTCTGGCTCTTCTGACCTGCTGAGCTTTGCCAGCAGAGTGAGTTCAGGCTGCCAGAGAAAGCCTCAAGCAGTTGGAAGTGGGGGCGCAGAGGAAGCTCAACTGAGAGCTCTTAAGTACATGTCAAACAAAGCCACAGAGAGAAGATTCACTCCACAACATAAACTACGTGAGGCCAGGGACTGTATCTATCTTCTTCATCACATTTCCCCAGTTCCTAATACATTTGCTGGCCATAGTAAGCATTCAATGAATACTTTTGGATAGATGGATGGATGGAGGATGGATGGATGGCATTCGCACTGAGTCTTGAAGGATGAGTAGGAGTTCACCAGGTACTCCAGAACAAAAGAACAGCATACTCAAAAGTACAGAGACATGCAAAAGTATGCCTCTGAAATGAAGAGACACTTCTCCAAGGAAGATATACAGATGGCCAATAGGCACATGAAAAGATGCTCAACATCACTAATCATCAGGGAAATGCAAATCAAAACAACACTAAGATACCACCTCACGCCTGTTAGAATGGCTGTAATCACCAAGACAAAAAACAACAAATGTTGGAGAGGATGTGGAGAAACAGGAACCCTCATACACAGCTGGTGGGAATGCAAATTGGTGCAGCCTCTATGGAAAACGGTATGGAGATTCCTCAAAGAATTAAAAATAGAGATGCCCTATGATCCAGCCCTCCCACTACTGGGAATCTATCCAACGCACCTGAAATCAACAATCCAAAAAGGCTTATGCACCCCTATGTTCATTGCAGCATTATTCACCATAGCCAAGAAGTGGAAGCAACCTAAGTGTCCCTCGACTGACGATTGGATTAAGAAAATGTGGTGTATATATATATACAATGGAATACTACTCAGCCATAAAAAACACAAAATCCTCCCATTTGCAACAACATGGATGGGCCTGGAGCGTATTATGTTAAGTGAAATAAGCCAGAAAGAGAAAGACAAACACTGTATGATCTCACTCATATGTGGAATATAAACCAACACATGGACAGAGAAAACTGGACTGTGGTTACCAGGGGCAGTGGGGGTGGGGGGTGGGCACAAGGGGTGAAGGGAGTCATATATATGGTGATGGACAAACAAAAATGTACAACCCAAAATTTGACAATGTTAGAAACCATTAAAACATCAATAAAAAAATATATATACTATTAAAAAAAAAAAAGTATGCCTCTGTGTTGGGGAAGCTCTCAGGGCAATCCACTATTTTGTTTGAAATTTATAGCTGCTTAGAACGTGTTTTCTTCTATGGAGGCATTATCTGCCGTCCAGGAAATTCCACTCTCATCCTACTTTTGCATTTTGAAGCAATAATAAGAACTCTAACTTCTCTTTCATATCATAGTCTTTCAGATACTTGATGACACGTCCCCTTTTCCCAAACTTATATATCCCTAGTTTCTTGTCAATGTCCCAGACTGAAGAGTTTCATCCAGGCATTTTTGTAACCATGTGGTGTTAGATTTTGTGTCCTCAGATCAAGGGTGTAGGATACAGTGTTGTGTAGTAACTTTGGTGTCCTCCAGACCTGGGTTCAAATTTTGACACTACCAGTTGTGTGATTTAGGGTAAGTAACTTGTCTTCCCCAAACCACACTCTCGTCATCTATAGAATGAGAGTCATAATGCTTAGCTCATTGGAAGCTACAGTGGGCATGTAATCAAGTTCATTCTCTTCCAATGAACTTACTGACCTTTTCCTCATCATGTTGCTGCTAAGCCACATCTCTCTGCCCGCCTTGGACTTGTGCGCCTTTTATCTAGGACAAGGATGACAGATAAATACCCCTGTCACCCAGGCCACTGCACAGAGAATTTAATCCAAAGGAGGCCACTCTGCGCCTCACTCCCTCCTCTCCAGCAGCTCAGTTAAGCGGCCATTCTTGCTCCTACAAAAGCAGGAATAACTACTGCTCACTTGTTCACCTGCTGAGCAAAGGGACTGATTACCCAAGAAAGGGAAGTGTCGCCCACAGAAATCAATACAGATGAAGCTTTGAAAAGGTTGGCTGGCTGCGCAGGATTAGATATTGATCTTGCTTGTTTTCCCAGTTATTGCTCTGTTCGCCACCTGTGGAGGCCACTTCTAATCTCCCCCTAATACCAAACAAGACAAGAGAGCTCAGCCCAGAGCAGACTTGGTGCATGACAATTACAGGACATGGAGGAATTCCCAGTACTTGTGTCCAGAAAACCATGAACATAGAGGGAAGAGATCCCCCTCAACACTGCACAACAATTCAGGATTGAGTGGAGGATTAAAACAGAACTGCACACACACACTGAACCTGGTGTGAAGCCCAATCTTCATACCTGCCCCACAAAACTCTGAGATGTCCAGAAAAACTCAGGAGGAGGGAAGAAGTTACTTAAATAAATATCTGTTGATCCTCTGGGAAGACCTATGAATGGAAATTTAGGGCATAAAAATAGTAGCATGGATTAAAACCTATATGAATATAGTAAGGAAATAAGAGAACACTGTTTTGCCTAACAAATTGGAAAGGGCCTTTTTAATGATAATATTGAGTGATAGCAAGTGTTGAAGGAAATGGAAGGAGTGGATAACTTTTCTGAAGGGCGATTTGACAATACACTTCAAAAGCTGTAAAATTCATCAGACATTTTGAACCATTAATTTTACTGCTAGGAACTGATCTGAAAATTAATTAAGAATATGTGCAAGGCTTTGCTACAAGTTAAAAGGCACTTACCCCTTCTTGGGAAATATATTGGGGTGGAAGGAAGGCTGGTTGTGAAGCCTAGGATCGGATGGGGTACCACAACGAACAGTTCCAGGATGCTGTGTAGTGGAGGGTCCAGATCTGTTGCAGAGGAGGCCAAGAGATCCTTGGCTATTCAATAAACATGTGGCCATTACTGCACTAGGAACGTGAAGACCCTATTCTTGCCCTAGAGATGTTCACTTTATAAAAGGAGACACAGGCAATGAAAAGAAAAAGTATACAATCTGTTATAGGAGCAATGGCGGAAAATCAAGATGAGTGGTGTGGGAGATCAAGATTTGGCCACCCTGAAATATATCTCTTTACCTTGATTGTTTTCTCTGAAGGACATTTGACCGCCCCCACTAACTGCCTAAGGAATTTGACATGGTGGCTCCTTCCTGGAACAGATCTTCTATCATGATGGCTATAAAGATAATGTAAAATAGATGTTACAATGGGAGGGGCACCAAGCCCCTTTTATCAAAAACTCTGTCTCTCCCTGACCACATTATCTATAGATGACCCCGAAAAGAATTGTCCTCCTGCCCTCTGAAGTCCCAGGCCACTACCCATCCCCAACACGCTCCTCGCCTTTAGCTGCAATACTTAAGCAAGCAGCTTAGACAGAGGGACGAGTTGCTCATTTCTGAGTTTCTCCCATGTATACATGTTATTAAACTTGGTATTATTTTCTCCTGCTAACCTGTCTTGTTGATTATTTGGCCAGCCAGAAGAACCTTAAGGGAAAGGGCAGAGGGAGATTCTCCCTCTTCCCCCGACAGTGGACACAAAGAATAAGTGGATTAATTCCACATGGTGGGTCAGTAAACGTCCGTTAGGGTCTGACTCATGAACTGAGTCTCGAAAGTGCATAGGATTTAGCAAAGGAGAAAAATGGGGGGAAAACATTCCAAAGTATAAGAACACATTCCCGGAGGTGCCTGTGTACAGGGAAGAGATGAGAGGTAGGTTTAGAGAGCAGAAAAGAATAAGATCATGGGGAGTTTTATGAGACAATGTGAGAAGCCTGGGTCCCAGTGACCCAAATTTGGATTCCAACGCAAGGAGATGAGGAAGTCAAAACAGTGGTTCATGCTTTCCTTTAAAAACAAAGTTAAGTACCTTGAACTTTTCACTTTCTGCCTGCCTCCTCATGATGCTCCTTCACAAAATAAAATTCATTTAAAAGCTCAAACTCTGAGAAACACTTTGGAATACCTCTTGCTTCCAGGATGATTTGAGACTTCTCCGATTAGAAAACTAACTCTTACCAATCTGCTTTCCTTTTTTATCATCCTTGAAGCTATGAGCCCCTCTCATCTTTATAGGCCAATATTTTATATGACACATAATCACCGAGCCCATTCATTCTACTATTGACTATTCTTACATTCTCTTTAACACCTTGCACAGAAATCTGGTAAGACAATCTTATAGAGAAATCTGGTAATACAATATATAATTGTTTGCAGCTTTCACTGCCCTTTCCTCTGTAGATAGAAATTGGTCATGGGCTACATAAAGATCCGTGTTCTTCCCTGGTTATTTATGCTGATGTAGAATCAGTCCCTAATACTGATATGAGTGCCAGGGTCAATAGAAAGAGTCTTGACAGGTAATATACAATTCTCAGTGGGGAACAAAACAGGATGTGTTCTAGCCATCTCTCTCTTTAACTTGTGTTTCAGTAATTCAAATCTGCCTTTGGGTGAGATAGGCATGTATCTACCAGCTACAGAGGGCAAAAAGACAAACATTCTCTTATAAAGTGATAACATAGCTTTGTTGTCACATTCTAAAAGAGTCCTTATTGTACAGCTGTCCCTGCTATGAAATCACTAACAGAAAAAAATAACTTAGGATAAACTATTCCAAACCAAAGCCATTCTTTTGGTTTCCAAATATTACCTACTAATAGCCATAACAAGTGACCACAATTATTTCCCTTCCTGTGTCCATGTTCTTCTTCAATGTGACTTTGAAGCTCTATCATCAAGAAGTAGAGTCCTTCTTTCACTCTTTGATTCTTTTGGTGAGGAAGATTTGGTGAGTTACAATGCCTTGTAACTGCCATTGATCAAAAGAATGTGGGAAAAGAACTCAGGTGTCAATGAAGTCTAAGCTAGAACCCTAGATGTCTACCCCCACCTGCTATTAACAAGGCAGCATCCCCCTCCCCCTGATGGTGTGGTGTCAGAGAAAGCCAGCTAAAACAGAGAGTTAAATAAGATCTAGCCGGCCCCGTGGTTTAGCGGTTAAGTGCCCGGGCTCCGCTACTGGCGGCCCAGGTTCGGATACCGGGCGCGCACTGACGCGCCGCTTCTCCGGCCATGCTGAGGCTGCGTCCCACATACAGCAACTAGAAGGATGTGCAACTATGACATACAACTATCTACTGGGGCTTTGGGGAAAAAAAAAAAAGGAGGAGGATTGGCAATAGATGTTAGCTCAGAGCTGGTCTTTCTCAGCAAAAAGAGGAGGATTAGCATGAATGTTAGCTCAGGGCTGATCTTCCTCACAAAAAAAAAAAATAAGATTCAGAGTCTTGTGATACCCAAAATGTCCTGGTTTCAGTAGAAAATAACTCATCATACCAAAACCCAGGACTCTCTCAAACTGAATGCAAAAAGACAAACGATATATACCAGCAATGAAATGACAGAGGTTTTAGAATTATCTAACAAGAATTTTAAAGCAACCATTATAAAAAATGCTTCAGTGGGCAATTACAAACATACTTGAAAGGAATGAAAAAATAGAAAGTCTCAACAAAAAATAAAAGATATAAGGATGAACCAAATGGATATTTTAGAACTGAAAAATAGAATAACTGAGATTTTAAAAACTCAATAGATGGGCTCAACAGCAGAATAGAAAGGCAAAAAAAAAAAGAATTAGTGAACTGAAAAATATAAAAATAGAAATTACCCAATCTGGACAACAGAGAGCCAAACAAACTAGAAAAAAAATAGAGCCTCAGAGACTTTTGGGACTATAACAAAAGATCTAACATTCATGTTATTTGAGTCCAGGAAAGAGAGCTGAAAGAGCAGGGCTGGAAAAGAACTCAAAGAAATAATAGCTGAAAACTTCCCAAATATGGCAAAAGACATAAACCTACAGATTCAAGAAGCTGAGCAAACACTAAACAATTTAAATAACAGTGGATTTCCCATCAGAAACAATAGATGCCAGAAGGAAGGGGCACATTTTTCAAGTACTGAAAGATTTTTATTCAGTGAAAATATACTTCAAGAATGAAGGGGAAATCAAGGCTTCTCAGATGAAGGAAAACTACGAATTTCTCACCAGCAGACCTACCCAAAAAGAACAGCTATAGACGAAGATGGGCACGGATGTTAGCCCAGGGCCAATCTTCCTCAGCAAAAAGAGGAGGATTGGCAACAGATGTTAGCTCAGGGCTAATCTTCCTCACCAAAAGAAAAAAAAAAGAGAACAGCTAAAGGAAGTTCTGTAGGTAGAAATGAAATGATTAAAAAAAGGAGTCTTCAAATATCAGCAAGGAAGAAAGAATGTGAGTAATTACAATGGACTTTCCTTTTCCTCTTGAGTTTTCTAGATATGTTTGATGGTTGAAGGAAAAAGTATAAAAAAACATAAACAGGACTTGTATGACAAAAACCACAAACTCCTGATGAAGGAAAACAAAGCAGACCTAAATAAATGGAGAAATATGTCACGTTGGATTGGAAGACTCTACGTAGTAAAGATGTCAATTCTCCCCAAATTGATATACAGATTTAATGCAATTCGTATCAAAATCCAACAAGATTTTTTGGTATAAATAGACAATATTATTCTAAAATTTATATGAAAATGTGAAGGTATAATAATAACTAAAATAATTTTGAAAAAGAAGAATAAACTGAGATGAATCAGTCTACCCAATTTCAAGACTTATTATATAGTTATAATAAGTCAAGACAGTGTGGTATTGGCAGAGGGGTAGACAACACGGATCAAAGGGTAGAACAGAGAACCCAAAAATAGACCCACACAAATATGCCCAACTGATTTTTGACAAAGCGTAAAAGCAATTCAATAAAAGAAATATAGACTTTTCAACAAATTATTCTGGAGCAATTGGACATCCATAGACAAAAGAAAAATGAATCTTGACCTAATTCTCACAACTTACATAAAAATTAACTTAAAATGAAGAATAGACATAAATATAAAACATAAAACTATAGAACTTTTAGAAAAAATAGAAGAAAATCTTCAGGATCTACAGATAGGCAGAGTTCTTAGATTAACATCAAAAGTATGATCCATAAAAGGAAAAATTGATAAGTTGGACTTCATCAAAATTAAAAACTTTTGCTCTTTGAAAAACCATGTGAAGATGATAAAAACACAAGCCACAGGGTGGGAAAAAACATTTGCAAATCACATCCAGCAGAGGACTAATCTCTAGACATTATAAAGAATTCTTTAAAAATCAACAGTTAAAAAAAAAAAAGCAATGCAATTAGAAAATAGGCAAAACCAATAAAGAGATGTTCAACATCATTGGCTATTAGGGAAGCACAAATTAAAACCACAATAAGCTATCACTACACATCTATCACAATGGCTCAAATTTTTTCTTAAGCGATATCACCAAATTCTGGGGAGCATGGAAAGAAACTGGGTCACTCATACATTGCTGGTGGTAGTGCAAAATGATCCAGCCACTTTGGAAAACAATTTGGCAGTTTCTTAAAAAAAAAAAAAACTAAACCTGTAACTGCCATACAACCCAGCAATTATCCTCCTGGGCATTTATCCAAGGGAAATGAACACACGTTCACAAAAAAATCCATACACAAATGTTTATAGAGGTTTTATTCATAACAGCCAAATATTGGAAGCAATCCAGATGTCCTTCAATGGGTCAATGGTTACACAAACTGTGATACATCCATACCAGGGAATGCTACTCAACAATAACAAACAACAAACTATTAAGTCATGCAACAACCTAGATGAATCTCCAGGAAATTATGCTGAGTGAAAAAAGCCAATCCCAAAGAGTTACATAATTTATGATTTCATTTATATGACATTCTCAAAATGACAAAATTATAGAAATCGAGAACAGATTAGTGATTACCAGGGATTAAGGAGAGGGTGAGGAAAGGAGGGAAGTGGATGTGGTTATAAAATGGATGGATCTTTGCAGTAATGGACATGTTCTATACCTTGACTATATCAATGTCAGTATCCTGGTTGTGGTATTATACTATAGTTTTGGAAAATATTACCATAGAAGGAAGCTGGGTAAAGTGTACGCAGGATCTCTCTGTATTATTTCTCGCAACTGCACGTGAATCTACAGTCATCTCCAAATAAACCTTTTAATTTAAAAAGTAAAATAAAAGAAAGTGGCAGAAGTGATGTGGTGCCAACTTCAAGCCAAGGTCTCAAGAAGCCCTCACCAGTTCCTTAGTTGGAACCCTACCCAGACACCATGTGAACAAGCCTGGGTTCGCCTGCTGGAGGATGAGAGACCACGCAAAGCAAGACAAACCAACCCAACTGAAGCCATTCTAGACCAGCCAGCTCCCAGGCAACCTGGCAATCAACTACAGACACACGACTGAGCCCAGCCGAGACCAGAAGAAACACCCACCTTGGCCCTGCATACCTGGAAATTGTGAGCTAATTAAATAGTTGCTGATTTTAGATGCTAAAGTATTGGGTGATTTGTTACACGGTAAAAGTGAACTGATATAAGTCAACACATTTACAGATTTTGAAACCAATTTACCTTGGAAGTTTCCCTAGAAAGTTATTTTGTTTAAAGATAGACGTTTTGAAATCTTTTATGTTTGAATTGGACATTTAATAAGCCCCATTTTTAAATAATCTAGGCTAAACTTATAAGAGTGGTGTAAGACCCTTGATCCTGCTCATAGGTGTGCACTAGGCTTATCTCATTAGGGAGATGGGGTGGTGGTATTGTATTCAGGTATAGATCCTTGATAAGATCATCAACATTCATTAGAGGCCATCAGTGCTACCGCAGCCCAGTGGACAGTCAAAAGCACACAGCTCTGTCTTTAATGAGCTTCATAGAATAGCTGCATCCTGGGTAATTGATCTCCAACTCACTGCCCCTCAATCCTTTTCAAGAGCTCAATATTTGTGGAGGAGTTTCTGAAGGCTACAGCACCCACCATTCCTCCAGGTATTCTAAGTGCTGTCCCTGAGTTAGACCACACCATCAGAGAATGAAAGGACCACATTGTTTTGGCCTTCATCAAACTGCTTTTATTGAATGCACTTTAGCATCCTATGGGACTTAAGAAAAAGCCCCATGAAACCCAATATTGTCTTTGCTCTGATGATAGGCCTAAGAACCTTATCCACAATGAAAGCCTATGGGAGAACTCTTTCTGTGTTTTGATTATCAGGATAAGTAGCATAACTCTCCTAAGCAGCTGGTTTGTGTTTCCTACATGGCCCCTGTGAATCATGTCACTGACATGTTTTCCCACTTATCTTGGCAGCTCGGAGCCAAACTGAGCAGTTGAGACTTTTGTAGAACAATGTGTGACTCAGAGCTAGGCATCATCAGACTCCAAGCTGGGCTCTTCTCACCTGTAGTTTCTCTGCCTGCCATTCACTCCAAAGCTGAGCTGATGGCCTGGACCAGGGGAACTTCTCGGTTGCCCTGGAGGCAGGCAGAGTTATGAGGAGTCGCATGGGTCTAAGTTTATAAATTCAGTGTTATTCACCTGGTAAGTTAACCACCAAGAAAATCAGCCATGGGCTTCCATGCTTGATGGAAGAGGTGCAGGGAGTAGGGAAATATGGCATGGGTTAAGCCCCTCAATGTGTCATGGACTATCTATATGCTATTCATCCTCAAAAATTTATCCTGTGAGAGATGGAAATTGTTATCTGCATTATCCAGATTTGGAAAATGAGGGTTAGAGAAACAGTGGCTCACCTAGAAATCACACAACTGATCAGCAGCCAAGCCAGGATACAAACATGAGTCTAATTCTGGAGCCCATGTACTTCCCTCTAGACAAGGGTTGGCAAACTATGACCCATGGGCCAATCCAGCCTGCCACCTGATTTTGTAATAAAGTCTTTTTGGAGCCCAGCCATGCTCATTTGTTTACACATTGTCTGTGGCTGCTTTCACACTGCAACAACAACTAATTGCGACAGAGACCACACGGCCCACTAAGCCTAAAATCTTTACTATTTGCTCCTTTACAGAGAACGTTTGCTGGTCCCTGCTCCAAAGAAAGAGCTCTAACAAATGACCACTCGGTCTTAAAGAGAGGTCCTCAGAATCACTGGCAGGGGAGGGAGAAGGCTTCTTAGAAATGCAGGTTTCCAGGCCATCCTCATGCCTACCAAGTTAGACTCTTGCAATTTGGAGGCCTGAATCCAAATTTTTAACACACACTCCCCACCACCACCAAGTGCTTCTGACAGTCACCAAAGTTTATGAACCATAGTCCAACCCAGGGACTTAATGTCCCCAACAGCCCTCAACCTGATTGTTGGTTCTCAAACTGGGGAACAGCCTGTGTGAAATCTGAAACCAGCGCCTGTACACGGAGGGCAAAGAGAGACCAAAGAAAGAGGCAGACCACTCCAGATTGGTAGGTGGCAGGTTTAATAGGCAAGGAAACTTACATACAAGGCTTGCCTTGGGCACTGCAAAATGAGTAGATCCCCACATCTGCCTGCTTGAATCTTAACAGTTCATATAGAGGCCTTAACTGGGTTCAGTCACGTACACTGTCCAGATGGTCTCAACAACACGTTGCTCCTCAAGGCTGTGTCCTTGAAAACAGCTCCCACTGTGGGAACAGTGGGTAGAATGTACAATCCAAGGACAGGGAAGGGAGTGAGGAGCCTCCAATTGCCCAGGTCCAGCTCTCAGGTCAACAGGTGGTCACGTCCTTTCAGTGTCCTCCTCCAGCACTGATGGGCATGGAGAGATATCCACCTGGCCCCCTTGTTTCTTGGGTGGGGTAACAATGAGTCACGTTCTGCATTGGCCCCCAGAGATCCCCAGCAGGGCTGAGCCCCAGTTGTCCACAGTGGTAACTTTCTCGACCATTCAGACTTTACTGGCTTCCTTCCCCTCCCAGACTCACTTCCCCGTCCGCCCCCCCCACACACACATACACACACACACTGCTGCTCCCTGAGATGGCCTCCCAAATACACTATTTGCCCTTGAATCCTTGTCTCAAGGTCTACTCCTGGGAGGCCCCCTGGAAACAGACAAAAGCCAGAGACATTGAGATAATGATAAATATTGGTTTTATGTTTTAAAATGCTATATGTAAGGAATAATTATTGCATTCCTACCAGGGATAAGTTCTGTGTTAGTCCCAGAAAGGGCACAGTAGGACAGAGTGGGGAGCAGGGGGAGGAACCAAGCTGCAGGAATGAATGAGATATGGTGCCCACCTTGGACAGAGCTGACTGTTTAGTCGGGGGCAGGGGAGCTGGCCCATGATAACACAGAAGAATAGAGACGGGGAAAGCAGGAAACAAAGGATGCATCAAGCCAAACTTGGGTCTCCAGATTAGGCACGTGCGTTCACAGTAGGGGCAGGGGCCACCACCAACCACTGTTCCCTGAAGTGGAGATTTGCCAAGCCTCCCAGGTCTGAAGGCGGCAAAGTTTATGAACTATTTTCACAGGCCATTATTACTTTTCACCTCCACAACAACCTTATAGGTAAATGGAAATAGTACTATCATCATTCATGCCATTTTTCATGTAAGGGAATGGGAGCACAGAGAGTCCAAATTTGTACAAGTCAGAACAGAACTATCTCACAGCCCACAGTCTGATGCTCTGTGTTGCTGGGGACTTATTTCAGGGCTGAAGTCAGCCAGGACCCCATTCTGCTCTGCTAAACTGATGATTTCTGCTAAGGGAATAGCAAGACACTACCTTGGTCCCAGCCAGCTCTGAAGCCCAGGGAGGGGAGTGTCTCCAGAAGGAAGGGTTCCTGGGGTCTCAGTTCTGAGTCCAGCTGAGAATGGAGACTCCATCCCAACCTCAGGAAATGGGATTTTCCCAGCCCATCTCCTAACCTCACCTACCAAATCCTGAGTTTTCCATCTCCCTACCCACCTCCCCTGCTTATCCTGCCCCCTCTACTCCCAGTGGACACTTCCTGACCCTGGAGAGCCAGAGGGATAGCAGAATTCTGGTTTCCATAGCAACACGGCCAGGTTCACAAGGCAACAAGGTCCTGCCTTTGTAGTCAGCTCTGTGTAACTGTCAGTGGCCAAGGCGATTTCAAGTCAGCCTACAAGGTTAATTTGTCTGCAGCTTTCTCTGCACAAAAGCCCCCAGCATGGAAGAAAGGTGAGTCATCAGCCCAACCACACACCATCAAGCTAGTACCAAATCCAGTGGTCCTGAGTTTCCCACTCAAACCTGAGGAGGCCAGCCTAGTTAAATGGCACATCATCTAATAATCAGCCCATGATCTCTGAATATCACTTGGGCAGCAACTGAGGGTGCATGGAAACTTCCAGCATTAGCCAGCATGTGCTAATGCACACTACAGCAGGGGCTGGTGCTCTCCAAGTCCTCTCTGTCAGCCCTCACTGTGGGTTAAAGTGGAGGCAGACAGGAAGGGGAGACATAGACACCAGCTCCAAGGAGGAAGTCAGGGAGGAGGACCTGCATGAGGGTCTGATGGTCCCTGTGGTCAGCTCCCAGTTCAGAGGCAGTTTTGACAACCTCCTTGGGATTTGTCAGAGCCCAGTCCAAGGAGGCAATAGTGGTCTGCCCAATAGGAGGACTCTGCCCTGCCTGAACCCTCTCACACTTCCTCGAAGGTCTGCCTTATAATGAGCCAGCACTATGGATGGACAACGAGAGCCTCTCCATTGCCTGAGCCTCAATTAGAAGACCCTTCATCTCTGGCACTGGCCTGCAGGGATGTCCTGGAGACGTTGGTTGCCTCACTGGTCTGCAGCCAACATCTGTGGTGCCTGCAGGTGTGATGTTCAGAAAGGAGGGTGTCCTGGTGAAGACCCCTGCCAATGCTCAGGTGAGTGCATGCACACATGTGCCACAGGTGTGGACAGTCATTTACTGCCAGCCAGGGCTTAAGGTATGGCTTTCCGCAAAATTTTTTATCTATTGCATTTGGACAACATGTTAAGACGCTTACTGTGTGGATTGCACATTCCAATGTCCTTATTAGAACAAATGGATGAAAAGAGGAGTGAGAACAGCAACTACCACCATTTAATTGAGTGCTTAGTGTGTGCCAAGCACTGTGCCAGGCACTTTACGCGAATTATGTCCTCTAATCCTCACCACAACCCTATGAAGTGGGACTATTTTTTACAGGTAAAGAAATAAATTTCAGAAAAATGAAGTAACTCACCCAGGGTCATATAGCCAGTAAGCATTGCTGCTGGAATTTGAACCCAGAGCTCTGAACTCTGTGACTCCAAATCCCATATTGTTGATAGTTCCATGCCTCCTAAACCTGGAAGGGAAAGTAAAAATGCAATTCCAAAGGTACCAGTCTCTGCACAACCACCTAACACAGAGGATTCATCAGATTAAAGAGTCTCTCCTCTTGAAGGAGACAGTGACAGGAAAAGGTTGCAAGTTTGCAATAAGTGACAGGGACCACCCTAAAACCTCAGTCTCATCAAGGTAGAGTTCCTCTGATCAGAATAAGACTATAGATAGGAAAGTTCAGGATGGAGAGGTAGAGAATATACTGTAATTTTACCTGTTAAACTTAAGCTATATGTATGACTTCTGTTGGTTCACAACCTGGGAGTTCCCCAGGTGAAATCTGAAACTGGTCCCTGCACACTGAGGGCAAGGAGAGACTGAAGAAAGAGACCACTCCAGATTGGTAGGTGGAAGGTTTAATAAGCAAGGGAATTTACCTACGAGGTTTGTCTTGGACACCGTAAGATGAGATCTCCACATCCACTGACCAGAATCTTAACAGTTTATACAGAGGCTTTAACAGGGTTCAGTCGCATATTAAGTCCAGATGGTTTCAATAGCACCTTCCTCTCTCAAGGATGTGTCCTTGAAATAGCTCCAGCTATGGGAATGGTGAGCAGAACATATATTTAAAGGATAGGGGAGGAGGTGAGAAGCCTCTGATTGCAGGTCCAGCTTGCGTGTCAACCAGCAGTCACATCATTTTGATGATCTCCTTCAGCACCATAGAACTCTTCATCTGCCCACAACTGTAATGTGAGCAAAAATAAACATCTAGTTGTACCAGCAATGGGGCCTGGAGTCAGGGTTGGTCCTTGATTAGCCTTCACAACCACAGAGAAATTGGGGTCTGGGCCCACCATGCCTGTGGGACTGTGGGGGCTGTGGGGGTTGGAGCTTGTCCAGCAAGGCCACAGTGAAGTGGGAGAGGACACAGCCCATGAGGGTGACAACTGTGTAGGGATCAAGGCAGAGGAGCCTGTCTGCATAATCAGCAGATTGGTTACATATGAGGAAACTGAGAACAGAGGTGACTAGATTGAGCATAATGGAAGCCAGGTTTCTCTCTATCAAAGAAGAGAGATACAAATACAACAAGGAGGGAGGCTAGGAGTTGGATTGGGACTGGAGGCATCAGTGTGAACTCATGGTTTTAATAAATACAAATGCACGTATAACCAGAATTTAATCATGAAGAAACAGCAGACAAATGAGAAAATTTGAGAAACATACTAGAAAGTATCCTCCTCAAAAATTTCGAAGTCACGACAGCATGGAAAAACTGAGGAACTCTTCCAAATTGGAGAAGACTAAAGAGATATGACAACTAAGTGCAATTCAGGATCCTGGATAAATCCTGCACCAGAAAAACAAGGGTGATTATAAAAGACATTTATTGAGGTCATTGGCAAGATTCTAATGGATCTGTGGATTGGATAGTATTACTAAATCAATGTTAATGTCCTCACTTTTATAACTGTACTAGGGTTATGTGAAAGAGTCTTCGTTTTGGGAAAATACACACTGAAGTATCTAGGTGTAATTAGTCATGATATCTGCAGCTTACTCTCAAATGATTCAGAAAAAGTACAGAGAGAGAGAGAGACACAGACAGAGAGAGACAGAATAAGGCCAATATGATAAAATGTTAACAATTAGAGAATCTGAGTTAAGACTACGTAGGATTCCTTTGTTCAATTCTTGCAAATTTTCTATAAATTTAAAATTACTTTAAAATTTTTAAAAGACAAACATTCTATTGTGTTGAACCATTACTGCAGCCTAGCCTACCCTAAGTAACATAGTATGTAACTTTTTTTCCAAGTAGGAGTTAGACTGTATCATAAACATAACAAATATTTATTGAGAGCCCTCTGTGTGCCAAGCACTGTGCTAGGGCTACCAGACTGGAGAAGACAGGCATGGTATCTGCCCTCATGGAGCTTCCAGTGAGATATGGTAGATATCAAACAAATTACATAATTTTTAATCACAATTATGGTAAGTGCTAGGGGGAAGGGTTTATAACAGGGTGATCTAATCTCCTCTGGGGGCATCAGGGATGCTTTCTCCAAAGAAATGATCTTGCCTTCAGGCATTGCCATTGTGCCCACCCCTCTGGGGCCTGAAAGTTAACATCCCCCTGGAGCAGCCCTTAACTAACAATTGCTGGGTACGGAGGTCTAACTATCCCAGCTCCCTCACCCTTTTTATGGGATAAATAGGAGGTGTGCATTTTTTGAGGTCTCTCAAAGTTGTCCCCCATGGGATTAATTTCCAGTTGCCCACTGGTAGCTGTATAAATAACTCATTCCTTATTTGCTGCCTTTCCTTCCTTAGATTACCTCCCTCCTTACCTACTCGTATTGCTGGCACCTCCCAATAAAACACTTGCCCTTACATCCTTGGCTCAGGGTCTGCTCCAGGGGCACCCCACACTGGGACAGATGGGTTTTGAGCAAAGCAATCCTTGGACAAGAACTATGCTCCAACAAGACACATCTTGCAACCCACTCAGGAGAATTGGAGAGGCCCCCTTCTGCCCTCTCACCTACATAACCCACTGCTTCCCTTTCCCACACATCATGGGGTCTCAGCGCTGAAGAGTCCAAAGCACCCCAAATGTGCAGCTTCGCTATTTATTTCACAGGATGCAGAATCCATTTTTATCTCTTTCCAGACAGTTGGCTTGTTTTAATGGACTGCTCTTCTGCCTGTGCATAATTCTTCTCTAAATTAAATTCTCTTCTCAGCCCCACATAATACACACTGGGCTGTCAGCTCATTACTTTTACATCCCTCCATGTTCTGTTTATGCAAAGGTTTAATTAACTATGAATTGCTGTGTAGGCAACAGGAAAAGCCCACCCCCCCCAAGTGGCTGTGTGGCTCAGCTCTGTGAGGAAAGAGAAGTCATAGAGAGTGCTGTGGGAAAGGGCCTGAAGGTGAGGTGAGAGCATAAAGATTTTAATCCTCTCACTACTGCTTTCGGTGATTTTTTTTTTATTCATTAAATATTTGTAAGTTGCTGTTGTGTGCTGGGCATTGTTTGAGGTGTGGGGGTGGTGAATCAGAGAGACATAAGCCCTGCCCTCACAGAGTTTACAGTCTACCAGGGAAATAGACAGTAAGTGTCTTAGCTATCTGTTGCTGCATAACAAATTACCCAATACTTGCTTCAAACCATGATAAATATTTATCATCTCTCACATTTTCAATTCCAATGTCTCAAATGAGATCACAAGTGGATCAGGAACTCAGGAGTGGCTTGGCTGGGCAGATCTGGCTGAAGGTCTCTTCTGAGATTACAGTTAGAGCCATCTGGGCTGCCATCATCTGAAGGCTTGACTGGGGTGATGGATCCACTACCAAGGTGGCTCATTCACATAGCTGGCAAGTTGATGCTGGTTGTTAGTAGGAAGCCCCAGTTACTCTTCATGTGGGCTTCTCCATGGGATGCTTGAGGGTCCCCATGGCAAAGCAGCTGGCTTCCCTAAGCAGGGCAGATCTATGCCCTTTATAACCTAGCCTCGAAGGTCATATGTCATCATTTCTGCTACACTCTATTAGTCACACAGACCAGCATGATTCCATGTGGGAGAAGACTACACAATGGCATGAATACTGGGAGGTGAGGATCATTGGGCGCCATCTTGGAAGCTGTCTACCACAATGAGTAAGCAAATAAAGAAGGCAATAATTACACATTGTGATCAGTGACGTTAAGAAAATAGGGTAATGTTGATAGCGACCGGCAGGTTACACAGTGAAGGTGCTCAGGGAAGGCCTCTTTCTTGCTGTGTAAGCCAACAAAAGTTCCCTACCCTTTTTAAACCCTCAGTATATCATCTATAAAAGAGGAACAATGATTGTTCTTAGCTCACAGGGTGGTGTGAGGCTCAAATGGGCTCAGAGGTATAAAAGTTCAATTGTTATTTTGGTATCTGCATTCAAGTGGCTACATCTCTTTGTTTCCAAAGGACCAATAACCTTAACTGGGATAGGTGGGTGGCCCCAGTGCTGCTAGCTTCTGAAGGCAAGTCCTAAAAACATTTGGGCAGAGACCAGAGCTACTAGGACCTAGTGAGCTACCCAGCCAGCAAAGGAGAACCTTGATTGTTTTCCAGCTTCCAGCTAAGAAAACACACTCGACTGAAACATATTTGTCACATTCTGCATCCTGGATGAGGCATAGATGTTGGCAGGTTTGATTCATCCCTCAGGAGAAAGACAACTCTTTCACAAAATTTCAGCCCAGTTGGTGCTGGACAGAGTAAAAGAATTTTAGAATTCACAATTCTGGATGTGAAAGAGAGGCACAGCTGGATTTTGTCATTTTTCCACTCTGTGTCCTGGGCAGGAAATGAAAGGCAGAATCCACTCTTGGAGCTCCCTCTGTTTTATTTTGCCAACTGCTGTACATCTCCAAGCCATCTCTCCTCATCAGCAAAAGTAGGCAGTTTGCATCAACAAAGACAAAAACATGATGATACACAATGCTTGAGAAGGTACAAGAAATGGGCAATGTCTTACACGACTAAAAGAAGTAAAAATTGGCTCGACCTCTCTATGGGGCAAACTGACAATCATGGCAATAATTTAGAAGAAGCCATCTTAAAAATCATATCCTTTGAAGGAGCAATCCCACCCGTGGAATTTATCCTGATAAAATAGTTAAGGATGTGTACCAAGTCGTATTTATTTGCATGGAAATATTTCCATAATGTATCATTACATTTTTAAAAGAAACTTGCAAGGTAATATATACAATATGATCCTACATTTTTGGAAAAAGTTATTGATCTAAAAGACTTTCCATCTATATAGTGGTGAGAGTTCATATTTTGAACTTGTATCAGACAATAGAGACTATATTCTTTTTTTAGCACACATCAAAAATTTACAAAATCTGATCATGCTGTAAGTCACAAAGATAGTCTTAAGAAATTTCAAAGAACTGATATCATATGTCCATGTTATATGATAACAGAAGAGTTAAATTGGAAATCAACAAAATGCCTACTAAAAAGGAAAACATCATTTGGTGAATTTAAAAACACTTTTACGTGACCCATGGAATATAGAAGAAATCACAAGGAAAATTACAAAATATTTAGAACAGAAAAGCAACGAAAATACTGCACACCAATCTGGTAGAATAGAGCTAAAGCAGGACATCAAAGAAAATGTACAGTCTTAATAAATTATCAAAGAAAGGAATGTGGCTTAGACTAGTGACTATACCTCAATATCTATTCTCCCTCTTTCCTATAATAATAAAACTTCTTTCTAGCTAGGCTCGGGGCTGCTCAGAATGAAGACTACATTTTCCAGCCTCCGTTGCAGTTAGAATGGCCAGTTTGAAGTTCTGGCCAATAGACTGTGAACAGAAATAATGTGTCCAGTTTTTTGATCGTGTCTTCAAAGTGACTTTCTTGACACTTTTCACCTTCCTACTGACCAAAATCTAGACATGATGGCAGTAGGTTGACTGTGGTATAATAAATAATTTGTCTGATCTTTGTCCTGGGTTCCTGCGACAGAGCTTCAAAATCCCTGGGAATTCCCTGAGTGATGAGAGCATCTTTATTATACTAATGAAATGACTCATGGTGGGACCCTAGATAGCTTCAGGATGGGGGTTTGTCTCCAGAAAGACAAGCACGTGATTAGAAGGCTGGGACTTTCAAACACCCAACCTCTGGGGAGGGGAGGGTGGGCTGAATACTGAGTTTAATCGTGTGGCCAATGACTTAATCCATCGTGCCTATGTAATGAAACTGTAATAAAAACTCTGGACGCCAAAGCTCAGAGGAGCTCCCTGATTGGTGCACACATTGATGTGCCGGGAGGGTGATGCAACCTGATTCCATAGGCATTGGGCATGGAAGCTCTGCATGAGGACCCTCCTAGATCTCTCCCTGTGTCTATCCGTTGTAATAAAACTGTAATCATAAGTACAACACTTTCAGTGAGTTCTGTGGATTCTTCTAGCGAATTATCAAACCTGAGTGGGGTTGTAGAAACCTCCTGGATTGGTAGCCAATGGTCAGAAGTTCAGGTGGCCAGGGGACCCCACTTGTAGCTGGTGTCTGAAGTGGGGGCAGTCTTGTGAAGGAGTGAGCCCTTAACCTGTTGGGATCTGACACTAACTCTGAGTGGTTAGCATCAGAATTGCATTGCAGTGCACCCAACTGGGATGGAAACAGAGAGGTTTGCCCAGCATTGAGGGGTTTCCCAGGACATGGGACTTTCAGTGTCAAAACCAGGAAAATCCCAGGCAAAGCAGAACAAATTATCCCATGACCGTGGTGCTTCTAGCGTCATAAGGACAAGGGCAATACCTTAAGGATTGGTGGAGCAAAAAGACAGAAAGATGCTGAGTTCCTAAGGATTTCATGGAGTAGAACCTCCTCCTCATAGGCCTGGACTGCCTACCTCCAGTATTTGATATGAGAAATAAACATTTATCTTGTTAAAGCCACTATTTCTGTTAAACACAGACACATCTAATTTTGCTACCTTAAAGTGGAATGCTGACTTCTTGCCAATGGGGTATGAGCAGAACTGATGCATGTAACTTCTAGGTCATATCTTCAAGGGAGAGAATCCTTTCTCATTCCCTTTCTCCATCATGCTGGCCGAAACATAAGCACAGAGATAAATTATCTTGCATCAGGTAGACAAAAGCAATGCCCTGCAAACAACAAAATAGAAGGCTCCTGAGTCCCTAAGGCTTTTGCAAAACACAGTTACCACGCCAGCCCTGGATGTCCTACCTTCCAAATTTTCATGTGTGTCTTATTGAAGCTACTGGTCTCTGCTATGTGCAGTCAACTCTATAATGTTAACTAATATAAGAAATATTGAGAATAAATGAATTATGTATTCACTTTTAAAGCTAGAAAGAAAACTTTAAAGAGTAGAAAGAAGGAAATAAAAATAACAGCAGAAATTAATGAAATAGGCAAAAGTAGAAGTTCTGACAAGAGGTTTTTGACAAAAAGTTTTGACAAAGAACAAGCTGGTTCTCTGAAAATATTAATTATGTAGACAAACTTATTACAAGATTGATCAAGAAAAAAAGAGATAAGGTACAAATAATATTCTTATTATTTCATAATTAAAATACAGAAAAAATTTGTTTTTTAATCATAAGATATGGTTACAAACAACTTTATCTTGACATAAAACATAGATACCAGGAGACTTTTTCTATAAAAATATAAAATACCAAAACTGACACAAAGAAAACAATTAAAAACCTGAATATATAAATAGCTATTTTTTAAAATTGAACCATTTGTCAGAATTCTTCTACACCCAAAAAAATAAACCAAGCCCAGGCAGTTTTATAATCAGATTTTACCAAACATTCAAGGAACAGAATATTTCTGCATTACGCAAATTCTTTCAGGGAAGAAGAAAGAAAGACAGCGGCCCATTTTGCCAGGTTAGATTAACCTTGATTCTAAAAGCAGATATGGATAATTAATTAGTCAGCTTTACTGCAGTGATAACCCAAAGATCTCCATGGCTTACAAAAACAGAGATTTATTCCTCATTCGTATGACATGTGGGCGCTGAGGCCGTGCTCCAGGCTGCATCTCTGTTCCATATGTTTTTGCATTCAGAGGCCCAAGCTAAAGGAATATCCCCTATGTGGGACATGCTCATTCCAGGGGCAGAGAAAAAAAGCCAGAGAGGTAGTAAATAATTGTAATGCCTCTTAAAATCTCTTAGTTTAAGCTTGGAACTGACATAGATTCACTTCTACACTCATTGGTCCCAGCCTGTCATCTGATCAAACTTGACAAAGGGGCATGGAAGTATACTCCAGCCACAAGATGCAATACATGTCATATTGAAAATGTATAATCCTCAATGTCAGAGGGAGAAGGTCAAATACCGTGTGATTTCCTTCATTAAGTAGTAGATAATAACAACAATAAACAAACACATAGGGACAGAGATTGGATTGGTGGTTACCAGAGGGGAAGCGGGGAGGGAGGAGGGTTAAAGGGATAATTCGGTTCATGTGTGTGGTGATGGGTTGTAATTAGTATTTTGGTGGTGAACATGATGTAATCTATGCAGAAATAGAAGTATAACGATGTACACCTGAAATTTTTACAATGTTATAAACCAGTGTTACTGCAATAAACAAAAAATTTAAAAAAAAAAAAAAAAGAAAATGTATAATCCTCTTACAGGGAAGGTAGAATTAAATGACTATTAACAATAATACAATCTTCCACAGACAGTATAAGAAAAGAAAATTATAGACCAAGTTCACTTATAAATATGAATATGAATATCCCAAATGAAACAGTCAATTGAATCCAATTCTTTTTAAATTATAAAATATAGTCAAATAGAATTTATGCCAAGAATTTATGCAAGGATGGTTAAAAGTCAGAAAATTTGACAATGTGGTGTACCACATTGGCATATTAAAAGATAGAAACATATTATTATCTCAATAGTCACAGAAAAAGTAGTCAATAAAATTCAACAGACATTCCTACAATTTTAGCAAATGAGAAATAAGTTTTTTAACCTAAAAATGTATCTAAAATAATAATAATAAAAGCTATAATAAACATAATACTTCATGGTTAGATTTCAAGAGAATTTCCATTAAAATTAGAAACAACACACAAATGCCTGATATTTCCCCTCCTGTTCTTCTGAAGATCCTAGTCAATTCAAGCAAAAAAAGAAGATATACAAGGATTAGTACAAGGATTGAAAAAGCAAAAGGCGAAATTGTCATTATTTGTCTACAATTTGATTGCTACCCTGAAAATCCCAGAGAATCTAAAAAATACTAGAACAAATAATATATTTGAATTCAGTTGCTTAATTTGAGTCCAAATTTTTAAAAATCCCAATAGTTTTTTTTTTAGTGTTTTTTTTTTCTTTTTTGTCCAGAAGATCAGCCCTGAGCTAACATTCATGCCAATGCTCCTCTTTTTGCTGAGGAAGACTGGCCCTGAGCCAACATCCGTGCCCATCTTCCTCTACTCTACATGAGACTCCACCACAACATGGCCTGACATGCGGTGCATCGGTGCGTGCCTGGGATCAGAACCCAGGCCGCCAGCAGCGGAGCACGCGCACTTAACCACTACGCCACGGGGTCGGCCCCCCAACAGTTATTTTTATACACCAAATATAGCCAATTGGAAAATGTATAGAGAATTTTTTTTAAATGGTATTTACATTAGTCAAAAACCATAAGATAACTGGGAATAAATCTAACCAAAAAAAGTTGGAGCCTTTAGGAAAAAAACTACAAAACATATTGAAACACTTTTTGAAGGTCTGAATAAATGGAAAGTTATATTAAAGATAGGAAGAAAGGTCTATCATAAGGATGCCAATTCTCTACAAATTAATATATAAATTCCATACAATTCTACTCAAAATCTAAACAGGGCTTTTCATGGAAGTTGTGCTATTTCCAAAATTCACATGTTAGAGCAAAAATCCAAGAATAGCCAAGGCAATTCTGAAAAAGAAGAACAAGTGAGGGGAGTGGTTTACCTTACAAGATAGGAACAATATGGTTAAGCTATAGTAACTGGGGCAGTATGGTATTGGTGCAGGAATAAAACCATAGTCCTTCGAACAGAATAGAGAGCATAAAAGCAGACCTATTTATGTAAACGAATGATGTAGATGGAGCATTACATATCTGTGTAGCTATTCAACAGTTTGGGAACAATTTGGCTTCTATATGAAAAATAAAATTATACCTTTGCTTTATGCCACATATAATTTTAAAAATTGCAGATGGATTAGAGACCTAAAGGTAAAAAATAATTTTTAGAAGAAAATGTACACTTTCTTTGTCAACTCATGGTTGGGAAGAATTTCTTAAACAAGAGATAAAAAGCACAAACCATAAAGGAAAGATTGACAAATTAAAATTAAAATCTTTGAAAGATCTGTACACCGAAAACTATAAAACATTTCTGAAAGAAATTGAAGAAGACACAAAGAAATGGAAAGATATTCCGTGCTCTTGAATTGGAAGAATTAACATAGTTAAGATGTCCATACTTCCTAAAGCCATCTATAGATTCAATGCAATCCCTATCAAAGTTCCAACAACATTTTTCACAGAAATAGAACAAAGAATCCTAAAATTCATACGGAACAACAAAAGACCCCGAATAGCTAAAGGAATCCTGAGAAAAAAGAACAAAGCTGGAGGTATCATACTCCCTGATTTCAAAATATACTACAAAGCTATAGTAACCAAAACAGCATGGTACTGGCACAAAAACAGACACACAGATCAATGGAATAGAATCGAAAGCCCAGAAATAAACCCACACATCTATGGACAGCTAATCTTTGACAAAGGAGCCAAGAACATACAATGGGGAAAAGAAAGTCTCTTCAACAAATGGTGTTGGGAAAACTGGATAGCCATATGCAAAAAAATGAAAGTAGATCCTTACCTTACACCATACACAAAAATTAACTCCAAATGGATTAAAGACTTGAATGTAAGACCTGAAACTGTGAAAGTTCTAGAAGAAAACATAGGCAGTACGCTCTTCGACATCGATCTTAGCAACATCTTTTCAAACACCACATCTGACCGGGCAAGAGAAACAATAGAAAAAATAAACAAATGGGACTACATCAAACTAAAAAGCTTCTGCACAGCAAAGGAAACCATCAACAAAACGAAAAGACAACCTAACAATTGGGAGAAGATATTTGCAAACCATACATCTGATAAGGGCTTAATCTCCAAAATATATAAAGAACTCATGCATCTCAACAACAAAAAAAATACCAACCCAATTAAAAAATGGGCAAAAGACGTGAACAGACATTTCTCCAAAGAAGATATACAGATGGCCAACAGACACATGAAAAGATGTTCAAAATCACTAACTATCAGGAAAATGCAAATCAAAACTACAATGAGATATCACCTCACGCCCGTCAGAATGGCTATAATTAACAAGACAGGAAACAACATGTGTTGGAGAGGATGTGAAGAGAAGGGAACTCTCATACACTGCTGGTGGGAGTGCAGACTGGTGCAGCCACTATGGAAAACAGTATGGAGATTCCTCAAAAAATCAACGATAGAACTACCATATGATCCAGCTATTCCACTGTTGGCTATTTATCCAAAGAACTTGAAAACACCAATTTGCAAAGGTACATGCACCCCTGTGTTCATTGCAGCGTTATTCACCATAGCCAAGACTTGGAAGCAACCTAAGTGCCCATCAAGGGACGAATGGATAAAGAAGCTGTGGTATATATACACAATGGAATACTACTCAGCCATAAGAAACGACGAAATCCAGCCATTTGTGACAACATGGATGGACATTGAGGGTATAACGCAAAGTGAAATAAGTCAGAGGAAGAAGGTCAAATACCATATGATTTCCTTCATTAAGTAGTAGATAATAACAACAATAAACAAACACATAGGGACAGAGATTGGATTGGTGGTTACCAGAGGGGAAGGGGGGAGGGAGGAGGGTAAAAGGGATAATTCGGTACATGTGTGTGGTGATGGGTTGTAATTAGTATTTTGGTGGTGAACATGATGTAGTCCATGCAGAAATAGAAGTACAATGATGTACACCTGAAATTTTTGCAATGTTATAAACCAATGTTACTGCAATAAACAAAAAATTAAAAAAATAAATAAATAAAATTAAAATCTTCTCTATGAAAAAAACAAAGTGAAAAGACTAGACAAAGTGGGTACAGCTGTTTATAATGCATCTAGCCAACCAAGAATTAATTTCCAGAGTATGTAAAGAACATCTACAAATCAATAATAAAATACAGAGACTTCAAATAGGATCCTGAAATCAAAAGTTAAAATACCAAGTGCCCAAAATTGCAGGTGCTAATTTTTGACCAAGTTATTTCTTACTCCAGCACCTTTATACTCCAGCACAATGAAGCTCAATTTGCTGGAAGCTGATAAATGCCCACATCAATCAGAAGTGGACAGAGCCTTGCGATAAGATTAGAAATGGAGTAATTTGGTGTTGCTGGAGGACAGGGTGAGATAGAACAACTAGATACGGGAAATGAGACAGCAGTGAGGTAGGCATGGTTAAAATAAACAAACAAACAAGTAAACTCAGACTCCAGGGAAAGATGAGAGAGTGGGCTTATGTTTTGTTTGTTTGTTTGTTTGTTTATTGAGGTAACATTGGTTTATAACATTGTATAAATTTCAGGTGAGAGGGAGCTTATTGACAGAGGCATATGAGGATCAATTAGCTCGGCAGGGGCATCTCTGCCCCAACCCAGGATGCGGAAACCGGCTTAGCAGTAGTGCCATAAGGAGAAACTCCAGAGTTTGAGTCAACAGTGAAATCAACATGAACTAACAGTGGGATGTCAGTAGTAAACAGGCTAAAGCCACCTTGAAACACATCATTAGGAGTAGCATACCACAGGAAAGGAGATTAGAGCTGTTATCCTCTCCTCATTAATTAGGTCTGGCTTGGAAACAGTGCTCCATTCCAAGCCTCCCACTATGGGGAGAACACCTAGGAAAATTGCCTTTCCCATCAACAAAAGGTTAAAAGCCATTCCTATTGAGCGAACATGTATTGTAAACCTACTGCTTGTTCGTCAAAGTTTTAGGTGCCAGATTTACAGTGATGATCAAGACATGCATAATCTCCACCCTTACAGGTTGGGGTGTGGCAGAAGGGGGCAAATGTGGAGAAAGATAAACAACACTTCATTGGAATGTGTGCCATTTTATGACAGAGGAATTTATAAGGTGCTATAGGAGCTGAAGGAGAGGCATTGTATCAGTCAACTTAGACGATGTTTTGCTGTAGTAACAAACAATCCCTAGATTCCAATGGCTTGCAACCGTAAATGTGTAGTTCTTGCTCTTACTGATGTCCATTGTGGGTCAGCTGTGGCTCTGCTACACCTGCTCTCCATTCTAGGACCCGGAATAGAGGACCAGTCTCTATCCGATCTCATATCAGAGAAAAAGCACAATGACAGAACCATGCAATCGTTCTTGAAGCTTCTGATCAGAAGTGACATACATTCTATCATAGTTCATTGAACAAAGTAGGTCACAAGGCCAGCCCTTGTGGCAATTGGTTGGAGAATAAAATCCTCTTGCAAGGATGGGCCCAAGGGGAAAAGCTTGGAAGGAAGAGGCAACAAATATTTCGAAAAAATAATGAAATCTATCAGTATAAGAAAGAAATATTCTTATATATAATATAATTTTAAAAAATGAATGTCTATGTTCAGCAAAAGCACTCATGTTCATGGTCACAATATTCCTAATAGACAAAAACTGGAAACAACTGAAATGCCCATCAAGAGTAGAATGGATCAAAAAATTATGGAATGGTCATACAGCAGAATAACACACAGGAAAGACAAAAGTGAGCTGCCACACGCAACAACATAGATGAGTACAAGGAACCAAATACAAAAAGTGGATACAGCGTGATTCCCTTTATATGAAGTTTAAAAGAAGGCAACACTCTTCTATTGCGATAGAGGTCAGAACAGCAATTATTTTGAGAAGTATCTACTAAAGGAAACGTGAAGGAGTCTTTGGGGTGCTGGAGATGTTTTATATCTTTATTTGAGTGGCTTATACTTAAAATGGGTCCACTTAAGTGTATGTTAATTATCTTAATTTAAAAAAAGGAAAGATGTGTACTATAGACCCCCAACTTGGAGAGGTGGGTCATCTCAGTGAAAGCTTGCCAAAGGAAGTTACTTATAAACTCAGACCTGAAAAATGAGCAAAAGTTATCCAGGAGGATCAGAGCAACACGTTGCAGGCAGAGGAACACATCTATGTGAACACTGGGAGACCAGAGAAGTTGGCACACAAAAAGATGCTACAACTCTTTCTAAAAGGCTAGCATGTCAGCTGCCAAGGGAAGTGCTGAGAGCTGTGATTGGAAAGGGCCAGACACTGCAAACCTTGAGGGGCATGATAAGGATTTTGGTCCTTTATGTGAAGAGCACGAGGAATCCACTGAATGGTTTTAAACAGGGAAATGGCATAGTCGTGTTTTCATTTTGGAAGACTTGCTCTGCCTATAGGAAAAATGAAGTTGAAAGGAAAAAATGGAAGCTGAGAAGCCAGCTAGGAGACTGCTGCATTGTCTAAGCCAGAGAAGAGGGAGGTCCAAAATAGAGTAACTGGTGGTAATGGCCACACGCCTTTTTGTCTTATTTTCTATGCCAATTAGTTATTAATTTGGGTGAAGAGAAGAAACCAGATTCAAGAGATATTTAGAGGAAGAATTGATTGGATTGCAAAATGTCCATTTGATGAAAAGCTAAAGAAACCAAGGTTTGTTCATTCTGGAGAGGAAGATGCAAAGTGTCAGCCCAAATAGGAAGGGTTGCTGTGTGCAAGAAGCAGAAATGCTTGGTTAAAACCAGAGTCAACAGGCAAAGTCACAAGGAAGTGCTCCCTCCTGTCTGCACTCCCCAGTCAGTGTACAGACCATCACCAGATGTAGCACTAGGAAGTGCCGAACAGAGACTGGATGATCACTTTGCAAGGATTCTGTGGAGAGGAGCCAAGTAAAGGTTGGACTGGCTGACATTCAAGGTCCTACAATGCTCCAAGTCCTACGAACTACAGGCAATTCATTTGTCTCCTCTGAGGCTAATCTTATAGCACTTCAGGTCTGCTCTCTGATAATATTTGCCACAACTTACATACTGTGATCTGGGCTATCTGCCCAAAATATTCCCATCACCCCAACCTGCCTTAATTTCTATATTTCCATGAACTTGTCAGGGTATATTTTAATTATCTTTCTCTGTGTTCATCAACCACCATGAGACTGTGAACTACATCATATCAGGGATCATGTCTGACTCATTTTTATTTCCAAGAACCTATCATATGGCCAGGTGCTATTGAGTGGATGAGAAGACTTACCCATTTTCTTTTAAGTTGCATAGTATTCCATTGTATAGATGTACCAACATGGAGCTGTCTACCCCAGCAGTTCTGAAATTAGATAGGCTGAGAGGATGTAGCATAGAATGTCACAAGAACCTGCTACATTTATCATTTCTATTTCTTTTTGGTGAGAGCTGTCTATCAAAGAGGACCATCATTTGCCTTTTCAACGACTCGTAAAACTCAATACACACTTAAGAACAGAAATTGAGAGCTTTCTTCTTTGAAAAAATGTGAAGTAGGACTGAGGTCTTGGCAGGAAATGTAGGTTTTCAATATTCGACACTTCTGTGGGGAAATGCAGTTCTCAATTGCTCTGACTGACAGCTCCTAATGACAGCAATAAACCAAGGTGCCCCCATCAGCCAAACAGATGTTCTGAGTTGACAAAGGAGACCAAACATTGCCCCAGTTGCTATAGCTTCTGTGTTTTCTAATTGCTGAACGCTGTTTAAAGACCTGAGCTATAATATGCATGTGCTTTATCACCAAAGAAATGGATGTACAGAAGCAGGAACATGTAGGCTGATAAAATCAAAAAAAAAGATATTATCAGTGTGCAGATGAAGGTAGATAGGAGTTCTGACTGATTCACTAAAATACTTAAAAGAATGAACTGGTGTGGAGGGAAGTGGTGAGCAAAAAAAGAGAGAGAGATGTAGTAATTAAAGTTAATTATTCTTGTTACTATGGTAGCAACCCAGAACAAGCAAAGTTAGACACACATTCAAGGTGAATCCCAAACAGGACCATGCGCTTTCCTTCGCCAAGAAGCTGGGAGCAGACAGTTATTTAAAGGATTAAATTCCATTGTTAACCCACTTTAGTCCAAAGACAATCTTCCTCTTTGATCAGTTCAGGGCTGTAACAGCACAAGTGTTTTCTGAATCCTAAGATCTCTTACCCATGTTTACAATGGCCATTCTTTCAGGATGGCCAATTAGGTGGTGTCTTGGTTGGAGTACCCTGAGATAAGGGCTCAAGTGCAAGTAATTAATTTGGGAAAGAGGGAGGGAGTGACCCCAGGAAGTACCAGTAGGGCAGTGGAGAAGTAAAACAGGAAAGGGAACTAATAAAGGGTGTGTCTTAGAGCAAGTTTCCACTCTGGGGAACTAGCACGTAGTCCCACTGGGGAACCCTGGGAGCCAGTTTAGAACATGTGCTTCAGAGTCATCCTGCCCAAGGTGTGAGGGAGCTGGGGTATTTATCCACCAACTATCAGTCATGGTTGAAGGCTGCTCCTGAGAGGTGTTAATTCTCTGGCACCTCCACACTCGCAAAGTAGCCAATGAAATGGAAGCAGGAGTGATATGCATCACTTCCGACCCCGGCACAGGAAATCCTCCCCTGCCCTATTCTCCATATGCTTTTCCCTTTCTAGATGGCTAGAACAGAAGTAACTCTGGGTGACTACAGAAGCCACGAGTTGAAGAAGGAAGAACCCTGAGATCAAAGGAAGCTGGGCCCCTGAATCATCACTTGGAGAAGAACTCCCCACCAATTGGGGAGTTTGTGAAAGAGAACTGAAGCTAATTTCTGAGCCATTATATACTTTTGCTGTGTTTGTTACAGCAGCTAGCATTACTTTAATTAATATATTATTCTTTTAATATTTGCCAATTGGATATGCAAACATCTCACTTGTGCTTTAACTTGAATCTCGTTGATTACTAGTGAGGTTATATATTAGCTCATATATAATTCAGATGTCCTCCAGCCCTCTCCATTTGGAGGGCATAAGGGAGGTCACCATATCAGTGAAATCAGAATTTCACTGCTCTCATCTGTATGAAATCAGGCCCTCATCTCCAACACCCCATACAGACATACACACAAACACACACTCACACTCCTTGACATTCCTCCTCCCTCTCTGAGACTCCCCAGGGAGTATCTGGGAGTATCCCAGATCCCCACCTGACCCTTCCTCCCCTATGACTAATCCAGGTGGCTGACCTGAACACCCCTCAGGTCACATCTGCCCTGCTTCTGACACAACTCTGGACTTCCTTTAGGTTTTGTGTTTCATGTGTGTCCCTTCTCCTGCCAGAAGGGAAGCCGCTTCTCTTTCTTTATTCTCTCCTCTTGTAGGGGGGATCCCACAGGAGAGACAGTTGGACTCCTAAGGGCTAGCATTCTTCCAGGTATTTTTTTATGCACATAGCCCTCTCCTCTTCCAGAAAACATACATGCTAACAAATGACTGGGTGAGGACAGGAGTCAAGTCATATTCTACCTGGGATCCCTAGTCCCCTGTCCTATGGCAGAGATTAACAAGTTGGCTATGTGCTGAATTCTCTCCCAGGCATCCAGATGCTCCTGCCTAAAAAATTTAGCTTCTTTCAGGCCTGCCTCTGGATCATCAGATGTATTTGAACCCCAAATGTGAACCACGTTCAATTCCTTTTGCAGGAGCCTCTTAACATGCATGAAATTAGCGGATGAGAATACAGAAGAGAGAGGGGGACGAATGGTCTCAGTTACCTATTTCTGCAAGCCAAGTATGTTTCAGCCTCAGGTCTGACCCAGCTGAGACCACAGTCACCCAAAATGTATGGATCACATGAGGGTGTTTTTCTATGAATTGTTATCCAACACACAAGAGCATTTTTCTCCAGGCTAGAGTTCTTCTGACCAGTCAGAATTCCCTACCTCCATCCCCCCACCCCAGCTTCCTTTTGGTCTCTGAGGAAATGAGAGTCTTTCCTCTCTGGGCTTCAAGTCCAGCCTCTGGTCAGACAGCTGGCTCCAGAATGGGCTTCTGGTCACTGAACATGGGCTAACCCCCAGAGCAATGCCTATAGCTTACCCCATGGAAGGGTTGGTCTGGGGCAAGTGCAGGCCCCCAGGCTCCCCTGAGCACACCAGGCGGGAAGAGGGAATCCAGGTAACTCATCTCCATTTCTAAGACTGAGGCTGTTGAGACCCCATCACCCTGCTCAGGCTGTGCGCAGAACAAACATGTGAGGAAGGATGTCAGTGACCCCAGCTGGAGGAGTGGGGTATATCAGTCAGAGTCTCAGCAGGAAATAAATTCACGCCAGATGGTTCAAATGAAGAGACCTTAATAAAGAGACTCCTTTACATCAGTGTTTCATTTGTTTTTATGTCTGAATAATATTCTATTGTGTGGATATACCACAACCCCCTTAATCCTCAC
The DNA here is from genome assembly GCF_020826845.1 of Diceros bicornis minor. Classification (NCBI taxonomy): domain Eukaryota; kingdom Metazoa; phylum Chordata; class Mammalia; order Perissodactyla; family Rhinocerotidae; genus Diceros; species Diceros bicornis. Next base: position 18,873,224 of record NC_080758.1, read on the forward strand.
CTTTGTAAACTGGTGATGCTCAAAATGTAGCCTCCAGACCAGCAGCAGCAGCAGTCCCTGGGAACTTGTGGGAGATGCAAATTCTTGGGCCCACCCACCCCATCAGGGAAGCCCCACAATCTGGTTTTAAACAAGCCCTCCAGGTGATCTTGATGCGTGCTCAAGTATGAGGCATAGATGAACCCAGGAAACATTATGGTAAGTGAAAGAGGCCAGACACAAAAGGTCACATATTGTATGAGTCCTTTTATATGAAATACCCAGAATAGGGAAATCTATAGGGACAGAAAGCAGGTTAGTGGTTACCAGGAGATGCGGAAAGGGGGAAATGTACTTAATGGGTACAGGGTGTTCTTCTGGGGGGATGAAAAGTTTTGAAACCAGAGAAAGGTGGTGGTTGCACAACATCGTGAATGCACTAAATGCCACTGAATTGTACACTTTAAAATGGTTAATTGTATGTTATGTGGATTTCACCCCAACTTAAAAAAAAAAGAGTTAAGGAGAGGGAAAAAGTCTGGAAAGACCAGAAACTAGCAATAACAGGAACTGTGGCTACCCTAGGCCTGAGGAAACGAGGGGAGGGTATAGGTACAGTAATAGTAAAGCCCAGTAAGACATGGAACCATAGAGGAGGGATCTCCCAGTGAGCGGTAGACAAAGAAAGGGCGCAGCGAATGTCAGAGACATGGCACCTATGCAGGGAGGGAGGGGGAGGGGGGATAAAGACCCAAATCTCTCCCTTCCCACTGTCTGATCTCCTCTCATTGGCCAAACCCACGCAGAAGCCAGAGGGTAAGGGAGCCCAGGAAGGGCAATCCATAGATGGCAGCCTCGCACAGCACAGAGCAGGGTGGAAACGTATACAGAATGGATCTGAGGGAGTGGGTGAGCAAACACGGAGTAACCAGCACATCCAGGCTGGCTGGTGTGGGGGGACAGTCTGACCACATTTTAGTCAGTTTCTTTCAAAAGCTGAATAAATCCCCCTTCGAAGTTTACGAAGGAAGATGTGCTCAGAAGGAAACATTTCTCAAACCCGGCCAAGACTGAGAGTCCTTTCTAAAAAGCCAGAGGACAGAACTCTCAGAAGCTGACCTCTTAGCCACTGCCACGAAGCAGAGAGAGCTTTAATTAAAGGCAGTCTTTTGGTCTCTGACTGCCTCCCTGAGTTACAGAATGCTTTTCACCTACAGAGAAACAAAGGACAGCTGGTGCTGCCTGGCACCTGGAGACCTCTGGTTCTCTGTGCACCTGCCCCTTTCAGGGGAGACAAACAAATATCCATGAGCAACTTGAGGTTGTACACATCAGCCTTTAATAATCCCCAGATACGTGGATCATTTTCCCACTGCCTTGAGCTTCTGATTTCACCCAGGAGGCATCTTAAAAATAGAACCCAGTTTGGCCAGGGATGCTCTAGGTCTGTCTCATCCACAACCCTGACACCACACAGCCTCCCATGTTGCAGGAAGGCGCAGGTGGAGGTGATAGCAGGCTGCTGTGGCTGCTGCCACACTGCTGTTTAAAAGCGTCCTCCCTGGGTGCCAACCATAATTAGTTGTCCTGTTCCACTGAGGACCCCATCAGAAGGAACTGCAGGGGGCGGTTTCCCAGATCATTGCTTCCCATTGGTTCCGAGTTACCAAGAAAACACAGAAAATCACATTAATCAAGGAAAGGGAAGTTTGGACCGAAACGTTGCCGGAGTCACTGCAAAGCGGGCCCTGGGGAAAAGGCCTTTCCCCCAGCAAATGAACTGGAACTGTGTGCAACCCAAAGCCAGGGTGTCATCCCTTTCGTTGGTTTTTCAATCCCAGATTTAAGAGATTTGGTTTATTAAAGTTATTAAACTTTAACCTCACAGATGAATTTCTCAGCCAACATTGATGGATTTCTCCCATCCGTCATCATGCTTTAATGTGACGTGGCTCTTGCAAAGCACTTATGCCTGCAACTTTGTTCAAAAATAAGTAGAAAGGGATGAAGGGGAAATCCTCAGAATTTTGTTGTCTTGGAGACTAGAGACACACACACACACACACACACATAACTAATATCCTCTAAGGTCCAGCCTCCTGCTACGTGGGGGTGGAGGGAAGGGGGACTATAGCAAAATTATAGAAATATCCTCTGTCTTTCCCTGCTTGTTTCCCTTGGGAAAACTCTAATTTATCCTTCAAACCTCAATTCATAAACTACCTTTTCTTTGTGTTCTTCCCTAACCCTTCGGATCCCCTTTGAGTCTATTGTTGCTCTTTTCAAACTCTGCAGAATCTTTCATTTTGTCACCCTACACTCCCAGAACCTAGCACGGTACCTGGCACATAGTAGGTGCCAAATAAATGCTTGTTGAATTCAATCGAATTGGGGGCTTGGGCTCTAGTTCTAGCTCTTTATCCTTAAATAGCTTCACCTGTGGGCATCTCTATTTCCTTGGGTATGAAATGAGACCAGCCATTTCCTACCCTGCTGTCTTAGTCAGCTCGGGCTGCTATAACAAAATACCATAGACTGCACGGCTTAGACAGACATTTATTTTTCTCAGTTCTCGAGGCTGGGAAGTCCAAGATCAAGGCACCGGCAGATTCAGTTCCTGGTGGGGCTCTCTTCCTCGCTTGTAGATGGCCGTCTTCTCACTGTGTGCTCACATGGCCTTTCCTCAGTGCATGCACTTGGAGAGATGCATCTTCCTCTTCTTATAAGGGCAACAATCCCATCCTGAGGGCCCCACCCTGATGACCTCATCTAAACCGAATTACCTCCCAAAGGCCCCACTTCCAAATCCCATTACACTGGGGTGAAGGCTTCAACATATGAATTTTGAGGGGACATAAACATTCAGCCCTAACATCTGCCTACTTCCTAAGGCTGTTGTTAGGGTCAAAGAAGGTGAGTTTGAGTAAATGTGACTTTGGACCTCTGTTCAGGTGTGAAGGACGATTTCAGGATAATTGCCAAGCAATGCCAAGACCACTGTGTAGCTTGGTGTCTCACCACCTCCCCTCCCCCTTGACCTCCAGGGCTGGAAAAGAGCAACATCAGTCAAGTCCAACTATGCCACTTCAGCTGTCATAAACTGCTACTCACACAGTCAAGCAATCTTCATTTGATTGATGAGGAAAAGAGAGCTTAATCTTTCTCCCAAAAGTTTGCAGTGACTCATTTCCTAGAATTCCCTAGCTTGATGAACTGCTGATCATGAAATTGTCATTTTGCCATAGGGTGTTCCACAGAAATTTTGTCCCAAAAAATGCTAACTTGTGGCCCATGGAAAAATAATAAGACATAAAAAATGAATTTGTGGTCCAAAAGGGTTGGAAAACACTGAGTTAAACAAAGGTCAATGAGTTTCTTTCCTGCAGTACTTCTTAGAGCCTTTATTATTCAGATATGCACTGCTAATCTTCAAAAGTGGGGCTAAAGTATGCTTTTGTAGGAAATTGGCCAAGAATGTGGGGTTTGGGATCCTGCTTATGTCTATTTCTATCAATAGGAGACAAGACTAAGTATTGAATTGGGGAATGAAATGAGGAATGAATCTTGAAAAATTAATTCTAATGTAGGTACCATTTCCTGAGCCACTGCTATGTACCATGTTAGACATTTCACACGCACCATCTCATTTAATCCTCCCAACAGCCCTGTGGGTTAGGGAGCATTCACTCTCCCACCAACCTCACTCTCTGCTCCTTTCTGCCATGCTGCATCAGTATGGCTTTTCCAATTATTTCTATAGCATGTAAAACAAATTTTTCTCCTGCCTGCGACTTTCAGAAACTTTCTTGAAGAGCAGCTGTAGTGGTGTCAGAACAAACTGATTTAGTTATAAATTCAAAAGGAGAGAAGAGCATACACTGGGATCAGTGACGCATTTGCTTCCACTCATAACCAAAGAATCACACTGTTGTAACTCCTCAGACTCCGTGGGCCTTTGGAAGGTAGAATGAATGTATTGTATTTATTGCCATATATCATCCCATTATAAAACCAAGACAAACATTGCTATTTTGATGGATTATCTATTGATATAACCTCATACAGTTTTTTTTTCTTATTCTTTGGTACAGACAAGTGAATTTTCCTTAATTTCATATGAATTGTGAATAAATGCATCTTTGGAAAACTTTGGTGTTTTTATTTGAACTGTATATACATATAAGGAAACTAAAAATGGAGAGTTTTCCATGTAAATGTAGCTCCAAGACAAGTCCACTAGCCCCCTTGCTAATTCCCAGAAGATTTCATCCCTGAGCAACTTTTACAGAGATATTCTACAGCTGTGGCTATACTATCGGCCCCCAAAACTGAGACTGTGCAGTTGAATAACTCACCCAGGATCATACAGTCGGTAAACAGCAGAGCCTGAGTTCTTCTCTTTCCTTAAGTAGCTCTGCTTCTCAAGAACAAGGCAGATGAGTCATTATTAGAGCTTGAACGTCAGACCAAGGCCAGCTCGGCCACAACAGGATTTGGCGCTGAGACCCTGAGAATGGGTCTCTCTGCCTGGGTCCGTCTCAGTGGGACCTTGTTGAAGGACTGTGCCCAGGCTGAGCCTGCAGCTGGAGTCAAGTGGACAGAAGCAGGTGCATAAATTGCAAGAAACCGGAGATGAACTGAAGGTTGACTCCTACCTTTACAATCTAGGGTACTCCCAACTGGCTTAAAAATGTGGCAATCCGTCCCCTGCAGCAACCTCCCCTTACTCAAAATTCCAGTGTACATGGATGGACTTCTTTCTGCCTCTCCTGCACCAGTGAGAAGTTTGGATCAAGTTTATATGTGACTTGGCAGCTACTTTTGAGTCATGACTTAGATAGGGTGACTTAGGCAGTCCAAATCATAAAACCAGACCGGCATTAAACATCAGGATGGAGGATCGGGCACTAAAAGCAAGTGCTTCTGAACATGCTTATTATCTTCAGCAGAGCAAAACGGATGTACACGCATTCCATTGAAACTGTAAGGAAGGACGACACCAAAAATTTCCAAAGAGCCATAGTAAGTGGAAGTTAATAGTACAGTACCTACTATTGCTATTTTATTAATGCAAGATGTGAAAAATGTCATTGACATCATCTTTATTCATGATGCTATTATTGCCTTGATTTTGTGGGGGTAAAATGTATTCATGTGGGCTTTCATAACTTTGTAACCACCCTGGTCCCCTGATCCTATTTTTCCAGTAAATTTCTTAATTGTACAGTATCCTACCATGAGGGTGTTTGGAACTGTTATTTTTGCAGTTGGAGAGAAACTAGTTGAACCTTACTTCGTGAATAGAACCACCATCCACCCAATCATCCACACCATAGACCTAGGGTCATACTAGGAATTGTCCTGTAATTCTCTCTCTCCCTCACCCCCAGATTCAATCAGAACTGTAGTTTTACCTCTTTGACATCTATTGACTCTGTCCCTAAGCTGCCATTTGCACTGTTAAGGTGTTAGTTCCTCTCTTGCTTAGATCTTTTCTCCCAGGTCCCAGCTGATCTCCTTGTTCCCAGAGCAGATTTCTAAAAGGCAAATCTGAACATGTCATTTTCCTGCTTAAAACCCATCAGGGCTCCCCCTTCGCCTACAAAAGGCCATTTAGATGTCCTCCTTAACTCGCCCCTGCCTGCCCCTCTGCTTTCATCTCCCATCACTCGCACACACACCCTAAATTTCTGCCCTATGGAAGTTCTTGTAATTCTACTGTCTTGCTACCCCTGCCCTGAATACCTGCTGTTTCCTCTTCCTGAAGCCCACTGCCCCCCATCTCCCAGGTGTGGTCTTCTTAAAGCTCTAACTCATAGTCATCTGGGAAGCCCTTCTTGCCACTCCTCCTGTCTCAGAGTGAGTTAGGAACTCCCTAATCTAGACTCGCCAATTTAGTAGAATCTCAGTCAGCTGTGTGGCTTCAGGAACGTCACTTAACCTCTCTGAATCACCTACTCTTCATTGGTAAATGGATATAGTACCTTTTCATGGGATTGTCGTGAGTCACTGAAGGCTCATTATGCACTCAACACAGTGGGCCCTCAGTAAGTTTTTGTTGAACCTGAATTTCAGTAAGACCCTGAGACAATTAGGATTGGAGGAGGGAAAGAGCTAAATAGATCTGTTTCTTCATTAGAAAACGGAGAGATGATAGTAGATGATTCCAAGGAAAAAATTCACTTTACCTTTATAATCTCCATGATTTCAAGCCCTTTAGTTTCCCTTTATCAGAAACTGCTAGTTATGCCCCAATACCCAATTTCTCCTTTTCTATAGTAATAGAAACCCTGGACTCTTAGTTTGGCATTTAGCCAACCAAAACAAATATTGCAATTCCTAGCCTCCGTTGTAGCTGGATATGGTCATTCAGTTAAGATGGTTAAGTTCTGGCCAATAGGGTACAAGCACAAGTGATATATGGAAGCTCTGGTTCCCGTCCTTAGAAGGAAGAGGCAGGCTGTGCTCTTTCCTTTCTCTCTTCCCACAGCCGATGCGGTGGTGATGGTGGGCCGTGCCAGATTATACGGAGAGAGGCAATATCCTGGGAATGGAGGAACAACAAGTATAGGAGCAGCCGAGTCCCTGAGCACTACCAAAGGACGGAGCCGCCAACCATCCTGGACTTTAAGGTGAGAGAGAAATAAGCTTCTCATTAGTAAGCTACTGTCATTTTGAGCTTCTTTTAGAGCAGCTGAAACTATCCCAAGTAATGCAATTTCAAATATATTTCCATTTAGCTTTTTTTTTAATTTTTATTTATTTTATTTTTTTCCCCCAAAGCCCCAGTAGATAGTTGTATGTCATAGTTGCACAGCCTTCTAGTTGCTGTATGTGGGACGCGGCCTCAGCATGGCCAGAGAAGCGGTGCGTCGGTGCGCGCCCGGGATCCGAACCCGGGCCACCAGTAGCAGAGCACGCGCACTTAACCGCTAAGCCACGGGGCCGGCCCTCTATTTAGCTTTTGACTCCACAGCCCCACCAATATGGGGAATAAAGAAGGTCCTTCCTGCCCCATTTACTTCTTCTAATCTACTGCAGGTGAGTACCCAGGTGAGGTAATCTGGCTGTCAATCAATAAAGCTAAAAATTATAAAAATGCCTGCAGAATTATATGCCAAAGACTTCTATTATTACCGTATCGCTGCGTCAAAATTGAAAGGCATGTAAGATTTCTCCAGAGAGTCCATCCATAATGCATTGCAGAACTGTGTAGGTGTTTTATGAAATGTGTTTTATTCAGGCTAGAATATACAACACTAACATTATTGAAAGAAATTGAAGGTCTGGTCGTCTCCTTTTAATATGTTCATTATTCATGTTATAGTCCTTTAACAAAAAAGTAAAGTCGTATATAAATTCAATTTAATTTAAAATTTTATTTTACCTGCTATTCATCTTGGGTGTCCAATGAAGAAGAAATATTCCCTTATTATTCTTATATTAGCTTCTGACAGTTCAATTTCTCTGACTGCTATGCCTCAGACAACCTCCACTGAAAAAGCATATAGGTAATTGCTTTGATCAAAATTTCATGCCAAATATTTTAGATTCCATGTAGATCACAGCCTCTGAACAGAGATGTGTGTTACCAGAGCCCACAAAGCCAAGCTTAAGAGAAGTTTCTCCATCCAAAACATGGCTGCACATTGGAAATCACCTGGGAGCTTTAAAATCTACTGATGCCCAGGTAGTGATGCTCACTCCAGAGCTTCTAATGTAACTGATCAGGGATGCTGGGCATCAGGATGTCAGTGCAGAGCCTGAGGTAGGAGCCACTGATTTAATAGTTTGTGGGGTGTGGTAGAAGGGGTGCAGGACCTAGACAGGGAATCCCTGGCTTGGACTGTTGACTCTGCCACATAGTTTTTATGATTTTTTTTGTTGGTTTTTTTAATTGAGATATTCACTTCCTGTACAATTCACTCACTTAAAATGTACAACTTATTTATTTTTTTATATATTTATTTTTATTTTATTAGAGTCACAGAGTTGTATAACCATCACCACAATCAATTTTAGGACATTTCTTTACCCCAAAAACAGCCCTATATCCCTTAGCTTTCACCCTCCCTCACTCTCCCCATCACTCCTCAAGCCCTAGGCATCCATTACTCCATTTGCTGTGTCTATAGATTTGCCTATTCTGGGAATTTCTTATAAATGGAATCATTTAATATGTGGTCCTTGGTAGCTGGCTTCTTTCACTTAGTGTTTTCAAGGTTCATCTATGTTGTAGCATATATCAGTATTTTATTCTTTTTTATGGCTGATTAATATTCCATTGTATGGATATACCACAGTTTGTTTAACCATTTATCCATTGATGGATACTAGGTTGTTTCCAGTTTTTGGCTATTATGAATAATCCTGCTACGAGCATCCATGTACAAGTTTTTGTGTGGACATGTGTTTTCATTTCCTTGAGTATATACCTAGGTCTGGAATTGCTGGGTCATATGGTAACTCTATGTATAACAATGTGAGGAACTGCCAGACTATTTTCCAAAGTGGCTGCACCATTTCACATTCACATTGACAGAGTACGAGGGTTCTAATTTTTCCACATCCCCTCCAACACTCTTGTTATTATCTGCCATTTTTATTACAGCTGTCCTACTGGGTATTGCACACATAGTTTCTGTGAGACCTTCAATAACTTCTTACACTTCTGACAGCTCTCAGTTTCCTTATCTGTAAAATGAGGTAATAAAAGCAATGTCACAGGGTTCCTATGAAGATTAAATTAAATGCAACATGGAAAGTACTTAGTTTAACCCAAGCATTGTGGGCAGGGACGAGATCATTAATGAAATCCCAGCAGCTATAATCAGGTGAAAAGTTAAAAAGACCCAGACCAGAGTGAGGAAAAGCTCTTTGAGTCAGTTATTTCTGTCCAGTGAGGGAAAATTTTTCAGGGTCTACCACCCAGAACAATTATCTTCTTCTCACTTAAGTATGATCTTTAGCAAGTTACTTATTTTGTGAGCCTTGATTTTTTTCAAGCCTGTAAAAGGAGTGTGATAAAGTTTACCTTACACAAGAGGAGGCAATGCTTAAATGAGATCACATAAATAAAGCACCTGGTACTTGACACAAAGCAGGTAAGCATCAACGGTTTATTCTCATTCACTTTCTTTTCGCAAGAGTTAGAAAAGGGAAGGCTAGAACAAGGGATAGCTTCATGGAGCTGGGAGAGCTTGATCAAGTCATGAAGGACAAGGCAAGAATGAGGACAATTTCTCCAGACTTTAAGGTTGCTATGAACAACTGTCACAGGTTGTCAGGATTCCTGCCTTAATTACCCCTTTAGAGACAGAACCCTGGGCTTAGTGGAATATGGATCAGTCCCAAGGAGGGAATTCCTTATCTTTACATTCCCTGGGCTCAGTGAGGGGAGAGAGGTCAGATGGAAGACTCTGGTAATCTAGGTCTACTGACTGTATGCCCCACCCCATAGATGGTCTAGCTCCTTATGGCAAGGACGTGTTCAGACTGCAGGTGGGTCTCTTTAGAGAGGACCAAGAGAAGGACATGCCTGGCTTGGAAGATTGTCCAACAATCTGCTACACCAGAACTTCTCAAACTTTAAAGTCATGTGAATCACATGAAGAGCTTGTTACAATGCAAATTCTGATTCAGTAGGACTGGGGAGCTCAGGATTCTGCTTTTGTAACAAGCTCCCTGGTGATACCCATGCTGCTAGGTCAAAAACCACGTTTTTGAGGAGCAAGATATGAGACACTCCTTGTTTTTTTCATGCTACTCAAACGAGAAAGGACCCAGCTGTGGAAGCGCTAGGGCAAGAAAGGGTGGCAACAGAAAGAAAAAACAGGGATGGCTGAGGCGCTGGTATCTGCTCTGGGCCCAATAACTGTTTCTTTAACCTTAATAGTGGTTAGGCACTAATAGTGGAAGGCATACCCCTCCCCTTCATATCCAAAACCAAGCCATGGAATCTTAAATATTTGGTTGAAAATTAAAAATGCACTAGGATGTACGAATGTCAATATCTTTGTTATGATATTGTACTATAGTTTTGCAAGATGTTACCCGTGTATTATTCTTACAACACTGTATCGTTTCTTGCAATTGAATGTGAATCTATAATTATCTCAAAATAAAAAATTTAACTTAAAAAATCCACAATAAAAAAAGTGAATGACTCTAACGATATGGTATCCAATTCTTTGCTAAGTCACAGTTTCCAATTCTATGCTTTCAACAAAATTGAAAAAGTACTTAATTGAGTTGTTGATTAGCAGATCATTAAAAGTAACTTTTGATGATTGAAAAAAAGCTCTGAAGAGAAAAAGGGATTCAGAGTTGTACTTAAGTAAAAATAAGCTTTAGGTGTAATCATGGAAGGAAAGGAATGGGTTTGTATTTTAAATATTTAGATTTAAAAACATGTCAATCTCATTTTACAATGAGAAAACACAAAAGTCTGGCGTATAATCACAGCAAATACATTTTCTCAATTTCATAACATGGGTGCTGAAAGAAAGAGCTGAGGAAAAGAGAAAAAGTCAGAAAGGAAGGATGGAAGGAAGTGAAAAGATTACATGAGAGAGACCCATAGAGACAGAAGAGAAAAATGAGTGGATGAGGTTTAGAGGTTGCTGAGGTGAGGTCTCACTGCCCTTTGAGACTCTGATCTATAGAATTGAAATAATAGTTTCAGAAGCTGTTAACACTGGAAGGCCTCTCAGACAGCAGTAAATGTTTAACAACCTGCTTGGGAGGAGGTGGGTGGGAAGACCCTGATTTGCAGCATTTGCCCTTTCTATGGTGTAAATACTCCCACTGAGGCCAATTTCAGGCTACCAACATGATGTCACTGAACCCATGGTTCAGAAGACACAACCAGCTCCCATGAGTCAGTATGAACCAGCTCTAGGACACTGTTGCCCTGGAGACCACTTTCTTCAACCTCCTCATTTCACAGATGATACAACTAAAGCCAAAGGAAACCGGCCTCATCCACATGTGCAGAGCCTGCAAGAGGTGGAGCTGAAATTAAAACTCAGGAAATTAAGACTTCAAGTCCTCAAGCTAATGCTTTTCCAACATATTCTCCCCTTTCATCCTTAATAATAACCTTGATTGGAAAATACTCACATTTCACATTTCCAGACTCCCTTGCAGCTAGGGGGTTGCCATGTAGACCCTGTTTGAGGCAATAAGATGGAAACGGATTATCATTTTTCTAACCAAAAGGGACATAATTAGCTTGTACACAGCTTTAGCTTCTCCCTTTCTTCTTGACATCTTTCAACCCAGAGGATAAAAATTTCATAACAAAGATGGTGGACAAAGCAGTTAGATGGTGTTTGGGTTTTCGGTAATCTCTTTGAGCAGCTGCACCAGCTCAGGACTTCTTAGTATGTGCAAGAAATGAACTCCAGCTTGGTTAAACCACTGTAGCCAGGTTTCTGTTACATGCAGCCAACTGCTGTCTCAGCTGCTATACGGCCCCTCCGTGGTCAGATGGACAACAAATTAGAAACGTCTTCCGAGTTTCATGGCTAAAATAAAGGTTTGTTTCCCCATGGAAGTTTATAGTTTTGTATATGTGTAAAGAAGTGATTTACACTTTAGCAATTGACTTTGGAACTTTACAAGCATCAGTGCCTTTGACAGTCAGCAGATGTCTGATTGCCTTACATTCATTCTTTGAGACATTGGACCAACTATATTTAGTTGGAATCGGTATATTCCATATCTTTTGCAAAAATAATAAAAAATCAGATTCCAGTTTGGAGGATTCACTTAACTATGCTGTAGCTCAAGAATCCAAAAACTATCCAAGCTGATTCTACTACAAATACAGCCAGAAATTAGCACCTGCGTTGGGTAAAATTGGCCAGATATATTGGTGTTATTTAGATAAAGTGAATCTTCCAAGTTACTTCCTCAAAGCCCCTAGAATCTAGGGCCTAACGTTTGAAAATATCTTATCATTGTGAATTACATATGTAATTAAGTGTCTGTTTCTGAAGCCCCCACAGGCCTTTTTGTTTTTCTTTAAAGAAATAAAATTCATTAAAATGGCAGCATAAAATAATAAGGATATTTTATAACAATTAAAGTAAAAAAAACAGAGAATATTTAAGGCAAGAATTTTAAGCCAGGCATTTAGTTCTGCTCCCGCTTTTTAAAATATAAAATAGTACGTTTAAAATGGCACAATCTTTCTGAAGCGCAATTTGGCAACAAACAAACAAAGTTTTGTTGGGGCCGGCCCAGTGGAGTAGCAGTTAAGTTCACACGTTCCACTTTGGCGGCCCGGGGTTCACCAGTTCAGATCCTGGCCGTGGACGTACGCACTGCTCGTCAGGCCATGCTGAGGCAGCATCCCACATAGAGGCACTAGAAGGACCTACAACTAAGGTATACAACTAGGTACTGGGGCTTTGGGGGAAAAAAAAAGAAAAAAAAAAGAGGAAGGAAGATTGGCAACAGATGTCAGCTCAGGGCCAATCTTCCTCAAAAAAAAAAAATAGTTTTGCCTACCCATTGCCTTCAACAATTCTCTTTCTAGAAATTTATCATGGATAAGTGCAAAAACCTAGCAGCACAGTTCACAAGAGGGAAAAATTAGAAAACAACCTGAATGCCCAACAATAGGGGATTAATTAATTTCTAGTTTAGCCATATGACAGGGACATTAAAATGGTTTTATGGAAGATTGCTTAATAACATGGGAAAACATTCATAATAAGTGAAAAAGCAAAAATATGTGAACCCATTGGATAAATGTGTCTTGTAAAAACATGCACAAAAATGGCCTTTTTATACATAATTGTTATTTTCTTTGTGTTTAAATAAATATATATAACTTTTAAAAAGAAGGAGCTTTTTTTTCAATTGCTGCTTCCGCTGCCACCACCTCTTGCTACTGAGTAAATTATCCTTAATGGCTTTTCATATCTCATCAGAGAGACTGGCAGGAAGAAAGCTCGTCAAATGTGAGGATGGCAAGTCGCTGGGAGGGCTAGCAGAGACAGAGGGTGGCAGAGGATGATGGCCAGAATAGACCAAATCAAATTTAACAGGTCTCAGGACAGAGTCTGCCTGGGAGACCACGGAAAGCTGTCTGCACGGCTTCAGAATGGGTAGGCTCAGCCTCAGAGCTTCGTGGATGAGAGAATCTCCCTCGAAGCCAGGCTACATTTAGAGAGATTACATTAACTGCATTTTAAGGAGGACACGAACAAACTGGACTATATCCTAAGAAAAAGGGTTGGGCCCAGAGACAGCTGGAAGACATGTAGTGAGACAGACAGCTGAAGGAATAGGGAGTGTTTAACCCAGAGAGGAGATGACATGTGAGCGATGAGGAAGCTACATGGGAGCTACCCTCAAATATTTGAAGAACTGTCATTCAGAAGACATTTGCTCTAGAATGCAGAGCTACACCTAATGGGTGGAAGTTCCAGGGAGACCAATTTAAGTTGAAAATAAAGTGGAATTTTTTTTTAATTAAAACTACCCAAAATGGGATGGGCTGCCTTATAATGCAGTGAGTTCTCCATCACCGAAGACATTCAAGCAAAGAATGGGTAACTATCTATTAAAGTATTCCGTAATGGAATTTCTGCATTCTATGGGAAATTAGACTAGAAAAACCTCTATATTTCTTTCCAGCTCAAAAATGTTATGATTCTTGAGTAGGCAGCCCCGTGGGGGGATAGCAGCAAGTCCCTACTCACCAATTCTTGCCCAAAAATTCTGTAATTAGAGATTAACTCCTTTGACTTCATCTTCTTTTGATATTAAAATACCATTTGAGATAAAAACTATACTTTAAGTTGTTATCAGTTATGATCACCTCCATGTGAATGAGTCTATGTGGTCCTTTCCCAGGAATAGGTTTCCATGGTGATTGACAAGAGAGATAATATGGTCCTGAGCTATGAAAGCAGCCATATTTGGGAGCTACTAAGAGAGAGAGAGAAAGGGCACTCCAAGGACCAAACTCACAATCTTGTATATCAACACATCAACTTGGGTCTTGAAACTCCATTTTAATTTCCACCCTGTGGTCCAGTGCATATGCCAATTACTCTCACTGTTTCTTTAATCCAAGGATGGTTAATGAGCACCAGACCAGGCTCTCTCCAACTACATGTGAGAGTGCCCACTCTACAACTGCCAGCCAGCAGTGCCACTGAAATTAACTTGCTCAGCTGGCCCTCCAAATAAAGCCATTTAAAGAGTGCAATGTACCATAGAAAGCAATTTGTTTCCTAAGATTTAGTACCCCACGTGAAGATTGATTTTGATTTGAAAGACAGAAGCTACTACAAGGTGAATAATTTTAAGTTTAACATATTCCTCCTCTCAAGGAGCCAAATGCATTAAAATTAGGTGCAAAGTGCTTCTAATTTGTCAGTCACTCCTTGGATAATTCTGTTCCTGCGTTACCAGGGAAATTGCCCAAGAGACCTGGCTTTTGGCTCCTTTCATCTCCACTGTTCTTTTAACTTGATCATGGCTGCAGTATGCAAATGTGGTTCTACTGCTGGGCGTTGGGTGAGGGGGATCCAGGATGAAGACAGCCACAAACCTACATTAAATTTGTCAAGAGGTCAGAGGTGTGACAGGCTTCCTAAGTTCCGTCATACGTCAGGTTGCAGGACACAGCACTCAATGAAACAGCCGACATGGAAGGCATTCCTCCTCCGTCCAGGATCGTGCAAGTGCTTGCTTGTTCTTTCTGTCTATTGGGAAGCACTCACCGAGGGTCTGTTCTGTGTCAGATGCTCGGCCCCTGGGCACTCAAATGACCAAGGACAGATGCTTGTCTTGAGGAGCTCAAATATCAGAGAGACCAGAAAACCACAATTGCCCCAGGGAGATAAGTGCTGTGTTGGAGGTAGGCACAGGAGACTCTGAGACCATTATAGAAGGCTTCTCTCCCAGCCTGACGGGGTCATGCAGGGTCTCTGGGGGAAAGGGATGATCTTGAAGAATGAGCAATGAGCCAGACTGTCCAGGTGGTATAGAACACTTCCAGAGGAAGAATAGGTATAAGAAACATATAGAGTCACGCCTGGCATTTTTGGGGTACTTCTGGCATTCCTCTCACTATGCGAAGCACTTTACAGCTATTTTTTCATTCAGTCCTCAGAGTGACACCATGCAGTGGGCTCTACTACAAGGTAGGGACTATCATTACTCTATTATACAGATGAGGAAACTGAGGCATTGAAAGTTTGAATAATATGCCCAAGGTAACTCAGCTCCTAGGTGGAAGAATCAGGATTCAAACCCAATAAGTCTGTATAAATGTATTGCTTCCCAAAAAACATGGATTGTTGGGGGAACTCATAGCTGGAGAAGAGGGAAGTGGTTCCATGTGGTAGTCAAAGCACAGGCAGACCTACAAATGGGGTGGTTCCTGGAATCACTGAGATAATATATGAAAAGCTCCCATCGTAGGACCCAACACATATTAAGTGCTGAATAAATTTTAGCAATGAGGAGGAGGAGAAGTGCTTATGGGAAAGTGGAGGAAGTTAGAGCCAGACGCTTCAGCAACTCGTGAAGGGTCTCATGAGTCATGCAAGGTCTGGACATGACCCTGAAGGCAGCAAGGATTCATTCTGGGTGAGGAAGTGACATGCTTAAGGTTTGGGCACAGAAAGGTGACCACGTGGAAGGTAGATTTGCAAGAAAGAGAGCAGAAGCAGAAGGATCTTGGAGGCTGTGGACGTGCCCCGGGGAGCAACACTAGAACTGGCTGACAGCGAGGCAGTGAGGGCAGGAGATGGTTTTCAACAGACTTAGCAAGAGATCACGAGTAGGAAAGTTTCTTGCCTTGGGGGATTAGATGAATGGTAGTGCCATTCCCAGGACAGGAAATGTGAGAAAGGGAATATTGGATTCTATTGGGATGTAAGATTGAAGTGGCAATGGGCTATGCATGTGGAGGTGTCCAACAGGTCTTTGGAAACGTACAGAATTGAACCCAACTGATTGGCATGAAATAAAATGAGAGTGCTCATCCCAGCACGGCTCCAATAACCATTCAGGCTGAGCCAGACTCCTGCCCACAAAGCATGAAAGGAGGCCTCCAACACCACCCTGTCCCCTTCGCTGCCTTCATCCTGGACTGCTTGCCCTGATCCGCTGTGCCTGCCACAACCCAATCTGCTCTCAATTCCGCCGAACTTCCAGTCACTTGATCTGCACCCCATCTCCCACACAGGCTTTGCTTCCTTTCTGTCTAAGCGTCAGATTCTCCCTCTGGCCTCCCCACCTAAAGACTGCCCTGAAAAATCCCCACAGCCTTCCAACCCAGCACCAGCCCCCTATGGTCAGTGCCTCTGGGCGTCTTGACCTGGTCCTTCAAGAGGAACTCGAACAGGGATGGAGTGAGATACAGTGAGGTAGGGCACGAGGCCATCAGAGTTTGATGTCTTACCTGGAGTCAACAAGCCCCAACACGGCCCACCCATGCCCAGAGGATGTGCAGTGCCGCATCTTCCGTGAAGCCAATTTCTTCAGTCTTTTGGGATGATCCCAGCCCAAGCTTGAGCGTCATTCTTGCTGGACTCAGATTTGGAAATTGTAATGGTTCCTGGAGGGAAGATCTGCGTGGAGAGAAAGCGAACTGATCTTTGCAGATTGCTCCGCCCGCTGCCTTTGCTGGGAACCAGGTAAGCTGGAGCTACCAAGAATGTGAGCCCTCCCCCTCCTCCGTGCTGCTCCAATCTCATGCCCGCCTCATGTTCTCAGGCTTCCTTCCACCTTCCATCCTGTCCATATCCCAGCATCTATATTATCTCACATTGGACTAAGGCTGTCATATTGGCTCTGACCTATTGGGGGCCTACTATGCTAAACACTGTACTAGGTACTCTGCTTAGGACCACAGTGTCCAGGCCAAGCCAGAGCTGGCACTCGATTGTTTCTTGTGAGCGGGGCTTAGATAATATTCCCTCCACTCCAAGACTCTACTTGCCCAAGTCTCTTGTATAGTGGCTTTGTTCTGACTGAAGGGAAGAATTTTGTTTAGTTGGAGCAAAGGGAAGAGATGGGCAAAGGTGTGTTGGGTGTGGGCCAGAGGACCTGTAGGGAGAAGCAGCAAGGTCAGAAGATAAAAGAGATGCTCCCATTGAACACGTTGTGAGACTGGGCACAGGCAGTGCCTCTTTGAGACTCAAACAACAAGGTGCAGCACGGAATTGGGAAGAGGGTCACTCTCCCCATTTCCTACACGTGACCCGGCACTTTGAGGCAGTTTGGGGGAGGGCAGGGTAGAGGTCCTGCTTCCCCTCCTGCAATGCACCAAGACAGAGTTCCAGCTTGGCTGGCCCTGACAGCTACACTGACCAGGTCTAATCTGTGGACATGTCACAACCCTAGGAGGATTCCACAGGGGACTGCCTTCCTGCAATGGAGAAGATGTGACAGTTCATGTACCCACAGGTCAGCGAACCTGGAGATGTGGATACAAATACAGTCAACATCCAATGGATAAAGGAATGAATGAACTTCACTTTATGTTTGATATCCAGACATTTTGGCTACTGAAATAGGCTCCTCTCAAGACGTAGTGAGTGCTCTAGTATTGGAAACATCCCAGCAGAAATAGGATGGGCCAGCAAAGCCGATACAGGGAGTGAGCCACAGAGAAGCTGTTCCAACTCTACAAATGTGACTTGTTCAAGTTTGTAAGACTGGAAAATGACAGAGCTGAGACTGGAACCCGGGTCTCCTGCAGCCAGGCCCAGTGCCCTGGGATCTTGGTGGCAGGGAACAGATTACTGCCAGGACACAGGCATTCATTGACACCCAGCCCACCCAAAGAAGGAACAGCTAAGCCCAGGGAGCGTGTAAGGCTTACTTCTTACCTTGCGTAACTGATAACCATTCTTTCTTGGACACTTGATTCACCAGTATTAACTCCGGAGGAGCCCTCTGCTACTTTTGTTCCAGAAATACTGCAAATTATTGCAGGTTGGTGAAGGAAGGGAAACTGGTCAAAGTGAACCGGCTACTTACTCTCTTTCCATATGAAAAGCAAGAAAAAGCAATTAAGAACAAAGAAACTGGTTGGGGCCGGCCCAGTGGTGCTGTGGTTAAGTGCGCGCACTTCGCTGCAAAGTCCCGGGGCTCACAGGTTCGGATCCTGGGCGCGCACCGACGCACCGCTTGTCAAACCATGCTGTGGCGGCGTCCCGTACAAAGTAGAGGAAAATGGGCATGGATGTTAGCCCAGGGCCAATCTTCCTCAGCAAAAAGAGGAGGACTGGCATCGGATGTTAGCTCAGGGCTGATCTTTCTCACACACACAAAAAAAAAAGAACAAGGAAACTGGGCCCCTTGACCCAGAGATGCTGGGCTAGCCCACAAATGGACCCTGTTAGCGTTTTGTTAGAGATGACTGGCTTGCAGATCCACTTGTGTCAGGAACAAAGCACCTGGCGTTGCCAGACAACGACCAAGGCTCCCATCCCATGCCACAGCCAAGCCTGAGAACACTTTGGGCCCACGTGGAGCTCTTGTCCCCGAACTGCTGAATCATTTTTGAATTTGTATATTAATGGGCTGTCAGTGGGGTCATCTTCCCAGCTATCTGTTCCGGCAGTGGCTTTGCAAGAAGAGATTTAATCATTGCTGGCAGCAAAGTTGGTGCTCCAAGCAAGGCGTGAAATGACAAATAGGCACATTTGCAGCAAAAACTCCCGGGTGGATTTGCTGGCAATGATGATGCTCAGACACATCCCTGGATAAAAATCTTGCCTTCCTTTAACTACCCAGGAAATAGCACCTTTAAAATCAGTGAGGCTCATTAGAGGGGAAGTTAGAGGGGACATGAGAGGGACTGTCTCAGCTCTCAGCTGTACTCAAGCTGACGCCTGTGACTGAGACAGCAGCTCTGCAAAGTATCGTAGGTGTTTAGAATCATCTACAGGGGCATCCTGCAATGGTGTGTGCAGGGAATAGGCCGGGAGGTTCCCAAGGCAGAGAAGGTTGAGCACGGAGATAGTGGAAACAGCAAGCTCCGTTGGGGGCCCTCAGCAAAGAGGCCAATGGCCCAGGTGGTCTGTGCAAGCTAGTGATTGCTAAGGAGCCCAATTCTGGGGCTGCAGTTGGCAGCAGACCTCAAACAGAGATAATATTCATGGTCAAAAAGGAGCAAACAGGATATCCATGAAGGGCTGACCAGGAATGGAGCCCAGCAAATGACCAGAGGTACAGAGACCCTCCCCAGGAAGGGGCGCTAGCAGGGGCTGGATATCCGAGCCCAGCCGTGTGGCTGAAGTTCAGAGAGACATTCAGATCCATCAAGGAATTAGAATGTAGAAGGGAAATTGAGGCAGGTGCCCAGTGCTATGGCTGAGGGAAGACTGCAGCTCAGGAGATGACAACAGAGTCTGGCATAAAGGAAGTAATTAATAATGTTGTTCAAGTCAGAATCTGTCACGTATTATATTTTTTTTACATTTTTATTAAGGTGTACACACATAAAGGGCACAAATCTTAAGGGTCAATGAATTTTTATGTGTGTGTATACCCATGTCACTACTACTCTGATCAAGATATTGTATATTTCTAGATATAGTATACTATCCCAGGTTTCTCATGCCCATTCCCAATCACAAAGGAACCACTATACTGACTTCTACACCACAGATTAATTTGCCCTCCTTGTTTTTGAACTTCATATAAATGGCATCATACAGTAAGTACTCTTTGGTACTAGCTTTTTTTTTTTTTTTTTTAAGATTTTATTTATTTATTTTCCCCCCAAAGCCCCAGTAGATAGTTGTATGTCATAGCTGCACATCCTTCTAGTTGCTGTACATGGGACGTGGCCTCAGCATGGCCGGAGAAGCGGTGCGTCCGTGCCCGCCCGGGATCCGAACCCGGGCCGCCAGCAGCGGAGCGCGCGCACTTAACCGCTAAGCCACGGGGCCGGCCCAGCTTTTTTCATTCAACATAACATCTGATATCCACCCATGTTGTTGCATGTAACAGTATTTCATTCTTTTTCATTGCTGTGTAGTATTCCAGTGCATGAATACTCTACAGTTTACATATCCATTCTATGTTGATAGACATTTGGGTTTTTTCTAGTTTCTGGCTATTGTGAATAATGCTTCCATGAACATACTCATATTTGTCCTTGCCATTGGTTTATGGTGCACATATGCACTCATTTCTCTCAGGTACGTACCCAGGACTGGAAATGTTGGCTCATGGAGCAGGCAGATGTTTAGCCTTAGTAGATACAGTTTTGCTGTTGTGCTTTATACCTTTGTAGCCATGTCTGTACAACATGGCTGTGCCCTCTGCTGTGTGTTCTCAGTGTACCGACCCTTTTATCATTCTATAATATCCCTTTCTGTCTCTGGTAGTTTTCTTTAATCTGACATCAACTTTATCTGATATTAATATAGCATTTCTCAACCTGGCAAAAAAAATCAAATTGTCATTGGTGACAATTATAGGAAAAGGCACTCTCACACATTGTGGTGGAGATATATGATAATAAAGCTTTTTAGATGACAATTTGGTAGTTATCTACTGAAAAATGTACATACATGCTCATTGACCCAGTGATTTTAATTACAGGAATCTATCTCTCAAAAAAAATAATTACACACGTGCAAAAAAAAGCTGAATGTACAAGGATGCTGATTGCAGCATTGTTCATAACAGTGAAAAATAGAAACAACCTAAATGGCCATCAATAGGGAAATGACTCAATAGACTATGTTGTGTTCATATGACGGAGAAGCTACACAGCAAGTAAAAGAATGAGGCCAGTCTCTGTCCATGACCGTGAATAGATGTCCAAGACCTTTTGAGAGGAAAAAAAAAAAAGGTTTAAGAGTGATAAGCATGGTATGACGTTATTTATATTTTTAAACCACAAAACAGTATAATACTTTCAGTCTTACCTGTGTGTGTTTGTGTGCAGTGACTACATATAGAAAAGTCTTGAAGGGTAAATACAAAAGAGAGTGCTGGCAGGAATTGGGGTCAACTTCTTGTGATTAGGATGGAAGGTCAAAGAGAACTTTATCCTAATCTAGACTGTTTTATTTTTATAAGGAGGAGATTTTTTTATGCATTACTGGTGTAACTAAAAATTAATAAGTAGCACTCATGTTGGTTTCTTAGTTTGACAAATATACCATGGAAATGTAAGATGTTAACATCAGGGGAAACTGAGTGACAAGTATACAGGAAGTCTCTGTATTATCTTTGCAACTTTGCTGTAAAATATAAAATTATTCCAAAATAAAAATTTTATTTAGAAAAAATAATGAAGATAGTTGACTGAAATACAAAAAAAAAGAAAGCATAAATAAATTACAAGATATTTATATCATAGATTACTACATAGCCACAAAATATAAATCAATAAAATAATGTTCTGCCACGGAATGATCCCCAAGACATATAATCAAGAGAAAAAAAAGTCAAGTGTCAGAACAATGCATATGGTGCAATCTCAATTAAGTACAAAATTAAATAGAGCCTATGAACATGCCTGGTACATAAATGAATAGAAAAAGGCATGAGAGGCCATACTCTAAATCAAGAGTCAGCGAACTTCTTCTGTAAGGTCCTGATAGCAAATATTTTCAGCTTTGCAGGCCATCAGATCTCTGTCACAACTATTCAACCTGCCATTGTAGCATGAAAACTGCCTTAGGCAATACGTACCTGAAACGGCATGGATGTGTTTCAGTAAAACTTTATTCACAAAAACAGTCTGCAGGATAGATTTGGCCTGTGGGCCATAGTTTGCCAACCCTTGTCCTAAACTGTTAGCTGAGTAAGGAGTGAATTATTTATTGCAAAAGTAGTTTACAAAAAAATCCATATTAATATGTTATTTGTATTAAAAATAATATTAACAGAGTGTTCTAATCCAGCGTCCAGCATAAAGCCACGTTCAATAAATTTTGCGTCCTATCCCCTTCTCTGTCCACCACCCTCCTGCAGCTGAAATTCCAGAATGCCTTCATGGTTAACCTGCCAAGCTGTTACAATTACTTGATCCATGCGACCCAGGGTGCCATTCGGTTTTGAGATTATGAACCAGCTGCCTGCGGAGGGAACAAGAATACAGCAGGTGCCACCGCTTAGCACTGAAATGAGCTCTGACTCCCTTATCTGCCTCCCCTCCCACAGAGGCTTCACGGGAGGCCCAGCCAGATACAGTAATCTTCCAGAAATCTCTGGGCCTTCTCAGGGAGAATAGCTGAGGAGTGTGCTAATTGGCAACCGGGCTGAATGACAGTTATGTTCGGGAATGATTTGCAAATCACATTCTCCTGGAGCTTATTAGGGGACTCATTAACAGTACAACAGTACATTACTTTCTGAAATTCTGATCTAAGCAGAAAATTAAAATTATTTGCTAAATGACCTAATAAAATTGAATAAAATGTGCTGATAAAATGAAAACCGCAATAGATCATTCTGCAGAATTTGGCTAGAAATAATATCTATCTCCTGTCATTGAGAGGCAGCAGTGTGCCCTTTGTGCAGCCCTGGATGGACCTGGTCCATGAGTCAGAGCCTCAGTGATCCCACCTGCAGAATGACTCATCGGGCAAGGAGGACGGGACTCAATGCCCACAGGGGGCTGATGACATGGAGCCCGTATTCCAGGCTGAAAGCCTGTCACCACCTCCCACTTCCCTCATGTCCACCCCTTAAACCCACCTGTTCAGGCCTCGCCCACCATCTGTTGCTTCAACTGCTTCAGCCACTGCCTTGTCCCCCGACTACCCACTCCAACATGGTCTCCACAATCTCTGTCAGAAAGCTCCTTCCAAAATGCAAGTCTGACTTTGACACTCTCCTGAGAACATTTTCAGAAGCACCCCATTGCTCAAAGATCCAAACTCCGTAACAGTGATTCTCCACGTGTGGCCCCTAGACCGCAACATCACCAGGGCACTTGTTAGAAATGCACGTTTCCAGGCCCCAGCCAGACCTACCAAATCAGAAACTCTCGAGGAGGGGCCTAGCCATCTGAGTTTTGACCTCTAGGTGATTCTGATGCACGCCCAGGTTTGAGAACCACTGATCTCTAGCATGGCACAAGAGAAAGTCTGCAGTCTGGCCTTGATCTTCCTGGTTTCCTACCCCACCTCCCTTCCATCTCTACTTCCATCTTGTGACCCATCCAAAAAGCCTGCGCGTTGGCATGTGATGTTCTGTCTGCTGGGAAGGCCTCCCCCTTCTGCTTGGTGAGCACTCCATCCTTCAAAGATCCTGCATTAAAACATCAATTTATTTTCTCATTTGAAGGGTCAAGCTTCTACTCTGCATCATTCTCCAACTTAGCTATTCAGCTGGTCTGGAGAGCAGCCTTTCCTGAGAGCCCCAGGGAGGTCATTTTCTTCCTCATCAGTCCCCACTTAGCCTTCTGTGTTTCCCTTAATGTCTGTCTAGAGACTGGCTGCCCTGCCCAACCGTGAGGAACTAGGGGAAGGGGGACAAAGCAGGATGTTCTCAGGACCTCAAAGAGAGCCTGGGAAGGAGTTAGTGCTTAGAAAATACTTGCATAAAAAATCATCTTATCAGCTTGAGCGTATGAGGAAAGCCTCTAAAAATCAGTCCAGTTCACACAGACAAATTTGTTTTACGTGCTCCCAAAGAGACAAAGATATTCAAAACAGCAAGCCTCCTTCCCCCACCAATGGAAGGGGAGCAGTTTGGCTCCAGGCACTACATGCAAATAATCAAGCTCACGCATGCTTTTAGCATCAGCTAACAGTTCACTTAGCTGGCAAAGATGTGGGTACAGAGGTGTTGCCAAGCAGTATAGGCAGTGTTGGCAGCAGCTAGCAGAAGCCCAACCTTTCAGCAGCCATCCTTTCTGGGTGTGTGAGGCATAGATGATATACTTATCAACATAAGACCTGTCTGCACTCATTCAGCTTAATGAGAATCAAAATCAACACTAACCAGAAACATCTAAACCCATTTAAGTCACTAATCTCTTGAAAACTGATGGCTCTCCTAGAGAAAGTGCCTGGGCCATGAACCCCAAAATCTTTGAGTCAGAATCAGCCCCAAACTCTCAATTGTGAGGCCCCAAGAGATGACCTGGGAGAGGGTCATAGGGACCTAAAATTATAGTCTGAGAATGGGGAAGAGGCTTTCCAAGCTACCCATTCAAACTTCCCATTGATGCCTGAAAGCTCCCAGCTACATCCTCAATGATCTGTTGCCCAACAGTAGGAGCCCAGGCTCACCGCCTTCCCAAAAGGTAACTCAAGGTTTGGCACTGTGTCCTTAATATCCTGGAATGTCACACCTTTGAGCTATGAGGAGAGACCTTAAATATCTCTTAACTCAGTGGCAATGGACCCAGCGGTCCCTGGGCTACCGTCCAAGAGCTACTGTCTTTGGTCAAAAAGACCAAAGAAAATCAGGTATTTGCCAAAAAATAAGGCTAATTTAATTAAATTACAGCCAGGCTATTATTTAATTATACCTTATATTTCTGGGGAAAAAATAATCTCTCAAAACATGGTGCCCACAATAAAGGAAAGTTGATTGAAGGAGGCTCATTGTGCTGAAAATATGAACACCAATGATCTAGTTGAACTTGTCTCTTTTTAGGGATGAGGAAAGTGAGGCCCAGGGACAGGAGGTTACTTTCCCAAAGACTCACAGCTAGATAGAGTAGCAAGTAGCAAGAACTCAGGTCTCCTGTCTCCTAGCCTGGTGCTTTTTCAACAATACACCAGTTATCATTCATAAAATTAGTGAATCCATCGGAGAACAGTACTCAAAGTGTGGTCCCTGGACCAGCAGCAGCAGCATCCCCTGGAAACTTGTTAGAAACCCAAATTTGGGGACCCATCCCAGACTTGCTGAATCAGAAACTCTGGAAATGTGACCCAACAATTTGTGTTTTTAGCAAGTCCTCCAGGTGATTCTGATGCACTGAAGAGTTTGAGAACCACTGCCATAGGGAAACAATACCTTTAGTACCTGATATTTTTCTCAGTCCAGCTGGAAGGGAGTGCCTTGTCCCAGCATTAGATAACAAATCAGAGATCATAGTTTGCAAGCCAAAAGCCATATTGGAAGCTTAGTCCAAACTGCTCCCCTGCACTTAAGTCTCCTCTATTGTAACCCTGATAGATGGCTATCCATCTTTGGCTGGATGACCCCAGGACTAGACACTCACCACCCTCTAAGATTCCATTGCCTTTATTGTAAAGCTCTTTGGTTAGAAGTTTCTTCCTTATGGTCAACAAAGATCTGCTCCCTGGGGCCGGCCCGGTGGCGCAAGCGGTTAAGTGCGCGCGCTCCGCTGCGGCGGCCCGGGGTTCGCTGGTTCGGATCCCGGGCGCGCACCGACGCACTGCTTGGTAAGCCATGCTGTGGCGGCGTCCCATATAAAGTGGAGGAAGATGGGCACCGATGTTAGCCCAGGGCCATCTTCCTCAGCAAAAAAAAGAGGAGGATTGGCGGATGTTAGCTCAGGGCTGATCTCCTCACAAAAAAAAAAAAAAAAAAAAAAAAAGATCTGCTCCCTTAACCTCCACCCTCCACCTATCTCAGCCCTGCATCCTCTGGGTGGCCACACCAGCCCTGCACACATTCCCTTCACTGAGGCCTCCAAGATGATTGTTCCATGGCTGCCCCAGTCCCATGGAAGAGAAGTCACTGCTAAAAGTTGTTGAGTCTGTGCCCAAATAATCTCCCTTTATGGGGAGTTTCTTTTTTTTTTTTTTCTGGAGTGTTTTTTAAAAGGAAAGTAAGGTTAAGGAGAAGGAAGGAGGGAGGGAGGGAAGGAAGAAAGAAAAAGGGAGGAAGGAAGGAAAGAAGAAAGGACGGAAGGAAAGAAGGAAGGAAGGAAAGAAGATGCTTTTCAAATACTCACTTAGTATTTAGCATTTAATCCACAAAGCAACACTGTGAGATAGATATTATTCTCCACCACTTTAAAGATTTGGAAGCAAAAGTTCCATGAGGTACAGCAAAGTGACAGGCTGTCCTCAGTGTTGCCTCTCCTCTCAAGAGGTCCTTCCTTCATCATGGCAGTACCACCAGAAGCCATTTCCCATCAGCAGCCTAGTGGTTTAACCACCCCAGCAGAGGGAGAACACCACTTAATCAGTGTGTTCACCAAAGATCTAGGAATGGTTCTCATTGGTCATGCTCATCTCTGAACCAATCACTATGGCCAAGTGAGTGTAATGCTTTGATTGGCTAGGCCAGAATCATGTGCACTTGCCTCATCCAGGGAGTGGGAACAGCCTCAGTTAAATGGGAGAGGAGGGGTCTCGTTAGCAGTGGAGAAGGGATTGAGTGCTGGAGAAACAGCAGGAATAAAGATTTCCACTACCTTTGGGTTGTAGTATAACGATCTGAACAGAAGGGATTCCCACACACACAGTGAATGTCTCCTGCCTGGTTAGGCTCATTCTGTTTAAAAAGTCATCTATATAAATACTCTACATTGAATTATTAAAGTGTAATAATAATAGTTAAGAATGGGCCAGAAAGGGATGGTCTGGAACAGTGGGAAGTCCCAACCAGCACAAGTTTATTGTCAGCACCCACAACCCCAATCTCAGGTACCAGGATTGCTCTATTCTCTTCCCATAGGTGAGTCAGGACACATCTCCTACCCCAGGAGGAAGATCAGCCTTTGAGGTTCTTTCCTATTTATTCCTCCCATGTCTAGAATCACTCTTTGAAACTCATTATTTTTTAACTTCTCATATATTTCCAAGATGCTCATTGGTTAAAGCTCATTAATGTCACTTGTTCCCAGGATACTCAACATCAGCTGGGCCATGGCCTCCAGCCCAGCTGAAATTTTGCAAGAGGTATTGCACCTTGACAGCTCAAACGCACAGCCTAAAATACATTTTACAGAAACTGCCAATCCCACCCCAATACCAATTATTCATATCTAGTTACCATATATTTAAAAAGTAATTCACAACTTAGAACATTTAAAACCAAACAATTCTCAGTATTATGAACACATTTTTACTAACTTTCAAATATGAACAATCATGTTTAATCTAATCTTAAAATTCCCCCTGGGCTTCAATAGAAAACAACTTTATAATTCTGGATTCATTCTTAGGTTTTAAAAAACATGGCATATTTGAGCTCTGGGTCTAGTGTTTTAGAGCTTCAGAACAAATTGACAAGTAAAATCCTTATAGGAAATTTCTATTTAATCTTTCCTTTCACTAAAATCAGAAGCTTTTTAAATTCCTACTTAAAATGTAGACGAGAGAAGGCATTGAATATCTTCTGATTACTCCCTCTCAACTCCTTTGCCTCATAATTTCTTTGGACGACTTCAGAGAAGAAGAAACAAAAGAGAATGCACCATATTCATTCATTCATTCAGTCATTCATTCAACAGATTTTTTTTTTGAGTGGCCACTGGGTATCAGGCACTGTGCTGGGTGCTGAGTGTATGATAGTGAGCAAAACAGACGCCCTCTGACCTCATGAGGTTTATAGTCTAGTATTGGGGTCAACAGACAACAGCCTGCAGGCCAAATCTGGTCCACCACCTGTTTTTGCGTAGTGCACAAGCTAAAAATGGTTTTTACACTTTTAAATTGTTGAAAAAAATCAAAAGAAGAATATTTCATGGCATGTGAAAATTATATAAAATTCAAATTTCAGCGTCCATAAAGTTTTATTGGAACACAGCCATACCCGTTCATTTACACATTGCCCTTGGCCGCTTTCACACAGTGGCAGAGTTGAATAGTTACAACCGAGATGATATGGATGGCAAAGACTAAACTATTTACTGCCTGGCCCTTTACAGGGGCCAACCCCTGGTCTAGTGGAAAATAGGAGAGGGAGTGAGAAGGGCATGGCTACCTCCTCACTGTGGAATGGAATCAGTCTCCCAACCAACAGGTGGAGATGCCATCCTCTACGTTTATTTTGTGTGTGTGTGTGTGTGAGGAAGATCAGCCCTGAGCTAACATCTGTTGGCAGTCCTCCTCTTTTTGCTGAGGAAGATTGGCCCTGGGCTAACATCCATGCCCATCTTCTTCTACTTTATATGTGGGACACCTTTCAACAGCATGGCTTGATAAGCAGTGAGTAGATCTGCGCCGGGATCAGAACCCACGAACCCTGAGCCGCCGAAGCAGAGCTCTCGAATTTAACCACTACACCACCAGGCCGGCCCCTGTACACTTATTTTTGCAGTAAGAGGTCCCATAACACTCATTTTTCAGTCGAGGCTTTTACTGGCTGCTGCTCCTTAGCTTTAACCTGGCTTCATCATTTGATCAGATTGTTTGTATTTTTGCTATTGAGTTGTATGAGTTGTTTATGTATTTCAGATATTGACCCCTTACCAGATATATGATTTTCTCCCATTCCAAGGTTGCCTTTTTATTTTGTTGACTGATTCTTTTGCTGTGCAAAAGCTTTTTAGTCCTTGGTAGTCCCACTTATTAATTTTTGCTTTTGTTGCTTGAACTTTTGGTGTCATATCCAAAAAATCATCACCAAGACCAATGTCAAGGAGTTTTTCCCTATGTTTTCTTCTAGGAGTTTTATGGTTTCAGGTCATATGTTTAAGTCTTTAATCCATTTCAAGTTAATTTTTGCCTGACTTCACTATTTGAAAGCCACTCCTTTCTTGCGCATTTGTTAATCAACCATTGACCTCCCCCGCCTCCACCCACACACAACCCCTTTGTCCTTCCAGACCTAACTAAGGGCCACCTATTTCTGGAGATATTCGGTCAGGGGCTAACTGAGGCACTTGGAACAACTCCAGAAGGCACCATTCACCTGAAGTCCGGTACACACTGACTTCTTCCATCTCTGATGAAGCAAGAGTAAAGTCTGCGATAAGTACTCATCCTAGAGATGGAAGAATTCAATCCACGCTCCAGTCTGGTATAGTTTGAGAACCACTGGCACAGTGTAGCTATGCCAGGCCAGTATTGTAGGTTGAGCTCCATGCAGAGAGCTGAAACTGACCATGTTGCTTGGCTGAAGTTCATATCCACTGTCAGGCAGCCCTGTCCCCACAGCTCTTTCTATCTACAGCTTGTGGTAACCACTCCTTCCCTCCTTCCTCCTCCCAACTCCCCCAACCCCTCTTCTCATTACTAACCCCAGAATATTGCCTATTCCTTGTTTTTCTTGTGATTTCTCTACACCCTGCCCACGCCATTGGAAAGAATTCTTAAACTCTCTTCGAATTACTCAGCTTGAGTGTGTCATTGGTTTTCCACTAGGACCTGCCTGATACTTAACACAGAAGTTCCCAAACTCTTTGTCACAGAATCCTTAGTGTCTCCATAATTTTTTCATGGGAGTACCAGGCTAACAGAAATACCTAACAATTATGATTATTGAATAGTTAGGTCCAAATAATTTAATAAGTATTTATGTCCTAATAACTAACTTAGTAGCTGATTTTTAAAAATAATGCACATAAATTGAAAGACAGCACTATTTTTATTTAATTCTCAAATAACTCTAATTAGTAATGGGATGTGTGTACCTGTTGAGCACTGCACAACTTCTCAAACCTTGGAATCAGATTGGACACCGCCACCCCCATTGCCTACTCCACACTGATTTACACACTGTACTTGATTTTTACCACTGCAAGGACTGAAAACCAAGTTTTGCAAAGATATGATATCATCAAAAGGAATGTAGCACAATCTAATGTTGAAACTGTGAATTACCCTGAGCTAGTAGTTAGCACAATGTCGAGAGGAGGTGGAATTTCCCTCAAAACATTTTAAATGTCCCAAGGCACCCATCTGAGTTTGCTGCAATGCTCTACAGCACCTTGGCACACAGTTTGGGAACCCTAGACATAGTATCATTCTCACTCTCTTGGATTCCCATATGCTTTTTTGAGTAGGAAAGAAAGAGGAAGAATTGTCGCCAGCTTGACAGGAACCGAATCTGGGAACATGTCTCAGCAGGGGGAAAAACATGTTGCAAACAGCTGGATTAGGATCATCAATACAAAGGAGCTACTCCATGGCTGATTGACCCCATCCATCGAATTCAGCTTCTCCTAATCCTCCTGCATCTGACCTTGGCTCCCAATCCTGGGAGTAACCCCTCCTTCACATTTGGGGCCAGTAAGTCTCTTCCATCTGCAGAGAAGCCTGAAATGGCTGCATCCATGTCTTCCTCTATATGTCTTCGGTCTATGAGAAAAGCCAAGCAACAATTTGGCTCTCATAGTCACTGTTCTGAACTTTATTTTTCTCTTGGTCTCTCATCACCTCTATTCAAAGCCGGTGTCTATTACCACTTTGCAGCCAACACGGCCAGAGATGAAAGATTCTGTCATTATTTTCTCTACATAACAAATCACAAAGCTGCTTTATCCCATTCCTTGATTGCCTCTGTTTCAAGACTCACTGTTTCTAACTATCAGAGGCACATATGAATTTTCTCTTTATGCCTTTTCTCTTCCATTCCCTGCAAACACTTAGCCATTTATTCATTTTTATCAACACAAACATCGGTAACACTTCGGAATAATCGGCTCCACTATGATAGCTCATTTATTATTCATTGCAATAACCTTCAATTCACTCCACATCAATAAAGCCAAGAGGGAACTAGCTCAGCCTTCCATGTGTGGGCTGGGGCTGCGTTCTCAGGGCTGCCATGGGAAGTCCTCTGCCCACAGCATAGGCGAGATGCCTGGACCCTGCCTTGGATCCTGTACCTCTAGGCTTTTTTGGAAAGCGGCTGAAACCAATCAGATGATCTGGGCCTCACAGCAAACTTCCCCACAGATTCCCTGCTGTTTCCACTAACATGAGGCTGAAAAGAGAGAGGGTTTTGTGTCAGCCAGCCTGAGTTTGAGTCCCAGCTGTGCTGTTCACTAGCAGGTGACTGCAAGCAAGTAACTTAACCTCTCTGAGTCTTAGTTTCTTCATCTGCAAAATGAGGCTATTACTCCCTGCCTCTGAGCCTTGTTATAATGATTAAACAAACTATGTGACCTGCATGATGCTGGCACACAGTAGGTGCATTACTATCATTGGATCTCAGGAGTCCACCCACACACTGAATCCAGCTTGCAGGCTTCATGGTAACGGACAGATACAGCAAAGCAGTTGCACACGTGGGCTTTCAAGCAAGGCACCTGGTTTATTGGGACATTACCTCACTTCCTGGATCAGAGACTTTGTACAAGTTACTTAAATCTCTCTAAGCCTCTATAAAAGGAGGCTGATAATAACCCTCCCACGTGGAGTTGTTATGAGGATTAAATGTCTTGGTGAATGGGAAATATTAACATGTTGCCTCGGGCACACCAAGTACATAGCGAATGCTTAAGGAGCTCTTTTTACAACCATTATTAATATTTGCCAAAACTTTAAGCCACACTGGTCTGGGAGCACAAATGGGTAATAATCTCGCCACTTGGGATATTTCTCTTGCTTTGACTATATGCACCACTGAAGGATATTTAGGCCCTCAAATTCTGCCCTGTATTGGAGGTGTCCCTGGGAATTATACCCAATCATCTCAGCTACCTCCTACCTCAGCTCTGTCTCCAACTGCAGGATGGGGTCTGCTGTAGAGACATTCAATGCTGGTAAAGCCACTGACACTGACTTCTGCCCTTGGCTTAGAAGCCACACGGCGTCAGAGCCATGGAGCATGGAAGGTGCTCCGCAGGGCGAAAGCCACCAGCTTAGCACTTTCCATACGTGGGGGAGACTCCTGTACCCTGACTACCAGGTCACATGTCAATACACAGGGCCTTGAGAGACCCACCTCTTGCTCCCAGCATCTCCCAGGGTTTAGGTGAGCCTTCCCCGTCAGGGCAGCTTGCCCACACTCTCTTTCCTCCTCCACCCCTGCCTCTGTTGGGTTCTGCTGACTCCCCGCCAACGTGACTCCCTGCCCCCAAAAAATGGGTTTACATGTGAGCAGCACACAGACAGCCAGGGTGAACTATTGCAGAATGTGGAGGGGAAGGAGACCAGGATTAGCATGGATTACCCCGGGACAGATGTTGACTCCCTTCCCAGGTGTACCCAACCCTAGTCTGGCCAGCCTTGATGAGTTAGGCAGAGGACGCCCTGGAAGCATCACGGGCCTCTCTCATGATGAGGTTTCTTAAACCTAGAAAATGTTTAGAGGAAAAGAAACTGCAGCTTCCTCAGTCCCATTAGGAGATTTGAAGGCAGGAGTGTGTATTGGTTACCTCTTGCTGCATAACAAATAACCCTAACACCTAGCAGCTCAAAACTAATTATCTCACAGTTCCTGTGGTTCAGGAATCCAGACATGGCTTAGCTGGGCTCCCTTTTCAGGTCCTCTCACAAGGCTACAATCAAACTGTCAGCCAGGTCTGTGGTTTCATCTGAAGGCTCAAGCGGAGGAGGAACCACTTCCAAGCTCACCCACCTGGTTGTTGGCAGGATCCAGTTCCTTACTGGCTGCCACCTGGAGGCTTCCCTCAGTTCTTTGAATGTGGGCTTCTCCATAGGGAGGGACATGGTAACTGGCTTCCCTCAGAGCAAGCAAGAAAGAGCAAGCACAGAAGACAAAAGGCACAGTCTTTTTTTTTTTAACATGTATAATTAATGTTTTTATCTTTTATCCTTTGCACACATTTTAGGTGTTAATAATACCTACTCCACAGAGTTGTGTGTGAGAAATAAACAAGGTAACTTAAGTGAAGAGCTTAGCATGTCCTAGGTGCTCAATAATGGTTATCTCCATTTCCTCTTCCCTAGACA